>NC_059160.1:116609075-117209075 GCF_019923935.1 Bubalus bubalis | reverse complement strand
CATGTTTACTTTGTTTTTCCAGTTTCACAAAATAAACCTAACTTGTTTTCCACGTGATAAATCTTCACTGACTGAAGTGTCCACAAAGTCTTTTGTCCTGATAGGAATACCTGGAAAAGCAAGATGAGTAGTTGGGTATCTGAATAAAGAGATTTCCATTATTGACAGTGTATTAGAGTACACAGCATAAATAATCTCTCTGGGGGAAAAACAAACAAACAAACAAACTAGAAGACACTATTAAAACATATCACAGAGCTGAGGAGAAATTGACCATAAAGAGCTGAGACACTATAAAAATGGGAATCTTGAAAGATAGATATATGGTTGTCAATGATCTTTTTTTGATCACAAATTTCCCACCAAACCCTATTGTTCATATCTTCAATTTTAAAATTGTGGAGGCTGTGGAATTGTGATGCGGTAGGCTGCAGATGAAATCTAAGAGAGCATCTTGTGAAGAGAAAACCCAAAAGGGCCATTTCATGTGTGTTTGGGTAAAAGAAAAATAAATCTACCTATCCATGCTCCTCCTGAAACAACAATGAACCTGGAGGTCATTATGCTAAGTGAAGTAAATCAGAGTCAGACGGAAAAGAAAATACTGTGCAATATCACTTATATGTGAAATTCTAAAAAATTAAAAAAAAAAATTGAACTTATAGAAACAGAACTGAAAAGAGGGTACCAGGGATGGTGGAGTTAAGGAGAAGTTGATAAGAGTACAAACTTTCAGTTATAAGATAAATAAAATCTGAAACTATAATGTAAAACTTGGTTGTTGAGGCAGTGCGAGAGCTGATTGGAAAAGAATTTCCAGACATAGAGTATTGCAGAAAGGAGTGAGTTTATTAAGAGCAAACAGCAAAGATAATGTGGACACTGTAAATGCCATGGGCTGACCTGCTGACATATCAGGGAGTCAACAGTTTTCATGGGTTAGTAGTCAATTTTTATAGCCTCAAGACAAAGACAATTTCCACCAGTTTGGCATTAGGTGATTGGTGAAGGCACTATAGGGTGACTACTGGGGTGGGCATTCTTGCCTAATCTGGGGTCACAAAGCCTGCTGGTGATGATCGGCTTTTAGCAATGGTTAAAAAGGGTGACCCCCCACTCCGCTTCTGTGGCCTTGGTGCAAGGCATCACACCTGTGGCCTTGGGGCAGGACTCAATAGTGTTGACTGCAGTTGATAACACTGTGATGTATAACTGAAATTTGCCAATAGAGAAGCAGTTAAATGTTTTCACACCCACAAAAAGTAAATGTGTGAGATGTTAACTCGATGGGGGAACTTTTTCGTAACATAATATATGAGTATCAAGTCATTATGTTGTACACTTTAAATATCTTGCAATTTTATTTATCAGTTGTGTGCATGTGTACTCAGTCACTTCAGTTGTGTCCAGCTCTTTGCATCCCTATGGACTATAGCCCGCTGGCTCCTCTGTCCAAAAGATTGTCCAGGCAAGAATACTGGAGTACGTTGCTATGACCTCCTCCAGGGGATCTTCTCAACCCAGGGATTGAACCCAGACATCTCCTATGTCTCTTGCAATGCAAGCGGATTCTTTACCCACTGAGCTGCCTGGGAGCCACTCATCAGTTATACCTCAATAAAAATGAAAATAAGTAAATAGGATTACAAGTGATTGTAGATTAGCTAATGATCTATCTCATGAACATCATTTACCCTTTTTTACAAATGAAAATGGCAATTGTGACTCTCAATCACTAAACAGGAACATCAGCAATATTAGGGTTTTTCTCCTCAATAAATGGTGATGGATTTCTGATGATTTATCCATTATTTTTAGCTGGAAACCATGTAGAAATAGAATTCTTTTATAGTATATTATGATGCTTCATGAGAAAAAAAAATGTCTTTCAGTTCACTCATTCAGTTGTGTTCAACTGTATGCAACCTCCCTGTCCATCACCAACTCCTGGAGTTTACTCAAACTCATGTCCGTCGAGTTGGCCATCCAATCATCTCATCCTCTGTTGTCCCCTTCTCCTCCCACCATCAATCTTTCCCAGCATCAGGGTCTTTGGCAATGAGATAGTTCTTTGCATCAGGTGGCCAAAGTATTGGCATTTCAGCTTCAGCATCAGTCCTTCCAATGAACATTCAGGGCTGATTTCCTTTAGGATTGACTGGTTGGATCTCCTTGCAGTCCAAGGGACTCTCAAGAGTCTGCTCCAACACTACAGTTCAAAACCATCAATTCTTTGGTGCTCAGCTTTCTTTATAGTCCAACTCTCACATCCATACATGACTACGGGAAAAACCATAGCCTTGAATAGACAGACCTTTTTTGACAATGTAATGTCTCTGCTTTTTAATATGCTGTCTAGGTTGGCCATAGCTTTTCTTCCTAGGAGCAAGTGTCTTTTAATTTCATGGCTGCAGCCACCATCTACAGTGATTTTGGAGCCCAAGAAAATAAAGTCTCTCACAGTTTCCCCATCTGATTGCCATGAAGTGATGGGACCAGATACTATGATCTTAGTTTTCTGAATGCTGAGTTTTAAGCCAACTTTTTCACTCTCCTCTTTCAGGTTCGTCAAGAGGCTCTTTAGTACTTCTTCAATTTCTTCCCTAAGGGTGTTGTCATCTGCATATCTGAGGTTATTGATATTTCTCCCAGCAATCTTGATTCCAACTTGTGCTTCATCAAGCCTGGCATTTTGCATGATGTACTCTGCATGTAAGTTAAACAAGCAGGTTGACAATATACAGCCTTGACATACTCATTTCCTAGATTTGGAACCAGTCTGTTGTTCCATGTCCAATTCTAACTGTTTCTTCCTGACTGGCATACAGATTTCTCAGGAGGCAGGTCAGGTGGTCTGGCATTCCCATCTCTTTAAGAATTTTCCTCAGTTTGCTGTGATCCACACAGTCAAAGGCTTTTGTTTATTCTATAAAGCAGAAGTGTTTTTTTTCTGGAACTCTCTTGCTTTTTCAATGACCTAATGGATGTTGGCAATTTGATCTCTGGTTCCTCTGTCTTTTCTAAATCCAGCTTGAACACCAGGAAGTTCATGGATAACGTACTATTGAAGCCTGGCTTGGAGAATTTTGAGCATTACTTTGCTTGTGTGTGAGATGAGTGCAATTGTGTGGTAGTTTGAACATTCTTTGGCATTATCTTTCTTTGGGAATGGAATGAAAACTGACCTTTTCCAGTCCTGTGGCCACAGCTGAGTTTTCCAAATTTTATGGCATACTGAGTGCAGCACTTTCACAGCATCATCTTTTCGGATTTGAAATAGCTCAGCTGCCTTCCATGGGGTTAAATCTGAGTCTACTGTGTCTTTTCTCATAAACATTTAAACAGTTTGGTTTCCAAATACAACAAATGAAGAAGTGTATCAGTTCTCCCCAAAACCCATTCTAATTCTGTTTTTCTGGGATGCAGAAGCTAGAGACACTACATTTACTGTTCTGTTTCCTTGTGGCTACAGTCCCACTGTGATTTGGATCTGGTAGATACAGTCATATGCTCTTTGGTCTGTGTCTAAGTCACAAAAGGTGAAAGGGTATGTCTGAGGCATCCGCTCTGTTGGCACTGATCGTGACAGGGAGCCTCCTTGCAGCTCTGTGTCACTGAGGTATTAAAAGTCATTTTTGGAAGCCTAGCCAAAGAGTATTTCTTTAGCCCTCCCAGCAACTCTATGAACTGTGTCTGTAGTAATTAATACTCTTTTGCACTTTCCAAAAATGGAGACTCTTGTTCATAATTTCCTATACCCAGGGATTATCAAGTGGATACATCTCAATACTTAGAAATATTAAAAAAATGAAACAGAAAACTAACTATAGTAATACTTTATTTAAGGCTAAAATAAGTTGGTTTACTAATGACCTAGGCATTTTTGTTCAATTAATTGACTGGTTAATCATTTGTTTTATCAAATATGTTATTTTAATATAAATAACATATGTGTAAATCTATTAGAGAAATGCTTTCTATACTTATCTTACTTGAGAAAAGGAGGTGAAGGTTAATTTTATTAACACTGATAGCAGACATAACAAATAAGAACAGTTTTTGTGTTATTGGACATTCCTCAGTGTGAAATGATTATTTTTTTCCTTATGAATGTGAATGACTAATACACTGTATTGATTTATGTTGCCAGTTGTAACAATGCTATTCTAATAATACTCAGTTTAGGAAAGTTCAACTTTTAGTTACTGGCTTCCTTTACCTCTGAAAGTTTTGATGACATTATGTTAGTTAAGCTACAGGGATATTGTCAAAGGAAGGAAAGGAAAAATTAATGCTGGCAAATGTGCATTATAATCTGTGCATGTTCATCCTGCTAACATAGAACATTTTCTTTCCTCGTTATGTATGAATTGCATATATGTACATACTTTCTTTTTCTAAGCTATTACGACTCAGTTGCCTGTTGTGACTTTCACACAGGAAAGTGTGTATTCACAGAAAAAGTATTATCGCAGCTGGACTAAAAAAACCTATTGTTAGTAATGCAGAGAAATGGAACATAAGGTGAATTTAGTGCAACAGAAGAATGACCTTTTCCCCATGATCAGCATGGTTTTGTATTTCAGTGCAATATCCAAACAAGTATGTAATCGCAACAAGCCTATACCAATACCAGAGCAAATGTGCAGTTCAGAATTTCAGGCAATGTATTTGATTAGCATCCAAAAACTTCGTCTATCTGATTGGTGTTTTTTTATAATACTTGTTTTTTCAAGTAGAATCTTAATGTATATAAACCTATAATTTAAAAAAAATCTATTTTATAAGTAAAAAGAATGAGGAAATGTGTAAATGATTTCCTTTTTTTCTAGAAATGACCTTACAAACCTATGTGGGTGTTTAGATGGGGGTCCATTTAGTCAGAAAGAAAAGAAAAAGAGAAAAGAAAAATCACTTAACTGTCTGTTTTAGAAATAACAAAAGCTTAGGGTTTTAACGTGTCTCTAAAAGTGGGCCAGGATCTGCAAGAGTTCTCGTTTTATCTAAAATAGTTTCCTTAAAACTTGAGTATATCCAATGTGTCAGAGATTCTACCACTTTCAAAGTTTCTTCTTATTTAATCGATGTTTAAAAGTCAAGGGATGCTAAAAGAGAGCTCTACAAAGTGCATTCTTGATGACTTCAATTAAATCCTCGTTTTGTACTTTATATCGATGAATACTTATACATCTCCCTTTTGTCAAGAAACACTGAATTCAGAAAAAAATCCGTATTTTCTGAAAAATTGTGTGCCTTTCTTCCTTATGGAAAGACGTTAGTAGGTGGGCTATTCAAGACTCTAGACAGACCTAGTTTAATATACAGCTCCATATAAGCTATTGGAGTGAGAGGAGAAAAAAAAAAGTACAGTGTTTTGCTTCAAATGATAAAGGGTTTCTAACAAGCGAATCAATACATACATTTACCTATTTTTAAATACTGTTTTAAGTAAAAATGAATTTATTTAAGTTATATGTTAAACTTAAACCAATAAATAATAATGTCATAAAGAGAATTAGAGAACTGATATATCAATGAATAGGTTTTCTCTAGTTTATTAAAAATGGTGAATGACACAAAAAGTGAAAAAGGAAGCATTTTTAGCAATAGCTTTTTCTCACCTGTACTCTGGCCAGGGGTTAATGTGCACATTTTCAATTGCAGCTAACTCAATTCAGCATCACTTTCTTTGTTTCCTAGGAAATAGGACAGTGGTCAGTAACCCCGTTAGTTATGAGTGCCATGAGTGAGAATACAAAACAGTCATTGGTGTCATTGTTTTTATCATAGAAAGGCACAGTTAGAAAAGAAACAGTAAAAGAGAAGGAAGCAAAGGTGCAAAATGAGAAAAGCTTGGTGGGAACAAAAAGAGTGGAAGGTAAGATAACATTTAATATTTGGGAACAGCAATAAAAATTGATTTGGGACACTTTGGTTCTCCAAAGCTAATACTTAAACTTACAAGAATTAGTTCTGTGAAGCAATTCTTGTCTTTGTGCTCCTTGTAGGGGGGTAGAAAAATGCCATACAGAGGAATAAAAAAGAATGAAGAGTAGCAATCTTGCCTTCTAGAAGTTTACATTTTAATTAAAAATGTTATTCTAGCTTATAAAAAGTAGCAGGTTTTTTTCATGACAATATCTATTTAAACTATTACAAATTTGGTAAGATTGCAGAATCCATTTGGAAGCTTTTTAAACTGTGTAACTATCATTTTTGTGGATTATAGCTGTTTTCCCCAGCATCATTTCTGACAGTCGTACAACAAAACACAACATCATTGAAACAAAATGATGCCTATTCCATTGAAGATATCATGGCTATTTTATTTCAGACCAAAGTTAGAAATAAAATGGAAAAGCTGGCTTTAATTCTTTCATTTTTTGACTCCTGGTTATTTCTCATTCTATACCTGATTAAAAGGCTAACTCTGAGCTCTTTTAGAGGGAAAGAAAGGTGCTGATCCCCAACATAAGTATTATGAAAGAATAAATGGAAAATTAAAAAGCACTGATATCTCTGAATGGAGATATCAGAACTTCTTCAAACGATTCTATGTTTTATGCATTGCCATATATAGCAGCAATATTCATCCAAAATTTCATGGTGCAGGCATAACCAGATGCTGCCTATTGGTTTGTTTTGGATTATTTGTGTAAAGGGAGTTTAATGAGACAGCTATGAAACATCCTAGTTGTTATCAGCACATTTTGGCAGTCTCTTTGGTAATGTCGCTCCTGGCCCTAGCTCTGTTTATCTTTTAAAGAACAATAGAAAATAGGATGATGGCTCTTATCACAAACAACAGCGGGACACAGAGAGCTGAGCTGCATATACAATGATACATTGTACTAGAGACGTGTCATATTATGATAGTTGATTTAATTCAGCTGGTCAGTAAAGCAGGTCCTGTTGGTTCACATCTTCTGTTTGCTCTCCTCTTTTCAGTCTGCTAATCTCTTGGTATCTTACTGCTCAGTTCGAGTCTTTTCCTTTCTTTGTTCCGTAATACTCCCAGTCCATTTTTACGAAATAGAATAGCATACTCATGAATTTTTATCTACACTAGACTTTTTTTTTTGTTTCTTAGGATTCCATCTGATACTTTTTCTCTAGATATAGATGATACAGATATAGAATAGATATATTTAGAGAATAATTTCTCCATGTTTTCTTAATATAACCTTTCTATATTGTTATGAAATCTTCTCCCAATGAAGAAGTATAACAATTATACTTTGAAATTCAGTGAATCTCAGTACTTTGAAATTTTCTGCTTGGGAAACAACCAACATTTTTCCAGAGGGCAAATAAAAAATCAACAGTTTTTCCCTCTGATGTGAAAAAGTTCAAAGACTAATTATCATCAATCCATGTTTCATAATTTCTCTCATTGAGCATTTCCTAGCGAAACTTAGTTCCTGGGGGAGGGATCTCTTCACTGCAAAATGTTTGTTGGACATCATTTGGTTGGCAGAACTGTTCCACAGACTAGGTGTGTTGACTTTGTTTTCATTGAGTGAAAAGGTGCGTGAGGGATATACCACCTGAGGAGGCCCCTGCGTCCAGGGAGCTGCTCACAGTGACAGGCTTGTACCCAACAGTCCTCTGTGTGTTGGTTATTATTACAGGCCTCTATTCTTCAGTTAGTGTATTGTCCTTCCTCCCCATAAATGTTCCTCCAAATTCCCAGAAAGTACCTAGAAAATTTCCTTCTAATTTGATGAGGAAACAGTACTGTTTTGTTTGTTCTGTTTTATGAATTTTCAGATCAGAGAGGTAATATTCTTGTGTATAGTTTAGTTATCTTAGCACTAACCCACACCTGGAGAATTTGTATCTATGCCTCATGTAACACTTCACTTTCTTTTGAACTTGAACTGAGCATACAGGACTGTCCTTAAAACTTATGGGAAGAGTAAACTGAACAGTTTATTGAGCAGCAATGTCTTACTGTATATTTTTACATATATTGTTTCATTTAATTTCTAAAATAACATTTTGAGGTAGGCATTACTTTTCTTGGGAAGTGATAGGATTGGACTTACAGAAAATGAAAATCTCTCAGTTGTGTCTGACCCTTTGTGACCCCATGGACTATACACTCCGTGGAATTCTCCAGGCCAGAATACAGGAGAGGGTAGCCGTTGTCTTCTCCAGGGGATCTTCCCAATCCAGGGTTCAAACTCAGGTCTCCCACACTGCAGGAGGATTCTTTACCAGCTGAGACACCAGGGAAATCTCTGTCTATTACTATAAAGCTCATGATCTTTTCATTAATACTTGCTTCACTTTTCTTACCAAAGAAATAGCAAAAACTGTCCTTTAGCCTGAGGCTGAGAAGGAGATTGAGTAGATATTCTTTTGTTAGGAAACGGTTCCCTCTTACCTTGTCACTTGGCAGATTATTCTCCTTGGTAAGGCTGCTCACCCTAAAACTGCCCTAATGTGTATCCATAGAAGCCATCATCTTCTCTTTTTACCCCAACCATACTCCAACAACTTTTATGTTCCCAAGCCATGAGTGATTTATTTTTGTGTTTATTCTAAACAAGTATGAAAGATTTTTAAGTAGTTAATTGGGTAATGTATATTTTAAGTCAAACTGATCATACTGGGCTATCTAGCTTGTGTTAAAATCACAACAGATAATATTTCTGGAGTTTATAGAAATGTATCATTTAAATAATTTCTGTGTCATCTATGTACTTGTAACTCCTTTACTTTGAACACATATATGCATTTGGAATCAGTTTAAAATAATCATCTAAAAGATAAATAGATATCCTTCTGATTTGACAAGGATTCAAAGAACTTAGGAATTGTTCCAAGAAGGATTATCTTCAGTATTAAGAACTACTGTTTGTTATTGGGTGTTTATGATTATGCCAGGTGCTCTCCTAAACAATAAGCACCTTATCTATAATCCTCATAAAACCCTGCAAGGCAGATGTAAATAGCTTCAATTTCTAAATGTGGAAGCTCAAGCTTAGATGGTTTAAATAAGGTCACAAAACCAGCAAACGGCAGAACCAAAAATCAAACAAAGTTGGTTGTGAAACTCCATGAAGTAAGCCATCCAAGTAGGTCTTTTTAATTGGTTCCATCTTTTATCCAGCCAGTGACATGGAGGGATTCAGGGACACTGAGTCCTGAGGCCCAGAGGCAGACAGAAATACAAGTCTCTGTTCGGTGGTGTGTCCTAGTTTGATCAATAATAAAACATAGGACCCTTTTGGATACTTATTTAATCCCAGTGTTTATCTTTAACACAGTTATTGGTGGTGAGTGAAGAGCATCCACAAAATTTCGTAAGTCAAAAACCAAGTTGTCTAATTCCAAACTTAGTCTTTTTCATTACACTGTTGTCTCTGTGAAATTTAAGCTTTTTTCTTTTTTAATTTCAGGTAACTAAGTATTTTTCTTATTAGGACACAATTCAATAATACTGAAATGTATAAAATAACAAAAACTCATATCCCCACCACAAAGTCTATGAAATTTCAGGTTTTTTAGGTCATGTGTTTTCTTTAAAAAATACCTTATGCCTCTCTGTAAACTCACAGGCCTATGCCTTTTCCTCCCTCTCAACAAATCCCCACATTATTGAACTCCCAGTTTATCATTCCCTTCCACACTGATGTACTATTATCGCACATATGTATCAATAAAACAATATTCAATATTGTCTTGGATGCTTCTGAAAAACATTATGTACACTTTAACTGGCTAGTTATCTATCTGCTTGTAAAATAAATTACCTCTAAAACATTGCAACATGAAGAACAAAAACAGCATTTGTTTTGCTTCCTAATCTGCAATTTGGGCAGATGTAGGTAAGGGTGGCTCATCTCTGCTCTGCTTAGCATCCGCTGGCATGGTCAAAAGCTGGAATCATGTAAAGGTTTGCTCCCACAGGTGATGTGAGCTGTTGGCTGGGACTTGAGCTTGGCCTATCCAAAATAATATGCACATGTAGTCCCTCCCTGCAGCCTGGTTTCCTTACAATATGATGACTTGATTTCAAAGATAAGCATTCTCAGAGAGACAGACAGAGACAGAGACAAAGAGACTGACTGAAGCTTCATTGCTTTTCTAGTCAACCTCAGAATCCCATAGTGTCACGTCTACAACATTCTAGCATTTTATTTATTAGAAGAAAGTCTCTAAATATAGTGTTCAAGCTGGATTTAGAAAAGGCAGAGGAACCAGAGATCAAATTGCCAACCTCCGTTGGGTCATTGCAAAAGCAATAGAGTTCCAGAAAAAACATCTACTTCTGCTTTATTGATTAGGCCAAGGCCTTTGGCTGTGTGGATCACAACAAAGTGTGGAAAATTCTTAAAGAGATGGGAATACCTGCCTCCTGAGAAATCTGTATGCAGGTCAAGAAGTAACAGTTAGAACTGGATATGGAACAACGGACTGGTTTCAAATTGGGAAAGGAGTACATCACGGCTATATATTGTCACCCTGCTTATTTAACATACATGCAGAGTACATCATGAAAAATGCTGGGATGGATGAAGCACAAGCTGGAATCAAGATTGCCAGGAGAAATATCAATAACCTCAGATAAGCAGATGACACTGCCCTTGAAGAGGAAAGTGAAGAGGAACTAAAGAGCCTCTTGATGAAAGTGAAAGAGGAGAGTGAAAAAGCTGGCTTAAAACTCAACATTCAAAAAACTAAGAAGATGGCATCTGGTCCCATCCCTCGATGGCAAACAGATGGGGAAACAATGGAAACAGTGAGAGACTTTATTTTCTTGGGCTCCAAAATCACTGTAGATGGTGACTGCAGCCACGAAATTAAAAGACACTTGCTCCTTGGAAGAAAATCTATGACCAACATAAACAGCATATTAAAAAGTAGAGACATTACTTTGCCAACAAAGTGCATCTAGTCAAAACTATGGTTTTTCCCGTAGTCATGTATGGATGTGAGAGTTGGACTATAAAGAAAGCTGCGAGCTGAAGAATTAATACTTTTGAACTGTGATGTTGGAGAAGACTCTTGAAAGTCCCTTGGACTGTAAGGAGATCCAACCAGTCCATCCTAAAGGAAATCATTCCTGAATATTCATTGGAAGGACTGATGCTGAAGCTGAAACTCCAATACTTTGGCCACCTGATGCAAAGAATTGACTCGTTTGAAAAGACCCTGATGCTGGGAAAAATAGAAAGCAGGAGGAGAAGGGGACGACAGAGGATGGGATGGTTGGATGGCATCACCAACTCAGTGGACATGAGTTTGAGCAAGCTCCAGGAGTTGGTGGTGGACAGGGAGGCCTGGCGTGCTGCCGTCTATGCTGTCACAGAGTCGGATACAACTGAAGGACTGATCTGAAGTCAAGGGGAGGAAAATTAGATGCCATATTTTTTGGAATAGGTATGAAAGGTTTGTGGCAGGGATACTTGCCAGATGGTCTGCTGGTTAATAATCTGCCTACCAATGCAGGGGCCATGTGTTCAATCCCCAGTCTGTATAGATTCCACATGCTACAAGGCAACTAAGCCCATACACTGCAACTACTGAAGCCCACGTGCTTTAGATTCTGTGCTCCACTACAAGAGAAAGCTCTGTAATGAGAAGCCCACACATCACAATGAAGAGTAGCCCCCCATTTGCTGCAACTAGAGAAAGATCATGCACACAGCAACAAAGAAACAGCATAGCCAAAAATATAAATAAATAAACAAACAAACAATAAATATATACATATTTTTAAAAAGAGTTTGTAGGGGGGCAGTGGCCAAGATGGCAGAGTAGAAAGACCCCGAGCTTAACTTCTCCCACAAAAAGAGAGAATAGCAGCTATAAATATTTACGGAGTAACAATCAATGAGAAAGACCTGAAGACTGGTAGAAAAGATCTACTACAACTAAAGATATAAAGGAGGAACCACAAACAGACAGGTTGGAGAGGTGGAGATATCGTATAATCAAGACCAATATACTAGGTAGGTGACCCATAAATGTGAGGAGAATTATAAATGCAGAGGTTCTCCAAGAGGCAAGGGGTCTGAGCCTTCCCGGCATGTTTCCTCCGCCCAGAGGTCCTGCACTGGGAAGATGAGCCCCTGGAATATTTGGCTATGAAAACTAAAGGACGTCACTTCTGGGAGAAGCAGAGGGCTGTGTGAAATAAACACCCACTCTTAAATGACGCAGCCAAAGTCTCACAGGCTCCACCATGCAGAGCAGAAGCAGTCATTAGAACGGAGCCTGTGTCAGAACAACTTGCTGGTCTTGGAGAGCCTCCTGGAAAGATAGGAGACAAAGGGGATTCCTCCTGGAGAGAGATTCAGGCAGAAGCTATGTTAGGGGGCTCATTCTACTGTGAGGAGACAGACTCTGGCAAGCACCATTTCGGAATCCTCCCTGGGGCTCCCTAGTGTCAGGACATGGCCTTGCCTACTATTCAGTCAGCACCCGTCTTAGAATGCCCCAGCCAAGCAACTAGCTGGGCAAGGACACAGCCCAACCCATCAGCAGGCTTGTTGCCACAGGATCCCTTGAACCCACAGCCAAGCCCCAAGCTGCACACACCACATTGCCCAGCACCTGGCCCTCCCTACCAAGGGGGGAGGCACCAGCCCAGGGACTGGATCTCACATCACAGGCTGCCAGCACCAGTCCCAGGACTCATGGGGCCTCGGACAGACTTGCTATTTGGCGTTCCTTACTATCAGATTTCAAAATATGCAGCAAAGCTAGCTTCAGTTCAGTTCAGTCGCTCAGTCGTGTCCGACTCTTTGTGACCCCATGAATCGCAGCACGCCAGGCCTCCCTGTCCATCACCAACTCCTGGAGTTCACTCAGACTCACGTCCATTGAGTCAATGATGCCATCCAGTCATCTCATCCTCTGTCGTCCCCTTTTCCTCCTGTCCCCAATCCCTCCCAGCATCACAGTCTTTTCCAATGAGTCAACTCTTCGCATGAGGTGGCCAAAGTACTGGAGTTTCAGCTTTAGCATCATTCCTTCCAAAGAAATCCCAGGGCTGATCTCTGCAGTCCAAGGGACTCTCAAGAGTCTTCTCCAACACCACATTCAAAAGCATCAATTCTTCGGCACTCAGCTTTCTTTACAGTCCAACTCTCACATCCATACATGACCACAAGAAAAACCATAGCCTTAACTAGACGGACCTTTGTTGACAAAGTAATGTCTCTGCTTTTGAATATGCTATCTAGGTTGGTCATAACTTGTCTTTCAAGGAGTAAGCGTCTTTTAATTTCACGGCTGTAATGACCATCTGCAGTGACCTTGGAGAGCCCCAAAATAAAGTCTGACACTGTTTGCACTGTTTCTCCATATATTTCCCATGAAGTGATGGGACTAGATGCCATGATCTTCGTTTTCTGAATGTTGAGTTTTAAGCCAACTTTTTCACTGTCCTCTTTCACCTTCATCAAGAGGCTTTTTAGTTCCTCTTCACTTTCTGCCATAAGGGTGGTGTCATCTGCATATCTGAGGTTATTGATATTTCTCCTGGCAATCTTGATTCCAGCTTGTGCTTCTTCCAGCCCAGCATTTCTCATGATGTACTCTGCATAGAAGTTACTCTGCAGGGTGACAATATACAGCCTTGATATACTCCTTTCCTATTTGGAACCAGTCTGTTGTTCCATGTCCAGTTCTAACTGTTGCTTCCTGACCTGCATACAAATTTCTCAAGAGGCAGGTCAGGTGGTCTGGTATTCCCATCTATTTCAGAATTTTCCACAGTTTATTGTGATCCACACAGTCAAAGGCTTTGGCATAGACAGTAAAGCAGAAGTAGATGTTTCTCTGGAACTCTCTTGCTTTTTCAATGATTCAGTGGATTTTGGCAATTTGGTCTCTGGTTCCTCTGCCTTTTCTAAAACCAGCTTGAACATCTGGAAGTTCATGGTTCACATATTGCTGAAGCCTGGCTTGGAGAATTTTGAGCATTACTAGCGTGTGAGATGAGTGCAATTGTGTGGTAGTTTGAGCATTCTTTGGCATTGCCTTTCTTTGGGATTGGAATGAAAACTGACCTTTTCCAGTCCTGTGGCCACTGCTGAGTTTTCCAAATGTGCTGGCATATTGAGTGCAGCACTTTCACAGCATCATCTTTCAGGATTTGAAATAGCTCAGCTGGAATTCCATCACCTCCACTAGCTTTGTTCATAGTGATGCTTTCTAAGGCCCACTTGACTTCACATTCCAGGATGTCTGGCTCTAGGTGAGTGATCACACCATCATGATTATCTGGGTCATGAAGATCTTTTTTGTACAATTCTTCTGCATATTCTTGCCACCTCTTCTTAATATCTTCTGCTTCTTTAGGTCCATACCATTTCTGTCCTTACTTGACTTAAGACATTGTGGAATTATGAGGACACAAAAACTGACAAATTGAACAGAAGAAAAATGTTCAGAAATAGACTCACACATGTATGGCTGTTTATTTTCAATAAGCTGCCAATGCAGCAGGCGCTTTAATAAATGGCATAGCTTTCATTAAATGTCTGTGTAAGAAAAAATTAACTTTGACTCTTGCCACTTATCCTAAACAAAATATACAATCTGAGAGGTATCATAAGCCTAAATGTGAAAGGCAAATTAATAAAGCTTCTCAGGAAAAAACAGAGAAATTATTTTATGGTATGACATTATTTCTTTAATATGAATCAAAGTCATTAAATATAATAGAAAATAATCAGTAAATTGAACTTTACTAAAATAAAAGTATTCTGTTTATGAAAGGATACCACTAAAAGAATGAAAATGGCAAACTATAGACTTGGAGACTATATTCAAAACATATACGCAACAAAAGACACCTGTTGGAAATATAAAAATTGCACATTCAAATTAATAAGGGAAGGATAAAAACACAAAAGAAAGTGCTGTTGTTGTTTAGTTGCTAGGTCATAACCAACTCTTTTGCAACCCCATGGACTGTAGTCCATCAGGGTCCTCCATCCTGGGATTTCCCAGGCAAATATACTGGAGTGAGTTGCCATCTCCTCCAGGGAATCTTCCCAACCCAGGGATTGAACCTGCATTTCCTGATTAGCAGGCAGATTTTTTTTTTTTTTACCACTGAGCCACCTTGGAAGCCCCAAAAAAGCAGAGACAGATTTAATTCTTTGATTAAAAAAAGGAATTAAGATTCCAAAAAGCATATGGAAATATGTGTGACTATAAAACTTACCAGGAAAATGTAAGGTAAAGACACAATGAGGTCCTGGTGACTATCCACTGAGGTTGGCAGAGAAAAAAGGTAACTCCAAGCTTTGGGGAGGATATAGAGCGGATCAGCCTGAAAGAGAAATCATAAGCACTGCTGGTAGGAGTGCAATGTGAACAGCCACTTTGAAATTCTGTTCAGCAGTAACTACAAAGTTTAATATATTTCTGTATCATGACCCAGCAATTCTATTCCTAGATATATATCCAGGACTCAACATATGACAGCATGTTTAACAAAATACTTCATAATACACATAGCAGCTTTATTCATATTTTAAAAACTAGAAAGAAACTACAGGTCCATGGAGAACACATGGATAATTGTGTTATTGTATTAAATCCATACAATGGAATAAAACTCAGACATAAAAGTGAATTTACCACTGATGCACCTGACAAATATGAGTTTCAAAGATGGTATGTTCAGAAAAAGAGTCCAGAAACACTTTTATCTCTTTAGTATATACCGTATGATTCTATTTATATGCTAAAATAATTGAGAAAAATTTTGACTGACCAGAAGAAAATAGTTTATATATATATATATATATATATATAATAAAGCAAAGAAACAAATATATAATATATTATAATGTGTATAACAAATTATATGTTACGCATGTGTGTGTGTGTGTGTGTATGGACTTCCCAGGTGGCTGGGTATTAAAGAATTTGCATGCCAATGCAGGAGGTGCCAGAGATGTGGGTTGGATCCCTGGGTTGGGAATAGTCCCTTGAGTAGGAACGGCAACTTGCTCCAGTATTCTTGTCTAGAAAGTTCCATGGACAGAGGAGCCTGGTGGGCTACAGTCCATGGGGTCACAAAGAGTTGGATATTACCGAGTGACTGAGTGAGGAAACACACATAATGACTTATAGAATTGTAGATGTTAGCTAGGCAAGGACAACAGTCACGGGGGAAGATCAGGAGCAAGCTAGGGTCCCATAGGTGGGGTCTGAAGTTTATCTATTATCTAGAGATGGGAGTTTCTACCCCTCTCAGCAGGCCTAAATTCTCTTTTAAAGAAACTCTGGCTGATTAAGTCAGACTGACCCAGGGTAATCCACCTAATATAAAGTCAACTGCTTAGGCATTTTAATTGTATCTGCAAAATCCCTTCACAGCAATAGTAAGAGTACCAATACTGGGAAGAGGTGTTATATGCTACAGAATGGCCATTGTATCCTTTCTGTCGTCTACCTCTCAGGTTAGAATATCTCTTGTGGTCCGACTTGTCTGGAAACATACTAAAAACTGAATTTTGGGGAATGTAGTTTAACTTAACCAAGTGACGCTACACAAAGTTATCACACCCTTTACTGGTGATGTGTGTGCATGTGTGCTAAATCACTTCCATTGTGTCTGACTCTTTGTGATGTTATGGACTATAGCCCACCAGGCTCCTGTGTCCACAGGATTCTCCAGGCAAGGATACCGGAGTGGGTTGCCATTTCCTACTCCAGGGGATCTTCCTGACCCAGGGATCGAACCTGCATCTCTTACGTATTCTGCATTGGCAGGTAAATTCTTTACCCCTAGAGTTTCCTGGGAAGCCCTTAATGGTGATAGAAGTCATAAAATTGTTTCCGTGAAGGCAGGAGGACAGCTATCAGTCAGGAAGGGGCAGGAGTGCTTTTCAAGTACTAGAAATATTTTATAGTTTAATCTGGGTGGTGGTTATGCAGGTATATACGAATGCAGAAATTTATCAAACTGTACACTTAAGATTAGTAAACTTTATGCCCTTTATTATATGCTCATTGTAGCTCAATTTATAAAAAAAAATGAGAAAAAATAGTAGGCATAAATTAAACAAAGGAAATGTGAGTGCCAGATGAAGAAAAATATATCTCATGAAGTGAACATCTTATAAAATGATTTGGAAGTAAGAGAAGTTTCTCCTATATTAAGGGCTTCAGTATAATGAGTATATATTTGGGAGAAAGTGAAGGACAGAACACCGAGTGGGATGTGGTTCCTGGGTACAGGAGAAGAGCTCAGAATTTGAAAGAGTCTTGTGATATGTGTTAAAGAATTTGGACTTCCTTCCAAGGATAATTTAAGGATATAATCACATCATCAGATGAATTTTTGTCAACCCACTGGCTTCGGTGCGGAGAACTGATTGGTAAGGGGCCAAATGGAGGGAGAGATCAGGTTTCACAAATCAGTAATACCGTCACTTAGTGTCTGTGCTTCGTCATCTCCAAAAATATATGTCACCAAATCTGCTTACTTACATCTCATTCCTCCAAAGATTGATTATAGACTGTATTTTATAAGAATTTAGTAAATGGTGAAGAATGAATGAATTTGCCCAAGAGATGCCCAAATCATTAGTAAAGCTATAATGGAGCACTGGCTGCCTGCTTCCCCAGGTAATTTTCTCTTCTTTTTCCTAAATGATAACATATTTAGCCAGGCATATGTATGCCTGGGGGAGAAAAAGGGATTATATCATCCAAGCAAACATCCTAAAGCTAGGTGTTTCCATGTGACTAAGTTCTGTCCAGATGGGATGCAAGCACATATGATTTGTAGCCATTTCCAGGAACTTCCTTAAGAGATATCTAGAGCAACCACTCACATTCTCTTTTTTATCTCTTCTTCTATCTTTTTTAAAGTTAACCTTTTTTTTTTTTTTTTCCCTTGGAGTATTGCTGCTGCTTCTATGTTGTTTTCTGGGCTATACATGCTGCCTTGAATAATGAAAACAAAGCCACAGTGTAGAGATGACAGAGAGGTGAGCTGAAAATACTCGGAATCTCTAAACTACTTCTACACTGCTGAACTATAATGTTTCTGACATTTATGCTGGTGAGAAATAAATTTCTCTCTTATTTAAGCTCCTTTTATTCTGGACTTTTATGTTACTAGCTGCTTAATGTAAGGCTAAGAGATAAAGAATTTGGTACTAGCAATGATAGGCTTAAGTTAGTGAAATTTGAACCTTTTTCAATGGCATAATGGAATCATGCATAGGGCAGCAACTCAGATATTCCAAGTTCAAAAAGCAACCTCCTTCTTTCTTGGCAATGCATTTTGTGACACTGTCTCCTGAATTTTCTTAGCAGGTTTTGGGTTATCAAAAACTATAGTGTGTTTGGGAAGAAATTTTTAAATTTTGGTGTGTTTTGACTGTTGTCACTTTGCCATGAATTATTTGAAGTGAGGTGAACATGAGTATGCAAATATTTATTTGAGGAGAGAGTGTGTTGTATATTTGGGAAGAAAAGTGCTGACAGTTACTTAGCTATCCAAAATGTTGGACTGCGCAGACTGACTGACAAGAAGAATATGAAGCGGTATGCAGCTTCTGGGAACTTCCCTTAAGAGACAGTAAGCACAAGACGTTTGCCCTTATCCTGGTTCCATTTTGCTGTCTGGAATGTTCATGGGGTGCTACTGAGCTGTGAAGAAAGCGGGCACCTGCTGCTAGCAGGGTGATGGTGATCTGGAGGATACCTGGATTTTGAAGACCTCTTACCACAAAGCCGCCAGTTGCTCTGGACTGCAAATTTCCACTCTTTCATATGAGAAAGAAATGAACTTAAAAAAAATTAAGCAAGCTATAGTTGTTTTGGACTTTTCTATAGTTTTAGCCAAACCTAATGATCAGGGTGACCTAATGCTCCCCTTAGCTTGTCTAAACTTGGGACAAGTTTCCTCCAGTCTCTCAAGTTTCTTTGATCTCTCTGTTCTTAAAGCATTTCCCCATTTAAAATGTAAATCTCTCCCAGGCTTTTTCTGGTTTTACAAACAAGGAATGTCTGTTTCCAGAGACTGACAGCCATTCTTTTGAAATATAATCAGGACAGATCACGGTGCTATCTCCCAGCTCCTGTGAAAGGTAGGAGACTAACTTTTTGTGTGTGCTCAAGCTCAGCCGTGTCTGACTCTTTGCAACCCCATGGACTGTAGCCCACCAGGCTCCTCTGTCCATGGGATTTTCCAGGCAAGAATACTGGAGGGAGTTGACATTTCCTTCTCCAGGGGATCTTTATGACCCAGGGATCAAACTCACGTCTCCCGAGTCGCCTGCATTGAAGGCAGATTCTTTACCACTGCACCACCTGGTAAGCCCAGGAGCTAACTTTGATAAACATCAATTAGCAGACACAGATGCCTTAATCACACTGACCAGCCTCCTCCTAGAGTCCTTCAGTGCTTTCTACTAGCTTATCCCAGTGTTTACATAGCCTCCTGTTTTTTGTTTCAGTGCAGCTGAACTCAAATCTCTTTTCTTTTTGCAGTTATCTTGAACAGAGTCCTTCTTGCTTATCTAACTCTGTGCAGCTCACTTTTAATTTGACACTAGTTCTAATTAATATATCCCGTGTAAGAAAAGATTCTTCTCACAACATGCCAAACCATCTATTCATTATGCCCATGTTAACACAACTAATGAGATATTTAACCATCCTGCAGGGAAAACAAAAAGAATAAAAGTGTCAGAGTGGAAGAACAGTTCTGGGAGAAAGTCAGGTAAAAAGATGAGACAAAACTAGTGCAAGACAATAATAGAAGAATTCAAAAGAGTAGAAGGAAAGGAAAGAAAGAACATTACAGTGGTGTAGTAACAAAAATAGTTGATTATTTATTTTATTTTATCCAGACTTTGTCTTTCCCACAAATGCAAAATTAGTAAATTCATTCCTGGTTTTCATATAATCAAATG
Organism: Bubalus bubalis; assembly: GCF_019923935.1. Lineage (NCBI taxonomy): Eukaryota > Metazoa > Chordata > Mammalia > Artiodactyla > Bovidae > Bubalus > Bubalus bubalis. The sequence continues at coordinate 117,189,168 of NC_059160.1, read as the reverse complement.
CATCATATTATCCTCAAAAAAAAAAAAAAAAGTAATATAGCCCTACAGCTCTGTGTTGAAGTGAGATACAAATATTACAAGAGATTAGTGGCATGAATATATTTCCAGTAAAACAAGACAATAAAATAAATATGGATATAGCTTAAAGCTTCTGTCTTCCTCAAACTCATATCAGTGCATGATATTTATGACAGTTGTTTTTATAACCATTACTATAATGCTACTCAATTATGATTGTTATTATGTAAATTAGACTGATTATTATGGAAATTAAAGGTAAATCTCATTTGTATTCTATTAGTAATGCTTTGGGTGAATATGTAGGTTAATCATGAGAGAGTTAATTGAGATTAGCTTTAAAGAATGGAATAGGAGAGTTTCCAGTGATATTGCAGGAAAGGGGACCCCTTCCAGGGCCCGCAATTGGGCTCTTGTCCAACACTTGGAAAAGAATTGTCCAAGGAGACACATGCTGACAAAGCAAGAGATTTTATTGGGAAAGGCACCCGGGTGGAGAGCAGTAGGGTAAGGGAACCCAGGAGAACAGCTCTGCCGCATGGCTCACAGTCTCGGGTTTTATGGTGATGGGATTAGTTTTCAGGTGGTCTTTGGCCAATCATTCTAATTCAGAGTCTTTCCTGGTGGCACATGCATCGCTCAGCCAAGATGGATTCTGGTGAGAGGGATTCTGGGAAGTGGACGGACACGCGGTGTCTCCTTTCGACCTTTCCCCTAACTCTTCCAGTTGGTGGGGCTTATTAGTTCTTTATTCCTTATCAGGATCGCCTGTCATAAAACAACTCATGCAAATGGTTACTATGGTTCCTGGCCAGGGTGGGCGGTTCCAGTCAGTGTGCTTCTGGATAAGAGCCCAGTTTTGGGCCCTGGAGGGGGTCCCCTTTCCTGCAACAGAGAGATCTTTAAAAGCATGTGTACAAACAAGAGTAAAGGCATAGACTTCCATCATTTAATTTTATCTTTTTGATAAAATAATGGATTAATCTGTATCCTTTACATATGTGAGTCTAGAAATTTCTAATTCAGGTAACAGAAAATTTAATACCTTATTTTACCTCTTATTAGGTTATAACCTCTTAAATAGTTCATGAATTTTGACATTGATTTTTAAAATACTAAAATAAATGTAGCCAGATAAATTGATAATCGCTTATTTAACTAAACATAAACTATTTTATACCTTCTTTTAATAAGATTTTACCATTTAAAATTTTTCCATGGTACAATTTTATTTTCATAATCAAAACTATATATGGTGGAACAGATGGCTAGTAATAATACCTTATTTGTATGCACCATAATGTTTTACAAGGTACTTTCATTTACATTATTTCAGTTAAACTCAATGAGATGATTAATGGTGATTTTTGTTTTCAGTAATCTCTTCAGTATTAAAGCAGGAAAGGCAATGAATCCAATGTTTGCTTTAACTTTCATTGGAATTTTTTATGTTTATAAACATGAGACATACTAGTTTCATTTTAACAGTAAATTTAAAAATTCTTGGTTTTGAAACTGAAACTGAATTTATAGAATTAATTAATAATTGTTCAACATTTCTTGAATACCTGTTATTCCCCAGAGACTGGATTAGGCAATTTGATGGTTTAAAGGAGAACTTTTAAAAATCTAAAATTTTTAGTTGTATCACTCGATAAAGTCATTGGCTTGGTTCTGAATCATGATAAAAGACTGTTGATAAAAACTAAAAATATTTAAACTACATTGAAGAGTTTATTTGACTAGAAGGGAAGGAAGCCAGGAAGAAAGCATTCATAATGAAGGTGGAATACAGAGTGATCTTAGGTAATTTTATACTTTTAGAGCTTACATTTCTTCTCAGTAATTGGCATCAGATAAAACAGAAAACTTATAATTGTATTTCTGATTCTCAGATTATCAAAATAATTAGTCAGCACCTGAGGGATATAGGAGAGGCAGCCTTGTCTATTCTCAAGGTACTATTTGGCTTCTGCAAAATTGTTCTATTCAGGGCAAAAAAAAAATCCACTGGAAATCTAAGGAAACTGAGAAGTGCCTTAGCAAAGAGGAATGATTGGTAAAACTAAAGCTGACCCTCACAGTATAATGTCCTTACTTTCTCTTCTTCTTTTTGTTTTTTTCATTGTACAGTTCTCTCTAAGCAATAAGCTTAGGGATTTTTTTTTTCATTCCTATTTTTTTCTTTTATAACACTGCTACTACTAATGCCTATATTTTTTTAAACACTTATATGCTGAGATTGGCTATGTGTACGCTATGATTCTACTCCAAATTTGGTTAGAATATAAACAGAATTCACAATCATATTATCTACTTTTTCAGCTTTTGATAGTGGTTCCTGGACTATGGGGATACTCATATTTTACCGCCTTAAGAAAATTCAGGATTATTTCTTTTGTCTCAGAGAGGAGAGAGAACTGAGCTTCATTCATGCCTAAAATTTATCATATTATCATACTGTCTATGAGTGCTGAAGGGAAAAAATAAAATTTTAATAAATCTTTTATTTATAAAGGAAGAAAATCCCACCATAGTGACAGGTTCAAAAAAAAAAATAAAAAAGGAAATCAATATTTTAGTCTTTGTCTTTCACTTGTAACTTATAGACTCTGGGGCAGTTCTAAAATGAATGCATCCTGGGCTTTCCCAAGCAAGCTTGCTAGGATCTAATTCTGACAAACAGAGTATAAAGTATGGGCTTAAACTTCCAGTGAAAGAGCTCTTAAATTATGTACATTTCATCCTTGCTTTGAATAGTTCATATTTTAAAAGAGGAATGTTGGAATTTGGGCAGAAAGAACCTGCTACACATGAGCAGTGGAAAGTAGAAGAGTGAGACAGGTATAGATTAAATTATTTCACTATGCTTTACATCCTGGAGAAGGCACTGGCAACCCATCCCAGTACTCTTGCCTGGAAAATCCCATGGACAGAGCAGCCTAGTGGGCTACACAGTCCATGGGGTTGCAAAGAGTTGGACACGACTGAAGAACTAACATACACGCATGCTTTACATAGTAGTTTTATAATTGGGGATAACTGATGACTATGTCTACTGGAGTAAGAAAGAGAAAGTTCTTTAAAAGTTTTTTTGTCCCTAACAAATAAGTTTTCAGATCTTTTTCTCATATGTGGCTGACTATATGAAATAGTTGCTCAGTTATGTCCGACTCAGCCTATGGACTGTAGCCTGCCCGGTTCCTCTGTCCATGGAATTCTCCAGGCAAGAATACTGGAACTGGTAGCCATTCGCTTCTCCAAGGGATCTTCCCAACCCAGCGATTGAACCCAGGTCTCCTGCATTGCAGGTACGTTCTTTATCACTAGTGCCACCTGGGATGCTCTCCTGTGCTTAGTCGCTCAGTCGTGTCTGACTCTTTGAGACCCTGGGGACTATAGCCCACCAGGCTCCTCTCTCCTTGGGGATTCTGCAGGCAAGAAAACAGCAGTGGGTAGCCTAACCCTTCTCCAGGGGATCTTCTGGTATTATATTTTAGAGGAAAATGAAATTCATGATGAGCCATTAAAGATTAGATATATCTGGTTCAGTCTCCAGTTCTTCATAGGACTGCCCAGTTAAGGAGTTATCTAGACTATACTTGAATTTTCCAAGGATGGGTAAGGAATTAAAATGACATGGTAGTGCATCTTGTAGTAACAGAATGAACCAACCTAGAACTGACGGAAATCAGCCTACTCATAATTTTACCCATAGAGACTAAAGTCTGGATATCACATAATATCTATTATTTTTTCCTTCTGGCAATACTTAAATATAGTGATTTGAACTGACTGAAATCATAAATCACAGTTTTTCTGACAGTCACTAGATTTCTATATTCCTCAATTCTGCTGAATTAAATATTACATGAGACCATATGCTGTCTTCCTAAATTGTTTATTCCAGTCAGATTGGCATCACTATCCTTAACATTTTCCTCTTCTTTGTGGTTTTGAGCTTTAGAACCTATTTCACTACCAAGCAAATGTTTTCCATCTCAGCTTTGACTCCTGTCCTTTCTGCTTTACTATTTATTGAGAACTTGTCGTGTCTCAGGAATTGTGCTGAATAGACATAGTAAGTAAAAAATATTTGCTGATTTTTTTTAAATCAATATGAGAAGTAAGAGTTACAAACATACAGAATATAACAAGGTAAATGTTAACAGAGCTATGTGAAAGAAGCACCATGAGAGACTGTGGGACATTTTACAGTAGAGGTGATCATGTGTAGTCTTGAAGAGTAAGAATAAATCAGCTGATAATGATGCATGAACACAATCATGTAGAACAAAAGGGTAGAAAATATAATTTCAAGATTCTCCAGTTCCAGTATAGAAGGGCTAGTTTAGAAATTTTGGATTTAAATCTGGTTTACTTCCTATCTTCCTTTATTTTGATAAGTCACTTAACTACTCTTTTTCAGACACCCATGTGTGTGTGTGTGTGTGTGTGTGTGTGTGTGTGATTGTATGTGATTCATGAGCAATATATATGCAATTCATGTCATACACAATCACACTACTGTACAACCAAGTAGACTGAACTCAAAGAGATTCACACCAGCACATCTATAATTAAGCTGTTGAAAGACAGAGACAAAGAAAGAATCTTGAAAGCAGCAAGAGGAAAGCAACTCATCACATGCAAGTAACTCATTCTCAGTAAGATTTTTTTTTTAGTAAATTTCTCATCAAAAACTTTGGAGGTGAGAAGGTAATGAGCTGATATATTCAAAACAGTCAAAGAGAAAAAAAGTGTCTACCAAAATTCTGCAATAAATGCTAAAGGGAATCTTACAGGCTGAAAGGAAAAATCATTAGACAGTAACTCAAAGCTATATGAAGAAATAAAGATCTCAGTAAAGATAACTACAGGGAAATTATAAAAGCTAGAGATCTCAGTAAAGATAAATACAGGGCAATTATAAAAGCTATTATTGTTGTAACTGTTGTTACTCCACATTTTATTTTCAACATTAAGAGACTGATGAGTTAAAAAAAAAAAAAAAAAAAAGCCTTACAAGTAGTTGTCGAAAAACTAGTGTTATTATAGCATTGGTTTGTAACTCCATATTTTAATTCCTATATAATCTAAGAAGCTAATGCATTAAAAATCATTAGTTTATGTTTTTGGACACTCAGTGTATAAACATGTAGTTCTGTGACATCTAGAGAAGGTGATGGCACCCCACTCCATTACTCTTGCCTGGAAAATCCCATGGACAGAGGAGCCTGGTGGGCTGCAGTCCATGGGGTCGCTAAGAGTTAGACAGGACTGAGCAACTTCACTTTCACTTTTCACTTTCATGCATTGGAGAAGGAAATGGCAACCCACTCCAGTGTTCTTGCCTGGAGAATCCCAGGGACAGGGGAGCCTGGTGCACTGCCTTCTATGGGGTCTCACAGAGTCGGACACGACTGAAGCGACTTAGCAGCAGCAGCATAATAAAACAGAATTACAAAGTATCAGAGTTTTTATATTGTTGAAGTCAAGCCAAGCAAAGTCGCTCAGCTGTGTCCAACTCTTTGCGACCCCATGTACTGTAGCCCACCAGGCTCCTCCATCCATGGAATTTTTTTGGCAAGAGTACTGGAATGGGTTGCCATTTCCTTCTCCAGGGGATCTTCCCAATCTGGGGATCAAATCCGGGTCTCCCGCAATGCAGGCAGATGCTTTACCGTCTGAGCCACCAGGGAATCCTAAAGTTTGGTGAAGTTAAGTTGGTATAAATTCAAATTAGAGTCATAACTTTAGCATGTTAAATGTAATCTTCATGGTAACCACAAAGACATTATTGAGCGTCCATGAAAAGAAATGACAAAGGGAATTAAAATATTTCAGTGCCAGAAATTTAACTAAGCACAAAAGAAGATGTATACAAACTGAGGAACAAAAAAAAGTATAAGTCATAGACAGATGGTGAGATAGTGTTAATTGCTCAGTCTTGTCTGACTCTTTGTGATCCCATGGACTATACCCCACTGAGCTTCTTTCATCTTCCCAACCCAGGGATTGAACCCAGGTCTCCTGCATTCAAGGTGGATTCTTTACAAACTGAGCCACCAGGGAAGCCCATAAGTCATATAAAAAGCAAATAGCAAAATGACAGAAGTGAGGCTCTACTTACGAGTAGTTACTTTAAGCGTAAAAGCATTAATCTCTCCAATAAAGAGACAGAAACTACTGTAATGGAATCAAATACTATGACTAGTTATAAGAGACTCACTTTAGGTTCAAAGACAGAAAAGTTGAAGGCGAAAGGATGAAAAAAAAAAAAAAAAAAGTCCAAGCAAATAGTAACCAAAGGAGAGCAGAAGTAATGATACTACTATCAGAAATACAGAGTTTAAATTAAAAAAAAAAAGTTATAAGAGACCAAGAAGGACATTATACATTAATAAAGGACTCAGTATAGCAAAATACATAACAATTATAAACTAATGTATCTACTATAAAAACCATTAAAATAGATGAAGCAAAAATTGGCAGATTTTAGGGAAAAAATAGACAGTAGTACATAAAATAGTTGGGGACTTCAGTACCTTATTTTAAATAATGGATAGAATAGTGAGACAAAAGATAAGTAAGAAAACAGAGGACTTTAAGAATACCACAAAATAACTAGTCATAATAAACATGTAAGGAATACTCTACCAAATATCAATGAAGCACACATTTTTCTCAAATGCACGTGAGATATTTTCCAGGATAGACCATATATCAGGTCAGAAATTGAAACACAAATTAAAAAATATAAATATTATACAAACCATCTTCTCATATCACAATGGGATGGAATGAAGTTAGATATCACAAATGGAACACTAGAACATTCACAAATTTGTTGAAAATAAACAACACACTTAAATAACCAATGGATCAAAGAAGAAATCACAATATAAATTAGAAAATACTTAGATTAAATAAGGGGCTTCCCTGATAGCTTAGTTGGTAAAGAATCTGCCTGCAATGCAGGAGACCCTGGTTCACTTCCTGGATTGGGAAGATCCAGTGGAGAAGGGACAGGTTACCCATTCCAGTATTCTTGGGGTTCTGTTGTTGCTCAGCTGGTAAAGAATCTTCCTGCAATGCGGAAGACCTGGGTTCTATCCCTTGGTTGGGAAGATCCCCTGGAGAAGGCAAAGGCTACCCACTCTGGTATTCTGGCCTGGAGAATTCCATGGACTGTATAGTCCATGGGTCGGAAAGAGTCGGACATGACTGAGCAACTTTCACTCACTCACTCACTACAGCAAATAAAAATGAAAACACAGCATATCAAAATTTATGAGACACAGTGAAAAAGCAATGCTAAGCAATGCTATAAACACCAACATTAAAAAACAAGGTCTCAAATCAACAATAAATCTTTACAAATTAAAGTAGAAAAAGAAGAAAAAACTAAGCTGAAGCTAGCAGAAGAAAGGAAATAATAATTAGAGAAGGAGTAAATGAAATAGAGAATAGAAAAATAGTAGAGAAAATCAATGAAATAAAATGTTGGTTCTTCAAACAGATCAATAAAATTGGGAAAATCTTAGCTAGATTGACTAAGAAAAAAAGAAAAGACTAAAATTACTAAATCAGAAATTGAAGTGGGATTTTACAACTGATTCTACAAAACCTAAAAGAATTATGAAACAATATGAGCAAGAAATTGAATAACATGGATAAATTGGACACATTCCTAGAAACACTAAACCTATAAAGACTAAATCATGGACAAAAGTGAAAATCTGAATTGACATACCTAGTAAGGAAACTGAATATGTAACCAAAAATCTCCTAAGAAAGAAAAGCTCAGAGCCTTATGATTTTGCCAGTGCATTCTACCAGACTTAAAGAACTAAACCAATCTTTCATAAGCTTTTCGAGAAGAAGAGGAAACACTTAGGCCGTTCTGTGAGGCCACCATTGGCCTGATACCAAAGCTAGACAGATGCTACAAGGAAACTACAGACCAGAGTCCTTTAAGGACGCTGATGGAAAAGTCCCCAAGGAAGTACTAGCAAATCGAGGTCAGCATACTGAAAGGATAATGAACCATGATAAAACTGGATCTATTCTTGAAATGCAAAGATGGTTTAACAAATGAAAGTTGATCAGTGTGACACTACATTTAATGGAAGAAAAAACTACATGGTCATCTTGACAGATGCAGATTTATCAACAGATGAATTTGACAAAATTCAACACCTTGTCATGACAAAAACACTCAACAAACTAGGAATAGAAGGAAACTGCCTAAAACATGATAATAAAACATGTTAAAAGCTATGTGGGAATATAAACTGTTACTGCAGAAAATAGAATGACAATTCCCAAAAACTTAAACATAGAATTATCATATGATACAGCAATTCCATTTCTGAGTATATACCCCAAAGAATTAAAAGTAGGGTCTCAAAAAAATATGTGTACAACCATGTTCATAGGAACATTATTCTCAGTAACCAAACTGTAGAAGCAAACTGAGCATCCATCAAAAAATAAAAAAACAAAATGTGTGTACATACAATGGAATATTATTCATCCTTAACAAGGAAAGAAATTCTGACATATTACAACATGGGAAAAACTTGAGGACATTAGGTGCTCAATCACTCAGTCATGTCCAACTTTTGGCGACTCCATAGGCTGTAGCACACCAGGGTCTTCTATCCATGGAATTTTTCAGACAAGAGTACTGGAGTGGGTTGCCATTTCCTCCTCCAAAGGATCATCCTGACCCCAGCATCGCTTATGTCTCCTGCCCTGGCAGGAGATTCTTTACCACTGAGAACATTATGGTGAGTTAAAATAAACTAATATGGTGAAAGAAAATGATGCTTAATAACTCTTCATATATAGATAGATAGATAGATAAATAGAGAGAGAGAGAGTAGTGAAAATCACAGAAAATTCAGTGGTGGTTTTCAGGGACTGGAGTTGAGGGGAAGTGGGGAATTATTATTTAATGGGTATAGAGTTTTAGTTTTGAGGAGAAAAAGAGTTCTAGAGATAGATAATAGTAATAGATACATAATGGTGTGAATCTACTTAATATCACTGAATTTCATGTTTAAAAATTATTAAGATGCTCAATTTTATGTTTATTTTACCATAAGAAAAAAAAGTGAAAGAAAAAATGATTTTCCTATCTAAAAGAATAAATAGAGCATTTCTTAAATACTGAAACACAAGTTTAACTTTGTTAATTTTGTCATTATTTTAGGAGATAGATTTTTACAATAACTAAATGTCAGTAAGAACTCTAAAATCCATAAAAGCAAGGATCTTGTCTCTTCTGTTTATTGCTGTATATTATGTTAAAGAACAGTGCTTGTAATATAGTAAATTCTCAGGAAATACATATTTAATTGAATGAAATTATGAAGAGTTAATATTAAAATTTATACATTATTCTTTAGAAATTAAAAAATCTTTAAGTACATTATTATGTGTTTTTGTTCATGCTTGCAAGTATGTTAATATTTTGTATACTTGTATTTCATATTATGCAATATAAATTTATTTATGCTATTATGTAGTAAGCTTATGTACTACTTTTTGGTAAAGTTATAACTTGGTAAAGTTATAACTTGGTAAAGTTATAACTACTTATGTACAAGTATAGCCTCTCACTCCTCCAGGTACTTCAAGGCAATGATGTGGTAGGTAGTTTTGTTTTCACTTACTCTATCCACTAATAGTTTTGAGTTTAAAATGAACCCCTTGGAAATACCTATTGTTGAGTCACATCTCAGAAAACATGGTCTGTGTCTCATTTCCTAATATTGCCCCATGGGTTAGAAATAGTGAATCTTTTGTTTGTTTCTAATCTAAAAATGCCTTTCAGTTAAAAAAAAAAAAGAAAAGAAAGAAAGAAAATCTGTTATGAATACACTGGAATTTACAGTTTGCAAGTGCTATGGGTTAGGCTTGAGGGTACACTGTTGAATTCCCAAATAATTGAAGAGCTAGAGAATTCTCAGTCAGCAGAATTCTGAGTTACAGTCACTCTTTCTTGTCAGTACTTTTCTTTGTCAGGGTAAGCAAAGAGAAGCATATTTATGCTAATGCACCTTTGTATCTGGATTACAATTTAAACATATTTAATTGGTGCATTAGTCAAAACAGAATTTATATTTCAAATCTGACAAAGTGAAGAAAAATAATTGGCTTGTTAATGCTTTTTTTTTTAGTCACAACATTTTTACCTATGACATTACACTCTGAATATACAGTTGAGTTATTATTAAAATAGGGTTTAACAAAGTGTGCTAATGATGAGTTCATTGAAGCTGCATCAGAGCAAAAATAAGCAATCTGTATCTAACTTTATGCTGATGATACAGTGGGAAATATGTTTGTTTAAAAGACCATCTGTTATATTCAGGCATTTGTATGGAATTCTATGGTACATAGCAAAACTATCATGACTATAACCTAAGAAAAGACATATATTATTAACAAAATAATAGAAGCAAAGTCCCTTTCTGCCCTTGATGTTTGTTTAAGAGCTGATTTTTATAGACTATTTGTTTGAAATGGCATTGAAATATTTGAGTGGCTTATTTACCAATATATGTGCATTTCATCAACATATTAGTCTGCCATCAAGGTTGTTATTTTAAACCCACATTAAAAGTATGACAGGTGAATGAAACTTTGGCTTACTTGAAAGTCCTCAGATATATAACGCTGAGAGACAGCCTTTCCTTTATTTGGTTTTAATTTCCTTTTCTATAAAATGAAAGAGTTGATCCCTAGATTTTTTTATGAATATAAGGTTTTATGATTTCGTTAGCTATCTAGAATAGTTCTGGAAAAATGTGGTTTATTGAATGCCCTGGAAGCCATTTTTAGCATTACATACTATTGATCATTTTAGAAATTTCTGTAGGAGTAACTTACAAATGGTGATACACACACACATACACAAATCATCGCAAATTTGATAAGAGTTTATAAACAGACACTCAATGTCCCATCATGGAGTATAGATTATCTCTGAAGCTTGTGTCTATGGCAGATTAGAGAACTGAAAAGGCTGCTGATCTTTCTGGCTTAGAGTCTTTTTTCTGCCTGGGATCAGGGTTTGAACAGAAAACCTACTCCTGTTAGCATCACCTGGGAGCTTCAGGAGAAACCTTCTGGCATCAGAGTATACTCTCTATTTTCCTATGGCATCCTCTTAGGAATGGCTGTGCATACAGATTTCTCAGATCAAGGGACCCTTGCTTCGAAACCTCCATCTCAGTGAGCAAATATATCAAATTTGTGTATGTGTGTGTGAATTCATACAGACATAAAAGGGAAAGAGTCAGGCAGAGAAACGAAATGAACTAGAAAAGAAGTTAATCACTTTAAACATATGCATGACTTTCTCTCTGTAAAACAATAAAATAAAATATTACTTTCTCATTTTTACTAGAAAATCTCAGTATTAGAAATGTCCTTTTTCTCAGCCTCTTTATAATATATATATTTCTTTGCCAATTAGAAAGGAGATTCTTATAATAAAAATGAAAGTACCTCTATGGTATCTTCATTTTAATTTTCTATTGACTATTTCTAGAATGGAGACTGATTACATTTAGGAATGATCTTGTTCATTGGTTTCATTTTTATATAAAATCATTAAAATGGTTTATTGCTGGAATATGGACACTTTTTTCTTTGGTTGGAACAGAATATGGCAATAATAAAAGGCATTTCAACAGTGTAAGAAGTTAACTGCAATTTTCTTGATGCTTCCAATGATAATGTTCATCAGTTCCAAGTTCATTTTCATAGTATAATACCATTATCAGAATTAGCATAAACTTAAAATGATGGGTAATTCATATCTATTAGACACAAAAGTCATCTTCTATTTTTGAAATTCTTATTACTGTTGAGTAACTTGCAGGTTTTAAATTAAATTTCCTAATTTGCATTAGGTTCAAAACTGTAAATAGCTTTTTAGAATATGTAATTGAGTCAATATTGAGTTTGTAGACAAGAGCATCCTATTAAAATACAGAGATTTCTATTAACATTTGAGCTATAATTTCAGAAACACCAAGGAAAGACACAAGACAAGCCATATATTTGAAATATGTACAGTGTTGCTAGATTCTTTCCAACAAGACTCACCAGAGAATCATTAAGGAAAGGAAATCAAATAATAGTACAATTAATGTTCCCGACTGAACCATATTTTACATATTACTACAGATGTAATTGGGTGAGAGAAAATACAAAGAGAAACAAGAATTTTCATATTGACTGAAGCAAAAGCAAGTCAGCACTTTGTTTGACAAATACAGAGATACTTCCAACTCTCATTTAACACGACAATTTCAGAGGAAACAAACAGGCTACTTAATCTACATATGAAATTGTATTAGCCAATCACATTCTATAATGATTGAGATATTAGTATTTAGCAAGAGAAGTCTAAGTCATTGACAGCCTGAGGTTGGGTTGTTAGTAGTTACCACAAGTATTCTCCTTTGGAGTCTGAGTGTTTTCAAAGTTCTTTTGACTTTCCAACCCTATTTTCACTACTACTGTTTTTTTTTTTTTCCCACACTTATGTAGATGATTTTCACTTCTCACCCTTAGCCTTCATTTCTTCTCATCCATTTCCATGATTTCCCCCTATTACTGGTATGCAAAAGATTGTCAAATCTGCATCTCCATTTGTGAGCCTGTTCTTTAATTCCAACTATATTTACTCAAATGAATTTGCTAAAACTTGCCCTGCATGCTCTGATATCACTCTGGTACAACATGGATGAACTGATTTTAGAGCTTTTCTATCCCAGCATGTATGGTTTACGTACCTGCAAGTTTTCTGATGATGACGGAAATCACAGTACCTACTTCATTTGTTCCTAACTTCCTCTGGCTTTGAGTCCTTAGAAGCCTTAATTTATAGTCAGACTCTTCTTCACTATTCCACCCCAATCTTTTGTCTATGGGCCTTGTTTCCCATCTCTGTCTCTGAAGCCAAGCTTTTGTTCAAGGCTTTTAACTGCTCAACTCATGTCGGTGGCTCAGGCTCAGTGGCTTAGTTGTGTCCGACCCTTTGAGACCCCCATGGACTGTAGCCTGCTAGGCTCTTTTGTCCATGGCATTTTCCAGGCAAGAATCCTTCAGTGGGTTGCCATTTCCTCCTCCAGGGGATCTTCCCATCCCACGGTTCGAATCCAGATCTCTTGTGTGTCTTACATTGGCAAGTGGATTCTTTATAAGTGAGCCACCTGGGAAGCCACTCATGTTCCGGGGTGATATATCAAACCCAGCAAATCTGACTTTCGCAGGATCCCAGCATCTGCTCTGCAGGTTTTCCAGCATCACTGTGTGATTACATCCATCAGACTAAACAAGCAAGAAAACTAGCATTATGTCCATAAACTTCTGGAGAAAAGGGTACCTGTTACATGAATGCATTTACCCTCTGGTCCATCAGTATATATTTGATGTAATTTGCCTCCCAGATTTCTTTACATTCCTTATATATCACACTTCCAACCCCCTCTTCTCCCCATACATATCCAACCAAGTTGATTTTAGAAGTTTAGATAACAATTGTAAGGATTCAATACCTAAAGGCAGGCTTCTATTTTTTTCTATAAAAACTCCTTAACCAGAGCAGATTATAGAAATGCCTTATTTTGTAAAAGTAATACTAACCACAGTCCTTTTGGTAAACTCCCTATCATTTATTCCTAATTACCCAATAGGGTAATAATGTTTATTCAATAAGCAAATGTCAGATTAAATGACTATAAATTTTGTTTGACTGCAACATTCAACCTTTTGTCTGTTCAGAATTTACTGTGTATTCCTCATTTATTATGAGCAGATATACCCAACTTAAGTTATTCAAGGAATTGGAACAGTAATAAATAACTCAAGAAAGCAGTGATGAATCAATCAATACCTTTTTAGGAAACTATTCATATTTTGTCAGAAAAAGAAAGAACATTAGAAACCATGACAGGGAAGCATAGCAATGGTCAGACCAAATGCAGATAGTTCTTGGTTATCTAAAAGATACTTTAGTTTCAAGGATTATAGTAGATTATGATGATCTTTCATATTGGGTTCCCTAGTTCAGAATCCTTCATAGGGCTTAACACAGTAATGCCTAATTAAATCTCATTATCCTTAGCATATAAGATATTTTCAGCCAGGTCACCCTTGCTTCTGAGGAATAGTAGATGTTCAATACTCGTCTGGAGAAATGTAGATGTTCACCAAAAGTTTATTGAGTCAGTGACTGCTCTAAAGAGATATCTACTCTTCTCAGTTTTTTATATTTCAAAAAGTATATTTTGTATACAATGCTTTTCAAATTTAATTTGTCATTAATATGTTGTGCCATTTAATATTAAAATAACATCAATTATTTATAAGGAGAAAAAAAAGTTTCCAGTATCTGAATAGTTAGTTATGGTCATGAACAGAGAAGTCATTCAGGTTCATGATAACTTTGGAACCATAAAATGGTAATGGTAATAAACTTAGGTCAAATTAATATTTCACTTATTTATTGTACTTAATAATTATTAAGTGGCAGAGTTTAGACTTCACAATAATGGCTGTAACTCCTTAAACTGGAAGTGTCCGAGTTATTTTATTCAGGGAGTTTTACACAGTGGTTTAAATGATAATGGTACTCACTCCAGTGGGAGTATTTTTCTTTTTTATAGATACTATAGCGTACTTGGAGGCACTATTTATAATGATAAGGCTGGGTCTGTGGGTGTTCCATCTGTGCAGTCATACAAGGCGCTATGTTCAGAAGGCTGCACATTTGTTTTAATGCTCTGCTGTTGCCTCCTTGAAATTCTTAACTTTCAAACAACAGGCCTTGCATTTTATTAATATTTTGCAATAGGTCCTACAGGTTATGTAGGGGGTTCTGAATAGTATATAAATAAATAATTTTGGAGTGGGACTATTTGGGGCTTGAATCCTGGTTCCATCAATTTTGGATAAGTGACCTTTAAGCGTATAACATTAGAGAAATTGTACCTACTTTATAACTTACTATCTGATTTGATACAATATTGTGTAAAACACTTTACCTAGCCATGATGAATATGAAATAAATTATCTCTTGATATTCTGTTGCAATGTTTTGCTAAGTATTTCAATAGATATAATGTGAAAAATGGGCTCCAAGTGTAAATAAATCAGAAATTTAAAAATAAAAATGTAGGACTTCTCAGTATCATGTGAAGATCTTTAAGAGGGAAGTGAAATATTTAGTGTATTGAAAAATGATTTGATCCTCAAACAGATTCCTTTTTCTTTCAATAAGCATTGCAAAACAGAAAAGAAATGGTGTCTTGGAATAGGAGTATTCATCTCAAAATCTGAAAATGATCAAGTCCCTTGTATAAAATGGTGCAATATTTGCATTTAACCTATGCACACACTCTCATTTGGGCTTCCCAGGTGGCATTAGTGGTAAAGAACCCTCCTGCTAATGCAGGAGGCATGAGAAATATGGGTTCTATCCCTGGGTCAGGGAGATTCCCTGGAGGAGGGCATGGCAACCCACTCCAGTATTGCTGCTTGGAGAACCGCATGGATAAAAGATCCTGGCGGGGTACAGTCCATAGGGTTGCAAAGAGTTGGACATGTCTGAAGTGACATAGCACATGAGCACACATACTCTCATTTACTTTAAATAATCTCTAGATTACTTACAAAATCTAATATAATGTAAATGCTATGTAAACACTTGGAAAATTCAACTTTTGGTATTTAGAACTTTCTGAAATTTGCTTCCAAATAGTTTTGATCCACAGTGGATTGAATCTACAGATATGGCATCTAAGATACAAAAGGCTAACTGTAGTTGCTGTATATGCACAGTTTTTAAGCCTTCCCCCTCTTTTTATAAATATCTCCCTCCTTTATAAATATCTCATCCTGGATGACTTCAATATATCTATAAACTGTCAGTTCAATTCAGCTGCTCAGTCGTGTCCAACTCTTGGTGACCCCATGGACTGTACACTGTCCATCACCAACTTCCAGAGCTTACTCAAACTCATGTCCATCGAGTCAGTGATGCCATCCAACCATCTCATCCTCTGTTTATAAACTGTAGTTTCTTAGCATTCCAATGTCAACTCTTATGAATTTCTGTAACATTTTGCTTTATCTTATCTGTTACATCCCAAAGAAGCAATCAGAAACACAAAACTTCTCCAATTCCAAAAGGAGTGATTCAGTTATGAACTATCCATCCACAGCCTCCTATTCTACATCACTTGCTCAGGTGCTCCTACAAAGTCTTGACTTCTTCAAGGTCTCTTGTATATTAAAGACCTTGCTTCCTTCTAGACTTCCACCCTCAAATGTCCCCACAGGAGTAGGATTGACTTATTTTTGTTTGGGAGAAGAACTAGGCAGTGTAAATCCACATAAAAAAAGAAGATATTCCTTGCTTTTCCATGGCTTGACATTTTATAGGACAAGCCCATACTGAGAGGGAGGTCTGCAATTATGCACTGTGTCTGTGTCTAAATGGGTAAATTCAATTCTAGGATGCATAACTAGTTTGGTTTGGTTTGGTTTGGCAAACCAAGCTTCAGTCTCAAATCATTTTTCCACTTAGCTACATAACAATAAAAGTCATGTTTCATTTCCATCTGTCTGACACTTCAGTCTATGAGTTGGTTCTGAATTTGAGAATTGAAGAGAGAAGCATTATTTATTGATATTCTAATATTCAAAGAGACATTTTAATTAATATCAAATATGAAGAACCTGCCAAACAGGTGTGAAAATGACTTTTCTATATTGGTGTACCAAGAATTATATAGCCAAATTGACAACACCCATGTGCAGTCCCTAAAAGTATGGTTCTATTTCCACATTTCCTATGACAGTGAATGAAATACTATTCATATCATAGTATAGTGCAGAGATTAGAATTTATTCTTGATGCCTTTTTTCCTTATCCCATTTATTCTACTGAAGCCTATTTATCTACCAAAATATCTTGGATCTAATGATCTCTTTTATTTCCATTAAAGGCTATTTTGCTTTATAACTTATATTCAGTTCAGTTCAATTGCTCAGTTGTGTCTGACTCTATGTGACCCCATGGAATGCAGCATGTCAGCCCTCCCTGTCCATCACCAACTACCGGAGTTTCCTCAAACTCATGTCCATTGAGTTGGTGAGGCCATCCAACCATCTCATGCTCTATCATTCCCTTCTCCTCCCACTTTCAATCTTTCCCAGCATCAGGGTCTTTTCAAATGAGTCTGTTCTTCACATAAGGTGGCCAAAGTATTGGAGTTTCATCTTCAGCATCAATCCTTTCAATAAATATTCATGACTGATTTCCTTTAGGATTGACTGATTGGCTCTCCTTGTAGTTCAAGGGACTCTCAAGAGTCTTCTCCAATACCACAGTTCAAAAGCATCAATTCTTTGGCTCTCAGCTTTCTTTATAGTCCAACTCTCACATCCATACATGACTACTGGCAAAACCATAGCTTTGACTAGATGGACCTATGTTGACAAAGTAATGTCTCTGCTTTTTAATATGCTGTCTAGGTTGGTTATAACTTTTCTTCCAAGGAGCAAGCACCTTTTAATTTCAAGGCTGCAGTTACCATCTGTAGTAATTTTGGAGCACAAAAAAATAGTCTCTCATTGTTCATCTCACCAGATGCCATGCCCTTAGTTTTCTGAATGTTAAGCCAGCTTTTTCACTCTCCTCTTTCACTTTCATCAAGAGGCTCTTTAGTTCTTCTTCACTTTCTGCCATATGTGTGGTATCATCTGCATATTTGAGGCTATTGATATTTCTCCCAGCAATCTTAATTCCAGCTTGTGGTTCTTCCAGTCAAGCATTCCCCATGATGTACTCTTCATATGTTAAATAAGCAGGGTGACAATATACAGCCTTGACATACTCCTTTCCCAATTTGGAACCAGTCTGCTGTTCCATGTCCAGTTCTAATTGTTACTTTTTGACCTACATACAGGTTTCTCAGGAGACAGGTCAGGTGGTCTGGCATTCCCATCTCTTTAAGAATTTTCCAGTTTTTTTGTGATCCACACAGTCAAAGGCTTTGTCATAGTCAATAAAGCAAAAATAGATGTTTTTCTGGAACTGTCTTGCTTTTTCAATGATCCAACGGATGTTGGTAAGTTGGTGTCTGGTTCCTCTGCCTTTTCTAAATCCAGCTTGAACATCTGGAAGTTCACAGTTCATGTTCTGTTGAAGCCTGGCTTGGAGAATTTTGAGCGTTATTTTGCTAGCATGTGAGATGAGTGCAATTGTGTGGTAGTTTGAGCATTCTTTGATATTGCCTTTCTTTGGGATTGGAATGAAAACTGACTTTTTCCAGCCCCGTGGCTATTGCTGAGTTTTCCAAATTTTCTGGCATATTTAGTGCAGCACTTTCACAGCATCATCGTTTAGGATTTGAAATAGCTCAACTGGAATTCCATCAGCTCCACTAGCTTTGTTTGTGGTGATGCTTCCTAAGGCCCACTTGACTTTGCATTCCAGGATGTCTGGTTCTAGGTGGGTGATCATACCATCATGGTTATCTGGGTCATGAAAATCTTTTTTGCATAGTTCTTCTGCATACTCTTGCCATCTCTTCTTAATATCTTCTGCTTCTGTTAGGTCCATACCATTTCTGTCCTTTATTGAGCCCATTTTGCATGATATGTTCCCTTGGTATCTCTACTTTTTTTGAAGAGATCTCTAGTGTTTCCCATTCTATTGTTTTCCTTTATCTCTTTGCATTGATCACTGAGGAAGGCATTCTTATCTCTCCTTGCTATTCTTTGGGACTCTGCATTCAGATGGGTATATCTTTCCTTTTCTTCTTTGCCTTTTGCTTCTCTTCTTTTCACAGCTATTTGTAAGGCCAACTCAGACAACCTTTTCTAAATATTAGGAAACCTCAAAGGTAGATATCCCTTCAGTGTTTCCTGGTCCTAATTTGAGTGGCATGAAGGCTTTCTGATTTTTTTCTTTTTATTGCTGTTTTTGATCTCGCAGCTGTTTGTAGGGCAGCCTCTAAGAACTGCTTTTTACAACTAGAAATGTCTCCAGGTGAGTTTGCATGCTCCTAATTCCCTGAAGTAGATACTGTGTAAGGAAATAAGGATCAGAGGGGATTCGAAAGAGATTTATGTTTCTGCACAGGACTTTTTAGGAAACAGTTGAGACTCCTAATGGAAGACAAAGTGGAAACGTTTCAGAGGCACATGCTTACCTGTAGGACTGCAAGAGCCACCTGAGAATGCAAAGGCAGTGGAAGGCCAGGAAGGGTTGATTGAGCTTCTTAAAGCTGATGCAGGAGGATTGGGCTGCCCAAGACCTTGTAAAATTTGCAAAGGGTAAGGCAGCGTGACTGAGCAGCAGAAATGCTACTTTGGAGAGCAGAGTTTGCCTGAGGTGATATGAGGCAGCTGAGCAATGAAATCTGCTATGCCTGGAGACTGTAGTGTGGGCAATCCACCTGTGAATAATCAATTTTCGGCTGATGACTGTACGTGCTGCTGGGTGTTTTTGAAATACTCATTCTTACTAGAATTAGGGTCTGGTAATAATTAGTTGTTCTATAATCTGCTGCATCTCTCAAAACTGATTTTTATTAAGCAGAATTACACTCTGTTTTAAATCTGGCCATTCTGACACACATGATATTTTGGAAGAATTCCATATCTTTCCTTTTTCACCTAGGCAACTCATCATTAATTGAATTTATCTATGTTAATAATCAGAGAAGGCAATGGCACCCCACCCAGTACTCTGGCCTGGAAAATCCCATGGACAGAGGAGCCTGGTAGGCTGCGGTCCATGGGGTCGCTAAGAGTTGGACACAACTGAGCGACTTCACTTTCACTTTTCACTTTCATGCATTGGAGAAGGAAATGGCAACCCACTCCAGTGTTCTTGCCTGGAGAATCCCAGGGATGGGGGAGCCTGGTGGGCTGCCATCTATGGGATCACACAGAGTCAGACATGACTGAAGTGACTTAGCAGCAGCATGTTAATAATGGTCACCATGCAAAACTACAAACATTCTTACAAGGAATTACAATGTTAATAGCTGCCAATTTTTAGATGAAATGATTTGATAATAGGTATTACTATTCCTTGGGGATTTGCACATGTTCTTGGGTATAGAAGTTAAACTTGCCAAGGTTGTCCAAGTAGAGTTTGCAGAAGTTGTGCTTTGCATTCTTTAAGAGTCACTAAAAGTATTCTGTGGCTCAGAGGTAAAGAATCTGCCTGCCAATGCAGGAGATGTGGATTCGATCCCTGGGTTGAGAAGATACCCTGAAGAAAGAAATGGCTACCCACTCCAATATTCTTGCCTGGAATATTCCATTGACAGAGGAGCCTGGGAGGCTACAGTCCACAGGGTCCCAAAGAATTGGACATGATGTAGTGACTAAACAACAACAACAACAGATAATATTCAAACAGGAAAGTGTGTTTTTATGTGTCCAGAGATGTAGGCTATAAATGAAACACTATTTATTTTAGGCCATGGACTGCAGCCTGCCAGGTTCCTCTCTCCATGGGATTTCCCAGGCAAAAATACTGGAGTGGGTTGCCATTTTCATCTCCAGAGAATCTTCCCAACTGAGGGATTGAACCCCCAAATTCTG
The DNA here is from genome assembly GCF_019923935.1 of Bubalus bubalis. Classification (NCBI taxonomy): domain Eukaryota; kingdom Metazoa; phylum Chordata; class Mammalia; order Artiodactyla; family Bovidae; genus Bubalus; species Bubalus bubalis. The sequence continues at coordinate 117,168,498 of NC_059160.1, read as the reverse complement.
CAAGGGCAGGCAGATTATTTACCTTTGAGCTACCAGGGAATCATATTTATCTTAAAACTTCAGAAAATTCATGTCACAGCCCTATATAAATAGGAACAAAAACAAAACATTATTCTGTTTTAATTTAAAAAAAAAATACTAGATTGTTTATACACAGAAAAAAAAAAAAAGAAAGTCCTGAAGTACTCAAATAATCTGAATGGATACAGAAAAATTTTGGGGTGATACAAGCATATAGGTCACACTTTGTAACTGCATGAGTTTCAACTTATGTACTTTCAGAAGTAAAATAACGTTTTGAGAATATGTAGGCACAACAGTTTCATTGAGTTGGACAAGGCTGTGGTTCATGTGATTAGATTCGTTAGTTTTCTGTGATTGCGGTTTCAGCCTGCCTGCCTTCTGATGCCGTCCCTCAGCACCTACTGTACTAGCGGGGTTTCTCTTACCTTGGACGTGGGGTATCTCCCCTTGGGCATCTATCCTGATTGCTCAAACTACCGCACAATTGCACTCATCTCACATGCTAGTCAAGTAATGCTCAACATTGTCCAAGCCAGGCTTCAGCAATACATGAACCATGAACTACTGGATATTCAAGCTGGTTTTAGAAAAGGCAGAGAAACCAGAGATCAAATTGCCAACATCCACTGGATCATCGAAAAAAGAAGATAATTCCAGTAAAACATCTATTTCTGTTGTATTGACTATGCCAAAGCCTTTGACTGTGTGGATCACAATAAACTGGGGAAAATTCATCAAGAGATGGGGATACCAGACCATCTGACCTGCCTCTTGAGAATCTGTATGCAGGTCAGGAAGCAACAGTTAGAACTGGACATGGAACAACTGACTGGTTCCAAATAGGAAAAGGAGTATGTCAAGGCTGCATATTGTCACCCTGATTATTTAACTTATATGCAGAGTACATGATGAGAAATTCTGGGCTGGATGAAGCACAAGCTGGAATCAAAATTGCCAGGAGAAATATTAATAACCTCAGATATGCAGATGATACCACCCTTATGGCAGAAAGTGAAGAAGAACTAAACAGCCTCTTGATGAAAGTAAAAGAGGAGAGTGAAAAAGTTGGCTAAAACTCAACATTCAGAAAACTAGGATCATGGCATCTAGTCCCATCACTTCATGGGAAATAGATGGGGAAACAGTGGCTGACTTTATTTTTGGGGGGCTCCAAAATCACTGCAGATGGTGATTGTAGCCATGAAATTAAAAGACACTTACTCCTTAAAAGAAAGCTATCACCAACCTAGACAGCATATTAAAAAGCAGAGACATTACTAGATGAACAAAAGTTTGTCTAGTCAAGGCTATGGTTTTTTCCAGTAGCCATGTATGATGTGAGAGTTGGACTGTAAAGAAAGCTGAGCACAAAGAATTGATGCTTTTGAACTGTGGTGTTGGAGAAGACTCTTGAGAGTCCCTTGGACTGCATGGAGATCCAACCAGTCCATCCTAAAGGAGATCAGTCCTGGGTGTTCACTGGAAGGACTGATGCTGAAGCTGAAACTCCAATATTTTGGCCACCTGATGTGAACAGCTGACTCATTGGAAAAGACCCTGGTGCTGGCGAAGATTGAGGGCAGGAGGAGACGGGGATGACAGAGGATGAGATGGTTGGATGGCATCACCAACTTAATGGATGAGAGTTTGGGTAAACTCCCGGAGTTGGTGATGGACAGGGAGGCCTGACGTGGTGCGGTCTGTGGGGTCACAAAGAGTCGGACACGACTGAGTGACTGAACTGAACTGAACTGAAGGCACAACAGATCTTTGTTTAAATTGTCTCGTATACAAACACTTTTTTCATTAATACAGTGCTATGTCAAATAATTTTTAGGACATAAGGATCAAATAAAGTAAAATAAGGTTAGATTTTTGCCTAGCATTGGCTGAGGACACTCTTTGCCTTCTCTGGCACAGTGTGGTTTGTAGAAACAATTGAAAGGAGTAGATCATAGTAGAGTTTGAGTGTCTGGGAAGTGATTTGACAGAATACCAGAGGGTAGGCTGGAGGATGGGGGGAGCAGCGGGAGAGAAAATCCCGAGAGGGAGCAAAGACGGAGCTGAGCTCTGTCTCTCTCATGGTCTGCCCCCTTTCTGATGATCTTTCTGCCAGCAAATGTCTCATTCCTATATTTGGTGATTGGCAAGACTTCAGCTGAAAACCTGAACTTACACTGTGTCATTTTAATGTACTTATTAAACAAATAAACTCATTACTTATGTATAAATAGAATTTCCTTACAAAAGAGGAACAAATCTAAGGAACCAGGTCATATTTTTTGAAGGGACTCTATTTACTCCTCTTCAGTTATTGGGCAAGGGTGATATTTGCACTGAACTTTTTAAATTAGACAGAACTTTTCTACAAATTATCTCATTTGAGTTTCAAAACAATATCACCAAAATAACTTCTTTGACCCAATGTAATAGGTCAAACATTAAGACTTAAACATCAAAAGATCATTTTCTAAGATCAAAAAAGTAGCATTTGGTCAAGGCAAGCTGTGTGTGTGTGTGTGTGTGTACCTAAATAAGATACCTAAGTAAGATTTTCCATGATTTTTTTTTCCCTTCCACATTCAATAAGAAAGGAAGAGAGTAGTGATTTTAAATTAATGGAATTCAAACACAATACAAAGTTTATAGTTATAAAATTTATACAAGATAAGTACCTAGGGAAAGTTATCAAGTCCATATACTAAATCAAAATTTGATTTTCTTAGGCTATTATGTTTTAAAATGTTTCCTTCCAAGTCTCGAATGCATATGCATACTCATATGAATGTGTACTCTCTGGGATAAAATTTAAAACATCAACCACAACAATAGCTGTAAAAGCAAACCTTACCATTTATTGCACTTCTGCAATGGATTAAACTTTGTGTGGTTAGAGAATCTTATTTAATCTTTATTTAACCTATAGGGATAGCTATTATCTTTATATCATACATGGCTAAATTAAGGCTCAGAGAGGTTGAGAACCTTTAAGTAGCTGAGATTTATATGTCTAGTGTAACAAATAAGCCAGTTGGATTTTATTTTTTTTTTCAGTTTTTATTTTTTAAATTTAAATTTATTTATTTTAATTGGAGGCTAATTACTTTACAATATTGTATTGGTTCTGCCATACATCAACATGAATCCACCACAGGCGTACACGTGTTCCCCATCCTGAACCCCCTTCCCACCTCCCTCCCTGTACCATCCCTCCAGAGGGTGGGATGATTTGGGGAAATGGCACTGAAACATGTATAATATCATATAAGAAATGAATCACCAGTCCAGGTTCGATACAGGATGCTTGGGGCTGGTGCACTGGGATGACCCCGCTGCATTTTAAAACAAAGGCTGTAACAGTGTTTATTGATCCAAATACCACCTAAAGCATTGACTAGACAAGATGTGGTATATGGTTAACACTGTTGTTTGAAAAGTGATGCTTGTTATATATAGCAATGCTTTTTGTATTTTTATTCCTTTTCCAACAAATGCCAGGGTGACAGATCACAGCGTGGGTAAGGGGAGAATATAATACAATGTGTTTAATGTTTTTAGGCCACCAGCAAGTCCTCCAAAGGTCAGATATTGAGCATGACTATGATAATTCTAAACTAGCCTTTGGAGCCATCAAATCACATAAAGCTCAGTTGCATGAAGAAGTCTTCAGCCATACAGAGACATTTTATTCCCTTCTTTGTAAATTCCTCTATATATTACACTGTCAAAGAGCAGAAAAACTGAGGATTAATAGCAAGTAGCCACACCTACATTTATAACACTGGAAATAAGAGAGACTGACTTTTTCTCCCCTTGAATTATCAAATTCTTGCTGTTTCCTGTCCGTCCTTTTGAACACCTTTCACATTCTCATTCTTTATGTTATGAAGTCACTTTGGGATCCTCCTGAGTAACTATTAATGCTGTTCAGGATTGGGTAGCAGCTCTGTTATCTTTGCCTTTATTTATATCTCCTCTGGGCCACATTTGATATCCTCATAGATTTTAGAACTAAGAAATCACAATACTCTTCCTGAAGTGGATTCTTCAAATTACTAAGTTCTCTAAGGGCTATTAAGAGGTATTCATTGTCATGTTCAATATTATTGGTTTCTAGTGGTACTTTCAGCATTGATTTGTCCATAGTTTCCCTTCCATGGTGTAATTTTTTTGTTTGTTTTAATTCACTTACAATTTCTTACATAATTAAATTTATATTTTCTCAAATAAAATATTTTTACTTTCTATTTCTTGATGGTTCACTGTATTTTATATTGTATTTTAGCTCTGCTTTATAATTTTAATAGGAACATTTAGTGTTTTTTTCTTTTTTTCTGGAATGATTCCTATACACTGTCTTCATCATCAGATTAGATTATGAAGTGATTTGTGGAAAGCTTTTATTTGTGAGAGATGATGTCTCAGCTCCAATCGTACTCCTGATGGATCATAAAGAGGAATCCCTTTATCCCTAAGCATTACTCTTGGGGATGAGTAACGCCTATAGAAAATGATGCCTGACTGAAAGGTTAGGCAATAATATAACAGCTATAAGAAGGCAAAAGAACAGAGCAGGAGAATGAGAAATATAAAGAATTCTTAAAGTACAGGGGAAAAAAGATAATGAAGGAAAATTTAAAAAATTGTTTTCAAGTAACAAGTGGAACACTGCATGGAGAAGAGTGCTGTGGACTTTTATCCCAGCTTCAAACTTTGTGCTACCCCTGCACCAAGAAGGCTCTGCATTCTCCTGTCACTGTGCTGTGTGCTCAGCCACTCAGTCATGTCTGACTCCTTGCCACCCCATGGACTGTAGCCTGCCAGGCTCCTCTGTCCATGATGTTTCCCAGGCAAGAGTAGTGCCATGGGTTATCATTTCCTACTCCAGGGGGTCTTCCCACCCTAGGGACTGGACCCATGTCTCTGCGTGTCCTGCACTGGCAGGTAGATTCTTTACCACTGTGCCCTTTTCTATCATTACAGCTCTGTATTCTGGACTGTGGGTTAAGTACTTAACACAAATCTTCATTTTTCATTAGCATTTTCCCTGCCCTAACTCTACCCTTATCTCTATTTGCATTTGACTGCACTTGATACAAAACACCCCACGCTTCTTAAAACCTTGTTTTGTCACTAGGTTCCAGCAGCTGCTCCTTGGATCCATCAACATGCCAAAATGTCAGGTGCTGAGACTCAAATATGGGTATTGCTCCTGGCAGTTTTGATCACTGCAGCAAGACATGAACATTTCCTATCCAGTATACTTCCCTAATAGTATGATTTTGCAGTGGTAATTATTATAACACTGCCGGCTTGTATCTCATTATACAATACAGAATTGGACTAAAACATACAATGATCATACTTTTGCAATTTGCAAATATAAGAGGAAAAATGAACAAATTGGTAGTTATGTGGTCCATTCACTATCAGAAAGACTACAAGTGCTCGTCAGTTTTAATTATTTGAGAAAGTTATCTATTATTATTGAGTAGAAGTAAAAGCAGATGTATGGACAAATTATGGGAATGGATTTTGGGGTATGTCTCTCCAATTTGGAATTTAGTGTTGTTCTTCTTTCAATACTTGTCAGAAATACATTTTAAAGTCAAATAGCTAATATTTGCATGTAATAATGTAGATTAATGCCCAAAGACCTATAAAATCTTCCACAATCTCAATTTTGGGTTCTTTAGGTGCTATCTCCCTTGGGCCCTACAATCTTCATAGGCAACCCAGAGATTTGTGAACGGGAACAAGTCAAGGTATCATCTTATCGCCAAAAGATCCGGACACACTGAGCTAATAGGCATTTCCTTCTACACTGACCTGCTACCTCATTCAGAGAAGGCAATGGCACCCCACTCCAGTACTCTTGCCTGGAAAACCCATGGACAGAGGAGCCTGGTAGGCTCCAGTCCATGGGGTCGCTAAGAGTCGGACATGACTGAGCGACTTCACTTTCACTTTTCACTTTCATGCATTGGAGAAGGAAATGGCAACCCACTCCAGTGTTCTTGCTTGGAGAATCCCAAGGACGGCGGAACCTGGTGGGCTGCCGTCTGTGGGGTCGCACAGAGTCAGACACGACTAAAGCGACTTAGTAGCAGCAGCAGCAGCTATCTCATTGCTGTCCTTCCTATGGAAAGGATTTAAGGCAGAAGGCCTTGGTGCCTCCTATCTTGGGGTGTGGGCACCTGAAGCATTTGCACCCGGCACCACAATATCATTAGGTGCGGCTTTCAGGAGCTTTCCTCGTAGGAACACTCTTGTTATATTGCTTCCATTGTAAGATGCTGACCCTTACATTCTTTTCTTTAGTTACACAGAGAACTAAAGTTCTAGCCTGTTCTCGCTTGTCAGATGAGACTTCATTTCTTTTCAAGTGCTCTAAACTTCCACTTTTCTAGGTCTTATAACATCTGAGACAAAATACTTTCTTCATAATTTTTCAAGTGTCAGAGTTATTAGACATGAGTAAAACTGATTATAGACCATGTCTGGTAGTACCTTCCTTCTCTAAAGCTGTAGGAATTGATCAATTCATATTGGTGATTGGCCCATAATCACAGATTTTATTTCTGAGAAACAAAATGATATAGGAGAGACTCAATCATCTGCTATATCTGGTATCAGGATCTCTTCTTCTGGTCTTGATCATCTAGACCAAAAATCTTAGTGATTATTTGTATCACTAGACAAATAACTTTAGCATACATAACCTCACATATAACATGAATTAGTAATATTTTAGAAGGCATTGGCACCCCACTCCAGTACTCTTGCCTGGAAAATCCCATGGACAGAGGAGTCTGGTTGGCTGCAGTCCATGGGGTTGCTAGGAGTCAGAAACGACTGAACGACTTCACTTTCACTTTTCACTTTCATGCATTGGAGAAGGAAATGGCAACCCACTCCAGTGTTCTTGCCTGGAGAATCCCAGGGACGGGGGAGCCTGGTGGGCTGCCGTCTATGGGGTCGCACAGAGTCGGACACGACTGAAGTGACTTAGCAGCAGCAGCAGCAGCAGCAGCAGTAATATTTTACTAGTGTTTTGCAATATGGATTAAGAAAGGGGAATTATTTATGTCAGTACCTATTTAGAAAATGTCTGGTTATAACCACCGTTTATAATCTAATTTATCTGTTTATTTATAAACTTATGAACCCATTTTGGTATAGACCAAATCTTTAAAGAAATTCTGAAAAAAGAATATTACTTTAATTTAAAATGAGGACTTTAAAAAATGTTTGCAAATGATGCAACCAATAAGGGATTAATTTTCCAAAATATACAAACACCTTATACAGCTCAATATAAAAAATAACCCAACAAAAAATGAGCAGAAGTCTTGACTAGACATTGCTCCAAAGAAGACATATAGATGGCAAAAAACATATGAAAAGATGCTCAACATTACTCGTTATTAGAGAAATGAAAATCAAAACAACAATGAGGTATCACCTCATGCTGACCAGAATGACCATCATCTTAAAGTCTATAAATAATAAATGCTGTAGAGGATGTGGAGAAAAGAAAATCTCCTACACTATTAGTGGGAATGTAAATTGGTACAGACATTATGGGAAACAGTTAAGGAGGTTTCTTAAAACGCTAAAAACAGAGTTACCATATGACCTAGCAATCCCACTCCTGAGACTATATCCAGAAAAGATGAAAACTCTAACTCAGAGAGAGACATGCACCTCAGTGTTCGTAACGTCACTATTTATGGTAGCCAGGGCATGGAAGCAACTTAAATATCCATCAACAGATGAATGGATAGAGATGTACACACATGCAAAAATACACACTATGGAATATTACTCGGTCACAAAAAGAATAAAATAATGACATTTGCAGCATCATGGATGGACATAGAGATTATCAAAGAGAAGTAAATCAGAAAGAAAAAGACAAACATCATATTATATCACATATATGGAATCTAAAAAGATGATAGAAATAGACTTATTTAGAAAACAGAAATAGGCTTATAGAAACAAGCTTATGGTTACAAAGGGGGAAGTAGGAGGAAGAATCCACTGGGAATTTGTGCTTAATAGATACACATTGGAGAAGGCAATGGCACCCCACTCCAGTACTCTTGCCTGGAGAATTCCATGGATGGAGGAGCCTGGTAGGCCGCAGTCCATGGGGTCGCTAAGAGTCGGACACAACTGAGCGACTTCACTTTCACTTTTCACTGTCATGTGTTGGAGGAGGAAATGGCAACCCACTCTAGTGTTCTTGCCTGGAGAATCCCAGGGATGGGGGAGCCTGGTGGGCTGCCGTCTATGGGGTTGCACAGAGTCGGACATGACTGAAGTGACTTAGCAGCAGCAGCAGCAGCAGATACACATTACTATATATAAAATTGATAAACAAGTTCCTACTGTATAGCACTGGGAGCTATATTCAATATCTTGTAATGACCTATAATTAAAAAAAGTCTGAAAAATACTATATTAATATATATATATATACGAATGACTTTGCTGTACACTGAAACATTGCAAATCAACTATACTTCAATTTCAAAAGGAGAACTTCTTTCATCCCCTCAAAAATCAAAACAGGCTTTAAAGGATCCATTCATTTCATAAAGTCAAAATTGACCTACTTTAGTTTTAGCTTGAGTGTGTGTTGAAAAGGAGTTGGCCATAATTCTAACAATTTAGTTAACTATCTTCTGAGAATTAAGATAGAAATGTACTGCCCAGATAGAGAAAGATTAAATTCCATGAATATGGAAACACTACCAACTATTTATTTTTCATATCAAAAGAGCATTCAGGGGGGAAAACTGTAATTTTAAATGATAATTGTTCATAGAAAGTTTCTGAAGGAGCTATAATGAATAAGGTTTAAACATTTTAACAATAATTCTGGCATATGCCTATAAAGAAAAATTTTGGATTAATTTTTATTACTTTTACAACTTAAATTTCTTTCATTGCATTTTACCAGAAAGTAGTTCAAGTATTGCATTTTATATAAATATGAAACTATATAGTAGATGTACATTGTGAGCCAACATTAAAAAATAATATTATTCTATCAAAACAACAGAATGGACATGTACTCTATGCATATGAAAGGTGCATCAGGAGCCCAGAGTATTTATTTTTAAAATGGCAGTGTACACCTTTACTAAAATGGAATGTCATGCTTTGAATTATAGCCTTTTTATCTCATTGTGGTAGACTTGTCTTGTACACATCTTATACAGTGTTTGTGCACCCTACTTGTGTTGCTGTTATTGCTTTGGAGATGGAATCAGTGGTGCAGAGGGGAACAGACTTCAATTTTTCAGCCTCTGAGTCTGAACTATATTTTAAAATAGCGTCCTCCCTAAATATTGCATTGGAGAAGGAAATGGCAACCCACTCCAGTATTCTTGCCTGGAGAATCCCATGGACGGAGGAGCCTGGTGTGGGCTACAGTCCACGGGGTCTCAAAGAGTCGGACACGACTGAGTGACTTCACTTTCACTTTAAATATTGCATGCATGTTGAAAGTGCAAAGCACTGTGAATGAGACAGTTGTAAGAATATCACACACACACACACACACATAATGAAAGAGTAGATATTTGCTTCTTTTAAAAAAAAGTATGTCCATTTCCAGTTTTTCAGTTTCTAAAAATATATGTTTGTCTTTCCTTTCTTGTGTCTTCTGACAGCATGTTTTCTGTACTATTCATAGGAAAATATTATTTGGAAGGTTCTCACAAAATGAAGCTTGTTTTTGAAAATGGTTACCACAAATTTTTGTCAAAAAATAGTATAATATCTACTTCAAATGTTTATGTGTTATAGTACCATACTGTGGTTCATAGGTGATAAAAGAGTGTGTGTTGAACACCTCTACTTTGGTGAGCTGGATTGTTTGATGCTTTGTGTGCTTCAGTGGTGTGTGTTCATGGAGACTTTTTATCTGTATCCTGGACAGTGGGAAGAGAAAGGTCTTCCCTGATTTACCCATGATCTCTCCATCTACCCACTTCCAACTATACCAACTTGGGGCAATAAAGAAAGAAAATCATCTTTCCTTCTCAGCTGAATGAACTCTTGGCTTCAGTGTTTTTCAAATTTTAATGTGTATTTAAATCACTTGGAGATCTTTTACAATGACAAATTCTGACTTAATAAATCTAGGTGGGATATAGCTTGCATTTCTAACAAACTCTAATGGAGCAAGGAGCTAAAAAACAAAAACATGTTTTATTCTAACTGCAGCAATGGCCCTCGATCCATCTGTGATGGTTAAGGAAACTGGGATAGATGCTGTCTGTTGAGTGAACAAGGAAAAAGCTGTTCTTGAATAATGGAATACATATGAATGCAGAGAATCAAGGAGTTAAGGAGAGCCAGGGAGAAAGAAATTAAAGTGATAGAGCAGAAACTGTGATGGGAGAACACCTTGGAAGAAACTGCTATTCATGCTTATGCAGAATATCTGTAGCTCAACTGCTGAAGCTGCAGTCAGTCATCAAGTTTGGAGAGGGATGGATAGCCAATGCAGAGAAACAATAAAATCTTAGCAAACTGTAAAGCATAGTGTTGGCAAAAAGCATCCTTCTGAATTAGTTTGATTGTCTAGAAGAAACTGGCTATGATGGCTTGGTATTGAAAATTTGTGATTGAGAGCCAAAGCTCCCAATTTAAAATAACTTTTTAAAACCTTGTCTGATAAGTGTGCTTTAATACCAAACCTGGCTCTTAGTCAGTAAATGTACTTTTTCATAGCCCTTGTGTTTCTGAGGGCTCAGAACAGCATTTTCACCCAATTGTGTGAAAAATACTATGTTTGAAGTCAACTAAATCCAAAATGATTGAATATCAACTAAATAGACCTGGGAAGCATTTTAAATAATTCAACTATCAATAAAGATCTTTTTGTAATTATAAAAATAGCGTAACGTTGCCAGCATTCGATTTTCCGGACAAGAGAACTGTGCTTTTTTCAATGAATAAAGCACCTATTTTCTCTTCCTTTAAATGCTCAGCTTTCCTCTTGACATTATCAAAGTGAGCTTGGTGCTTATGATTGATAGCTATAACTTTTGCAGAACTTCTCTTCCTGTTAGCCATCTTTCATTACCATATCGATTTGTCTGTGTTCTTATGGCTTTTTTCTTTGATCTCATTTAGCATTTGGATACACTTTATTGATTTCACCTTGTGGTCGATTTGCATTCAAAGGTTGCATTCGGTTCAGTAGAAGTACTTGTAATATTGGATATTAACAAGGAATTTCAGAGACTAAGTCCTAGTTATCTGCTAAGGTTGGCTGAAGCAAATCCTAGTGGATGAAGAGGAAATTATTACATACTCTAATTAAAGGTTACTTAAATAATGATTTTCAAGATAATACTACAAAAATAAAGTTATTTTGTAATATATTTCTAGTCGTAGCTCTGTAAGACCGCTGTGTTTATTATGAGTGGTCAGGGGAGAGGAGGTTAAGGAGGAGGGGTATCAGTCTTTCTCTATAAGTAGTCCATATCTCCATTTCCATTTCACATGCACCTGTATTTAAAATTCAACCACAGGCTGTAGAATTTTGCCATTCCTTCCATTTTTTAACATTGTCAAATTAATTGTATTAAATTTATTTTATTTTTAATATGTTCATCCAGTGTAATAACTAATATATATAATCAATGTGTGCATGCATGCTAAGTAACTTCAGTTGTGTTTGACTCTTTGAAACCCTATGGACTGCCAGGCTCCTCTATCAGTGGGGATTCTCCAGGCGAGAATACTGGAGTGGGTTGCCATGCCCTCCTCCTGAGGATCTCCCCAACCCAGCAACTCAGCCCGTGTCTACTGTGGCTTCTGCATTGCAGGCAGAGTCTTTAGTGCTGAGCCACTGGGGAAGCCCATATAATCCATATACATATAATTAATATATATCTTATCAATAGAGTGGAATTTAATTTTACCAAAACAACATTATTGACATCATAGAAATTTTCTGCTGAAAATACTGCTAACCTAAATGTATTTTAATATCAGACTTCCACCTTATACTTCAATATTATTATATTAAAAGATGAGATGGTGTCTCTGAGCGAAATGTAACTGGAATTGATCTGATTCATTCTCTCTCTCTCTCTCTTGTTCTCTCACTCTCTCTGAGGGAATTTAGTGACAAGCCTCTTAGAGAGATGATGAATGTAATGTAATGTTTCTGAACATGAAGTTTTGTGTGTGTGGGGTGGGGTGGGGGGAACCTAATTAACAAACTTAAACTACTTCTATTCAAGCACTTCAGAAAGATAATACCAGTCACAAATGTTAAATATCTGTTTGGCTTTACTTTGCTTACTCATGCATTTATTCAATACTTGCTATGGCAGTTTATCTAAAATTAGGTGCAAAGTAATTTAGGCAGCCATACCCTATGTGAAAGAGTCTGAAGAAAGCTTTAAATCATAGTGACAGCCATTAGAAGTTGCTTAAAGGAAATGCATTTCTGAATAACTCCAGAGGAAACAATAGGGGGGAAAGCTGTAATATATCCTTAGGTCTCATAAGAAATTACTCAGCATTTAGATATATGCTCCTTTAAAACAACAGAATTAGACATACTATTTTCTGTATTTTTATTACACGTATTTAAAAGAATGTACTGCATGTATTTATTGGGCATTTTTTTCTGTCAGATATGTTTCTTGGTGTTTGAGTGTTATTGAACTCTCAAAATTTTTGAGTTAAATAACATCAGCAAAAAACCTATATTGATACCTTCATTTTGCTGATTAGGAAATAATAGCAAAAAGAGATTAAACCATTTGCCTAAAGTCACAGAAGTACTTAGTGGCAGACACACTTCTTCAATGGCTCCATGGGTAAAGAGTCCGCCTGCAATGCAGGAACCAATGGAGACACAGGTTCGATCCCTGAGTCAGGAAGATACTCTGGAGGAGGAAATGGCAACCCGTTCCAGTATTCTTACCTTGAAAATCTCATAGGTAGCAGAGCCTGGCAGGCTACAACAAAGGGTCACAAAGAGGTGGACATGGCTGAACATGCATGCACAGTAAATGCCATCCGTGGGATTCCAGATCCGGGTTCCTAACTTCCGTGCTGTTTTCATTACAGTCCTGTCACTGACTACTGTGTAAGCATCCTGAGGCCTTCACGTTAGTCTTCCCAGCTGTCACATGTGACCTGTCATTCTAAAATGTTGATTGAGACTTCAAGAATTTAACTCTTCTGTAAATTTCTAAGTTTACAGAGTTCCAAAAAAATAGCAAGGAGAGATAAGAAAGCATTCTTCAGGGATCAGTGTAAAGAAATAGAGGAAAACAATAGAATGGGAAAGACTAGAGATCTCTTCAAGAAAATTAGAGATATCAAGGGAACGTTTCACGCAAAGTGAAAGTGAAAGTGAAGTCGCTCAGATCGGATCAGATCAGATCAGTCGCTCAGTCGTGTCCGACTCTTTGTGACCCCATGAATCACAGCACGCCAGGCCTCCCTGTCCATCACCAACTCCCGGAGTTCACTGAGACTCACGTCCATTGAGTCAGTGATGCCATCCACCCATCTCATCCTCTGTCTTCCCCTTCTCCTCCTGCCCCCAATCCCTCCAAGCATCAGTCTTTTCCAATGAGTCAACTCTTCGCATGAGGTAGCCAAAGTACTGGAGTTTCAGCTTTAGCATCATTCCTTCCAAAGAAATCCCAGGGCTGATCTCCTTCAGAATGGACTGGTTGGATCTCCTTGCAGTCCAAGGGACTCTCAAGAGTCTTCTCCAACACCACAGTTCAAAAGCATCAATTCTTTGGCGCTCAGCTTTCTTCACAGTCCAACTCTTACATCCATACATGACCACAGGAGAAACCATAGCCTTGACTAGATGAACCTTGTTCACAAAGTAATGTCTCTGCTTTTGAATATGCTATCTAGGTTGGTCATAACTTTCCTTCCAAGGAGTAAGCTGCAGTCACCATCTGCAGTGATTTTGGAGCCCAGAAAAATAAAGTCTGACACTGTTTCCACTGTTTCCCCATCTATTTCCCATGAAGTGATGGGACCGGATGCCATGATCTTTGTTTTCTGAATGTGGAGCTTTAAGCCAACTTTTTCCCTCTCCGCTTTCACTTTCATCAAGAGGCTTTTGAGTTCCTCTTCACTTTCTGCCATAAGGGTGGTGTCATCTGCATATCTGAGGTTATTGATATTTCTCCTGGCAATCTTGATTCCAGCTTGTGTTTCTTCCAGTCCAGTATTTCTCATGATGTACTCTGCATATAAGTTGAATAAACAGGGTGACAATATACAGCCTTGATGAACTCCTTTTCCTATTTGGAACCAGTCTGTTGTTCCATGTCCAGTTCTAACTGTTACTTCCTGACCTGCATATAGATTTCTCAAGAGGCAGCTGAGGTGGTCTGGTATTCCCATCTCTTTCAGAATTTTCCCCAGTTTATTGTGGTCCACACAGTCAAAGGCTTTGGCATAGTCAATAAAGCAGAAATAGATGTTTTTCTGGAACTCTCTTGCTTTTCCCATGATCCAGTGGGTGTTGGCAATTTGATCTCTGGTTCCTCTGCCTTTTCTAAAACCTGCTTGAACATCAGGAAGTTCACAGTTCACATATTGCTGAAGCCTGGCTTGGAGAATTTTGAGCATTACTTTACTAGCATGTGAGATGAGTGCAATTGTGCGGTCGTTTGAGCATTCTTTGGCATTGCCTTTCTTTGGGATTGGAATGAAAACTGCCCTTTTCCAGTCCTGTGGCCACTGCTGAGTTTTCCAAATTTTCTGGCATATTGAGTGCAGCACTTTCACAGCATCATCTTTCAGGATTTGAAATAGCTCAACTGGAATTCCATCACCTCCACTAGCTTTGTTCATAGTGATGCTTTCTAAGGCCCACTTGACTTCACATTCCAGGATGTCTGGCTCTAGGTCCGTGATCACACCATCATGATTATCTGGGTCGTGAAGATCTTTTTTGTACAGTTCTTCTGTGTATTCTTGCCATCTCTTCTTAATATCTTCTGCTTCTGTTAGGTCCATACCATTTCTGTCCTTTATCGAGCCCATCTTTGCATGAAATGTTCCCTTGATATCTCTAATTTTCTTCATGATCTCTAGTCTTTCCCATTCTGTTGTTTCCAAATCTTTGTGACCCCATGGACGCATAGAAGCCTACTAGGCTTCTCCATCCATGGGATTTTCCAGGCAAGAATACTAGAGTGGGTTACCATTTCCTTCTCCAGGAGATATTCCCAACCCAGGGATTGAACCTGGGTCTCCCACATTGTAGGCAGACGCTTTACCATCTGAGCCACCAAGGAAGTTGATAGGCTCAAAAAAGGAAAGAAATGGTAGGGACCTAACAGAAGCAGAAGATATTAAGAATAGGTGCAAGAATACAAAGAACAACTGTACAAAAAAAGATCTTCATGACCCAGATAATCACAAAGGTGTGATCACTGCTCTAGAGCCAGACATCCTGTAATGTGAAGACAAGTGGGCCTTGGGAAGCATCCCTATGAGCAAAGCTAGTGGAGGTGATGGAATTCCAGTTGAGCTATTCCAAATCCTGAAAGATGATGCTATGAAAGTGCTGCACTCAATATGCCAGCAAATCTGGAAAACTCAGCAGTGGCCACAGGACTGGAACAGGTCAGTTTTCATTCCAATCCCAAAGAAAGGCAATGCCAAAGAATGCTCAAACTACCGCACAATTGTACTCATCTCACACGGTAGTAAAGTAATGCTCAAAATTCTCCAGGCCAGGCTTCTGCAATACGTGAACCATGAACTTCCAGATGTTCAAGCTGGTTTTAGAAAAGGCAGAGGAACCATAGTTCAAATTGCCAACATCTGCTGGATAATTGAGAAAGCAAGGGGTTTCCAGAAAAACATCTATTTCTGCTTTATTGACTGTGCCAAAGCCTTTGACTGTGTGGACCACAATAAACTGTGGAAAATACTTCAAGACCACCTGACCTGCCTCTTGAGAAACCTGTATGCAGGTCAGGAAGCAACAGTTAGAACTGGACATGGAACAACAGACTGGTTCCAAATAGGAAAAGGAGTACGTCAAGGCTGTATCTTGTCAGCCTGCTTATTTAACTTATATGCAAAGGACATCATGAGAAATGCTGGGCTGGATGAATCACAAACTGTAATCAAGATTACTGGGAGAAATATCAATAACCTCAGATATGCAGGTGATACCACCCTTATGGAAGAAAGTGAAGAACTAAAGAGTCTCTTGATGAAAGTAAAAGAGGAGAGTGAAAAAGGTGGCTTAAAACTCAGCATTCAGAAAACTAAGATCATGGCATACAGTCCCATCACTTCATGGCAAATAGATGGGGAAACAGTGGAAACAGTGGCAGGCTTTATTTTTTGGGCTCCAAAGTCACTGCAGATGGTGACCACAGCCATGAAATTAAAAGACCGCTAGCTCCTTGGTAGAGAAGCTATGACCAACCTTGACAGCATATTAAAATCATAGACATTACTTTGCCAACAAAGGTCCATCTAGTCAAAGCTATCATTTTTCTAGTAGTCATGTATGGATGTGAGAGTTGGACTATAAAAAAAGCTGAGCACCAAATTGATGCTTTTGAACTGTGGTGTTGGAGAAGACTCTTGAGAGTCCCTTGGACAGCAAGGAAATCCAGCCAGTCTTTCCTAAAGGAAATCATTCCTGAATATTCATTGGAAGGATTTATGCTCAAGCTGAAACTCCAATACTTTGGCCACCTGATGAGAAGAACTGACTCATTGGAAAAGACCCTGATGCTGGGAAAGATTAAAGGCGGGAGGAAAGGCGATGACAGAGGATGAAATGGTTGATTGGCATCACCGACTCAATGGAGATGAGTTTGGGTGAACTCTGGGAGTTGGTGATGGACAGGGAGGATGGTTCATGGGCTCCCACAGAGTTGGACCTGACTGAGTCACTGAACTGAACTGAAATTTCTAAATTTAGAAAACTCATTAGACAAAAGATTTAATTATCTGTGTATTGCTTGAATTTTATAAATATGTCCAGAGTTACAAAATAACAGATATCTGCAATATATCAATTTAACAGTCAAGTGCTGCTGTTTTGGGTCCAAGGTTGTTAATAAATTGATATAACTCATAAATTTGGGAACTGAATTTATTGTATTATGAAAATGATTTCAATGTTTTATTCTGAAAAAGTGTATTCAGAAGCTTATTTGATTTTAGAAGATATTTTCTTCTAGATTGTGCCAAATTGCAAAACTAAAAGAGTTTAGAATATTAGTAGTGCAATTTAAAAAAATGATCATTATGAAATGTATCCCAGTTAGACCTTCTACACTTCTGACACAGAAGTTGATAGAAAGGAAACTAATTAAAATCTTATAGAATAAAATTTTAAACACTTTCTTAGAGAGTTAAGAGTATGTGTAACTTTGAAAAATTTTATAAAATAGTCTAGAGTCATATTTGTCAAAGAAATCACCTGAGATATCTAAAAAAAAATTGTTGGGCTCTGGAGAAATGTTGTGAAGTGTTTTCAGCCTTAGTATTTTCCAAAATCATAATCAAGTTAATCTAAAAAAATATTTGCAATTTGCAAAATCACTTATTTTTATTTATAATCATGGAATATAACTTCCTTTTATGAAGAAGAATTTGGACAATGACTCACTTAACTAATCACTGAGTGAGTAGTTAACTCGTGCAACTTAAGGAGAATGAGCTTACATTTACCCCTGGGTAATAGGATATAGTCTGAATTCTCTTTCTTTCTTCCTGTCACTCTTTCTCTTCTTCCCTTCCTTGCTTCCCTTCCTCCCTCTCTCTTTTCTCTCTCTCTTTGTTTCTGTATTTTATAGGGCAATGAAAGATTCCTGTAGCTGGTTAGGAAATTTTCAGATATCTTAGAATTGTTTCCTGCATGCAACCTCTGTTCAGGTTGCACAAAAATGACTATTCCTTTTACTCAAAAATACACGTTTATATCTTGTTGCTTTTGATTATGGTGTGCCTCAGTCCTTTCCTAAGCTTCAATTAAAATTCTACACTATTCTAAATTTCTAAATAAAAACTTTGTTGATGAATTATTTTAATGGAAATAATTGTTCTATCTCAGAATCCTTAAATTCTGCTCAATATTTTATTATAACACTACTTTCCTTTTGTCTTGGAAATCCTGACCTTATATGTATGTACCACATAGTTCTTAAATGTTTACAGCATGGGCCAAATTCACTGTTAAATTTCCTTCTTATTACATAATCCTTTCTAAATTTTACTGTATAAAGTTTGAAACATTACCTATATCTACCCTCCCCCTGGGCTTCCCAGGTGGAGCTAGAGGTAAAGAATCCAACTGCAATGCAGAAACAAGAGATGTGGGTTCAGTCCTCGGATGGGGAAGATCCCCTGGAGGAGGAAAGGGCAACCCATTTTATCCTTCTTGCCTGAGAAATCCCATGGACAGAAGAGGCTATTGGGCTATGGTACCTGAGGTCGCATAGACAGGACTGAGTGGCTGAGCACACACACTTCCCAAGTTATCTTTGTCCATTTCTCTGCTTTTGTTATCATTGTGTACACGTAGATAAATTTGTACACAATAAAATAGAGATATATGGAATATAGTATTTTTATCACCTGAGATAATGTTTAGACTATTCTTTTATTTTTACATGGAATATAATTTTACACTGTATGAATGTCCATCTTTAGTATGTATTTTATTTCATCAGTCTCTAAACATTTAATAGATTGTTTTATAATTTTAAAATAAAATCAACAATACAATTTTACGTACGTTTTTTTTGTGTGTGTAGATTTTGGTATTTTTCTAAGGATTAATCTGAGGTAAAGAAGTTTGATTTTTTTTTAAATTTACTGCCATTTTGCTGTCTAAAAGCTTTATTTTACTTTTTATTCAAAACATCATAAAATTTTGAACCCTCATTGAAAAGGACAAAAATATCTAACATTATTTTAAACAAATTATATTTGCTATTTAGTGAATTTTTTTCATATAATTTACCCATTTATCATTTGGTGAGGTTTTAAAAATTGCATTGAATATTATTTATATATTAATGTTAATTATTTTTATGGGAATTATGTACACTTAACTTTTCATTTCTTTTAATTGAAGAAATTTCTTTATTTACTTTTTTTTTACAAATAGACTTCTTCAAATTCAGTGATCAAACAAACAACTAAAAAACTCATCATTTTGACTGTCTGACACCTTTTACTTGATATAAAGAATTCTAGCTCTTGGAAGACCAAGTTCCAGTTTGTTTCAATTTTTTATTCACCACAGCAGTAACATAAAGCAACTAAAATAGTTGCTACATGAATAAGCAAAAGAATAGATGGCTGGGTGATATATTTGTCTTATATATGCTTCTTTACAAAGAAAATTTGATCTGGAAATTCTTTTTTTTTTTTTTTTTTGAGTTTTTCAATTATTTATGTAAGATACAATTTCTTCTTGGTTTGTTTAATTTGGTACTGATAATCTCATCTCCTCTCCAATCACCAAGACTTTATCTTGTTTCACTCT
This sequence comes from Bubalus bubalis, assembly GCF_019923935.1. NCBI lineage: Eukaryota > Metazoa > Chordata > Mammalia > Artiodactyla > Bovidae > Bubalus > Bubalus bubalis. The sequence continues at coordinate 117,148,925 of NC_059160.1, read as the reverse complement.
ACTTTACTTGTAGGTATCTCTTATTGGATGTCGTTTTTTTTTTTAACTGATCAAAATTTTGATTGAAAATGAAAGTTGTTTATTTCATCTTCTGAATAAATTTCAAAAATATACATACAACTTGGTCATACATTTCAAATAAGCAAAGTGAAGTTTTAAAATTTATTGAAAGCATAAAATACTTTTTGTATAATGTATAAGAATGCTATGACAAATACATAAGAAAAATTCACTGAAGTATTTCATATATATCCGATAAAATTTCTGACAAGTATGATTGTCATACTGACAAGTATGATTTTTCTGGGAATCTAATGTGTTGAAAGTCTCACTTGAAAGTAATAAGCTTATGAAAACTAAGGTACTGAAGGAAAGATAGTATGAAAAAGGGAAAAGGAAAGTGTTAGTTGCTCAGTCATGTCCGATTCTTTGTGACCCCATGGACTGCAGCCCACCAGGCTTCTCTGTCCATGGCATTTCCTAGGCAAGAACACTGGAATGGATTGCCATTCCTTTCTCCTGGAGATCTTCCCAATCCAGGTATTGAACCCAGGTCTCCTGCATTGTAAGCAGATTCTTTACTACCTGAGCCACCAGGGAAGCCCCATAGAAGATAGTATACTTTATTCCACTTAATAATTTTAAAGTTAGGAAAACAAGAGATGGAGAATTCACAACATTTTTAGTCATTGCTAAAACTAAGGTATTTCAAAGTCCATGGAGAGCACATAATGAAATTGCAAAATATGATGAAAAAGAATTCATTACATAAACATTCAAATAATCAGGTCTAGAAAAAAAATAAACTGAAAATACCATTTGGATATTGAAGCAAATTGCACATCAGCAAATTTGAATAATGTTGAAAAATTCAGAATGCAGAACTTGAAATTGGCATATCTTATATGTAGCTTTAAAGGTCCAGAACTATCCATTTTGTTTACAGTTAAAAAAAAAAAAAAAAAAAAAAAAAAAAAAAAAAAAAAAAAAACACTTTAAGGTGGTTTACAAATCCTCAGCAAACTGCCTCCAGAAAATTTCTGCATATTTTCTGCTTCTTTTTCGTATTTGGCTCCCTGTCCTCTCCATCCCCACAATATCAAGAATAACCTGTTCAATAGCTCAAATATTTAATAAAATTGGATGGTAGTATTACTACCTAAAAAAAAAAAAAAAAAGAAAACAGGAATAAGAGCATGAGCTTTGTGGATTAGATATGCAATGATTTTTGTGCATGTTTGGTATGTGTTGGAATTTAAGAAAATAAAATTGTCACGTTCAGGAGGAAGTTAAATACAGGAATCTTGAAACCTTTCTGGAAGTAAGATAAGCTTGGTAATAATTTCCTTCTGTATTTTAGTAGAAGAAAAGCTGATATTCAGTTATTATAGTATCTATTTGGCCATAATAGATAACTACAGATGGCCTTTCCTCGCCCCCCCCCCACCCCGCCCCGAGCATATGGGCTTGTAACACAACTATTGTTAATCATTCTGAATATGTTATTCAAGTAGAATATTGCAATTGGATTTTCATAGAGGGAAATCAAGATGCAGATGGAGATAATTTGGGTATCCAAAACCAATCCTTATCTATTGTGCTTTCCCTTAATGAGAAAGAGTGAATGTGTGGACTTGTGTGAAAACAAAAGCCTGCCATCCATTCTACCTACAGCTTATGCTTGCTCATCTGAAAGGTAAAAATGTATCAGCCTTTCAGGATTAATGTGTCTAATATTTTAACTGTGATTTTCCCAATGTGAAAGATACAGATATTTGATTTTTTCAATTTTTTTTCTAAAAAAGTTGTCTAAAATTTTTAATAATTTCTCATCCATCAGTTTCTTGTCAGTTAAAATATTTATTTTCCAATATCTGAAATGAGGAAAACATTGATCAAGGTGCTTAGTATTGTTTCTATTTATTTATTTAGTTTGAGTTTGTGGAACTTTAATGACTGTGGCAAGGCATTTAGTTCTACAGTTATTGGAAGGAGGATATCTTTACTTGTTTGATTTTTAGATATAACCATGTTTCCCAAAGTGATTTTCTTCCTTCTGTCTTATGTTTTAAAAGGATCTGTAATGTCTAAATGCATTTACTGGATTCTCTTTTATCAGCTTTCTCAAAAAAATTCATATTCATTATAAAAGGTTTTTGTTATTTCATATTTTCAGGTCCAGTGTATGTTCTCTTTCAGAATGTGATTTCTTTCAACATATTGTTTCAGTTTATTGATACTGTTTATTTCATTCAAAAGGAGTTCCAAAGGCAGAATTATTGGATTTGAAAGAAACATCAAAGTATTTCATCTGTCTTTCTGTCACTAAGTACATAACAATAAGTTCCTAAAAGAATATTTCACTTTTGAAAATAAAAACCTCTAACTACTCACTTTCCAGTTTTACTTCTCCTGATTACACTCACTCTAGAATGTGTTTATTTGTTCAAATAGACTCAGATTTAAGCTTTTAGTTTTTAATATCCATAATAAATACATTTAATCATTTCTACCAGTAATTGATTTTTAAGATGATTATTTATCTTTCAAAGCAATTACTTTAAAAAATTTTTCTTTGGAGTTTCTCTATAGAAAGAAGAATTTTTTTTTTTGCTCTGGGGTTTTTGTTTGGCTTCTTTGCTTCATTGAAGTTTGATGAACTCAAATTTTAGGGCACATGAGTATTTTCAAAGGCAACGGAGCAATCAATAAAATGGTACTGGTTAACTATTAACCCTTCATCCCAGAAGAGGGCAGAGTCACTAACTGTTTTTTGTTTTTTAAAAATAATTAATTAATTTATTTTAATTGGATGATAATTACAGTGTGTTTTGCCATACATCAACATGAACCAGTCATGGGTGAACATGTGTCCCCGATCCTGAACCCCCCTCCCTACCCCATCCCTCCGGGTTGTCCCAGAGGGATGCCCTGCTTCTTTGAGTGCCCTGCTTCATGCATCAAATTTGCACTGTTCATCTGTTCTACATATGTTAATATACATGTTTCAATGCTATCCTCTCAAGTCATCCCACCCTCACCTTCTCCCACAGAGTCCAAAAGTCTGTTCTTTATCTCTGTGTCTTTTTTGCTACCTTTCATATAGCATCATTATTACCATCTTTCTAAATTCCATATATATTCATTAATATAGTGTATTGGTGTTTCCCTTTCTGACTTACTTCACTTTGTATAATAGGCTCCAGTTTCATCCACCTCTAGAACTCACTCAAACGAATTCTTTTTTATAGCCAAGTAATATTCCATTGTGTATATGTACCACAGTTTTCTTATCCATTCGTCTGCCAATGGACATCTAGGTTGCTTCCATGTCCTGACTATTGTAAACAGTGCTGCAATGAACATCGAAGTACACGTGTCTCTTTCAATTCTGGTTTCCTCAGTGTGTATGCCCAGCAGTGGGATTGCTGGCTCACTATGGCAGTTCTATTTCCAGTTTTTTAAGGATTCTCCACACTATTCTCCATAGGGGCTGCACCAGTTTGCATTCCCACAACGGTGTAAGAGCTTGGTTCCCTTTTCTCCACACCCTCTCCAGCATTTATTGTTTGTAGACTTTTTGATGGTGGCTGACCAGTGTGAGATGATACCTCATTGTGGTTTTGATTTGCATTTTTCTCTAATAATGAGTGATGTTGAGCATCTTTTCATGTATTTGTTACCCATCTGTATGTCTTCTTCAGAGAAATGTCTGTTTAGTTCTTTGGTCCATTTTTTGATCAGGTTGTTCGTTTTTCTGATATTGAGCCACATGCATTGCTTGTATATATTGGAGATTAATTCTTTTCAGCTGTTTTATTTGCTATTATTTTCTCCCATTCTGAAGGCTGTCTTTTCACCTTGCTTATAGTTTCCTTCATTATGCAAAAGCTTTTAACTTTGTTTAGGTCCCATTTGTTTATTTTTGCTTTTATTTCCATTACTCTGAGGGGTGGGCCATAGAGAATCCTGCTGTGATTTATGTCAGGGAGAGTTCTACCTATGTTTTCCTGTAAGAGTTTTATAGTTTCTGGTCTTGCATTTATATCTTTAATCCATTTTGAGTTTATTTTTGTGTATGATATTAGAAAGTGTTCCAGTTTCATTCTTTTACACGTGGTTGACCAGTTTTCACAGCACCACTTGTTAAAGAAATTGTCTTTTCTCCATTGTATATTCTTGCCTCCTTTGCCAAAGGCAAGGTGTCCATAGGTGCATGGATTTATCTCTGGGCTTTCTATTTTGTTCCATTGATCTATATTTCTGTCTTTGTGCCAGTACCATACTGTCTTGATGACTGTAGCTTTGTAGTATAGTTTGAAGTCAGGCAGACTGAGTCCTGCAAATCCATTCTTCTTTCTCAAGATTGTTTTGGCAATACTTTGTAAACAGTGGCATAGATGGAGAGAGGAGCTGAAGGACGGAGGAATCCCTTTCATAAGTTGCTGGAAAAACTGCTAAATGCCTGACCTGTGCCCACCATTTTCATTGTCCTGACCCTTGGCACAAAGGAGGTTAAGGACAGAAGAATCCTCAGCCACTTGGGCAACAGCTACTAAGGAGCAGCAAACAGAGGAGACTTTGGGACACCCTGGGGAGAAGCCCCTGCCAGAGTCCTGCAATGCACCCACAGCCACTTGCCTGTTTGCAGGGGGTGCAAGGAAACAAGAAATACGAGATTGAAAAGGAAATAAGATTTTATTGGCCATATTCCATATGGCTTAGGCACAAGAAGTTCATACCTTAACCGGAGGTCTTCTGGAATCTGAGACTGAGCCGCGTGAGAATTCTGCCAAGTTTGTTTTTGTTGTCCAGATTTCCATCCCACTAGGCTTCTTGTCACTTCCACTGTGCTGGGATTCCTTCGCGTTCAGCTTCCACCATGGAGTTTTCACCAAGTTGGGCTTCTTCTATGCTTGGTCTCCACCTCACTTGGGCCGAGCTGAGCTTGTTTCAGCCAGGTTACATCTGGGACATGGCATCAGGTATGTCGGGGGAGTGTGTAATATCCTTGGTTCTGTCTCACTGCAGCAAAGATTTGAAATGGTGGACCAGTGTTACAGCTTGGTTACAACTCAGCTTTATTCAGCAAACAAAGAAAAGTACACCCTTGAGGTATGAGGGCAGACTGGCCCCAAAGTAGAGGCTTCAGTCTGTCTTGGCTTCCTCTTTTATACATCTGTCTCCTTCCCTCATTAAGCCTGCCCTATTGAAATTGGGCTAGCCAAGAAGAGGGCATGTTTGTTTCACCTGAAGTTCTCACTCTGGTATGTGGATTTTATTCTGCTCTGTTTTCATGGGCTTTTTTCTTTCTCTGTCTTTTAGCCACTACCATTTTGGACTCATTTTTCCTATTCTAACTACCTAACATATATATGGATATAATGGATATATATGATACACTAGATATTATATATGTATAATAGGTATTATATATATAGAGAGAGCTATATCTATCTATTGGAGAAGGGCATGACAACCCACTCCAGTATTCTTGCCTGGAGAATTCCATAGACAGAGGAGCCTGGCAGGTTATGGCCCATAGGATTGCAGAGACAGACATGACTAAGTGACTAAGCGCACATCTATCTATATATAATAGATATGATAGATACAATTATGTGGCTATATTATATAGATAAATGTGTTTGCTTGTACATATATGTATGTATGTATGTATTGGAAAAGGCAATGGCACCCCATTCCAGTACTCTTGCCTGGAAAATCCCATGGACGGAAGAGCCTGGTGGGCTACAGTCCATGGGGTCGCTAAGAGTCGGAAACGACTGAGCAACTTCCCTTTCACTTTTCACTTTTATGCATTGGAGAAGAAATGGCAACTCACTCCAGTGTTCTTGCCTGGAGAATCCCAGGGACGGCGGAACCTGGTGGGCTGCTGTCTGTGGGGTCGCACAGAGTCAGACACGACTGAAGTGACTTAGCAGCATGTATGTATGTCAAAGAGTGAGAGTAGGTACTAGAAACTCTATAAAAATTCCATTTTCCCCAGGAATGATTCCATAGGAAGCATCACTGAAAGAGGTGTGCTCTTCAACACCCAAGAAACTATTTGATAAAAATCTTAAATCTGTTAGCTAGTTGTTTTATTTAATAATAAGAAGAAATAAATTGAGCATCTAGAATATGCAAAGCACATAAGACATTTTATTTTAAACTTTATAATAGTAAAGTTTACTGTACTGTAAAGTAGGGATTACTTTTCCTATTTCCAAGACTTTATGTCACCCACATTCAGGATCCATCAGTGTTACAATTATCTGCTGTGTTCAAATGACACAGCTAGCTATACAAAAATATTTAAGCAGTATTGGTAGATAAAAGACCTACCTGGTGTTTCCTAGCAATGAAACTCTAAGGATATTAAATGGAACTCAAATATTCAGGATTAAAATTTTATGTCATTAGATTCATGCTTATTTTAATAATGCTCTAGGATCTTGTGGAGAAGGAAATGGCAACCCACTCCAGTACTCTTGCCTGGAAAATCCCATGGACAGAGGAGCCTGGTAGGCTATCTGTGGGGTCATGAAGAGTTGGACATGACTGAGTGACTTCACTTTCTTTCTTTTCTTTCTAGGATCTTGACTTTATAATGGTCCTTCTGAATTCAGTGAACATGGCAAGCTTATTGTTTATCTCAGTTCTTGAAAAAGTTTCAGGTAATTAAAAGTGATAATTGCAGTTATTAGTCTTGATTAGTGGACCAACACTAATCCAAAGGTTAAACTATTTAAGTCTAACATGGTCAACATTTATATAATTTTTAATCTAAAAATTTTTTTAAAGGCAGATGCTGGTGGTTAGAATTAACAGAATTGATATGATATTTATCTATCAAAACCAGAGCATGCATAAAAAATAAATATTAATTTTCCCTCTCCAAACACTTAAATGTTTTCACTAAACCTATATTTCCTATTGGTTAAAAAATTATAGTGCCTCCTGATTAAACATTAAGCATATGAAGTTAGGAGTTAAAATTATACTTGTTAAAATTATATTAGGAGTTAAAATATATTATACTTTAATATATCACTTTCATCATAAACATAATAGTTATGCTATAATTGGTGGTTAATGAAACATTTATGTATATGTGATTATATTGTAATTTTAGCTAAAGATGTTTAAACCAAATATGGAAGGGTATTAATGTGCAATTAGATATTTTCTCTACCTCATTTTACATATTTACATAGTAAATTGCCTTCATGAAAATTACCATATAAATATGTACATTTTCAAAAATATTTTACAGCAAACTATGTAGTTGTATAAAAGATGTTATAATGAGGTAACTTGGGAAAGTTTGACTTAAAATAAAACATATCTTTCCTAAGAAATTCTCTTTTAGGGACAGTTTGTGTTCTTGAGAATGTCTCATTTACTTGAATGCCCATCTGCAAATGGAGTAGACCCTTGTCATATACAAAGTAAATATCCTAAGAATTTTGAGACTCACTAAGTATGTAAAAATGCATCATAAAATTTAACTCACCAATAAAATGTAGTGAAATAAATCTGAAATGTAAAAGCAACCTCTGTAGACCCTTAATAATTTTATAAACCCAGGACTAAAGTCATCTATAAACTGTACCAATATATTCAGAATGAGCCGTCACAGAAACCATTTTCTATATTTCTTTTTAAATTTTAATAGTTCCTATGGATTGTTTGTAAGTGATGAACCACTGCCAAATTGGATATTCCTGTTTTTGTTTTATATTAAATCTCTATTTTCTAGCCAAGAATCATCGCTTTCTGGGTCTTAATTCAAGAAAAATCATAGTGTTCTTACCAAGGGCTAGGCCTCCTTCTAGGCTCTGTGGCTAGCTCACTTGCCTGCCCTAACAGAGCTTACCTTCATTATCATCCATTCTCATCACCAGCCATTTGCTTTGTACTGCTTTTTCTATTAATTTACTGGATGTGCTGCATGCAGGATCTTAGTTCCACACCAGAAATGGAACCCATCACCCTTGCAGTGGAGGCCCAGAGTCTCAACCACTGGACTGTGAGGGAGGTCCCCTTGTGTTGCTTTTCTAATAAAATCTAAACATCTTATCATGACCTATAATGTCTTAAATGATCTGTATCCTTCTCCAACCTCATCTTCTACTCCCTCTGTGCGGTTCTTCTCTAACAGTAGTATTCTCCATTCTATTTCTACAACACAGACGCACTTACTGTTTCTTGCCTCTGCTTCCTCTGGTAGAGGTTTGTTCTCAACTTTTTTCCTGGCTGGGTTACTAACATCACTCAAGTCTTAACTCCTATGTCACATCACCATAGAGATCCTGTGACTACAACATTCTCCCCTTCCTTTCCCGTTATATCATCTGCCTTTCACTCAACATTTTTATTTTATTTTATTTTTAACTTTACAACAATATTGTATTGGTTTTGCCATATATCAACATGAATCCACCACAGGTATACACGTGTTCCCCATCCTGAACCCTCCTCCCTCCTCCCTCCCCATACCATCCCTCTGGGTCAACCCAGTGCACCAGCCCCGAGCATCCAGTATCGTGCATGGAACCATCACTCAACATTTAACATAATTTCTTGCTCTACTTCTGCCTCTTGGCCATATAAGAATGTAAGCTGAAGAAAAGAGAAAATACAGTAAACAGTCAATAATTTTTTTGATTCATGAACAAATACATGGAAACTAGCTATAAAGAAAAAAAGCTTCTTTGAGAAGCTGCATTTTATACCTGGAAGACTCATAATACAGATTAGCATATGAAGGATTCTGCATACTTTGTAGTAAAGAAACCTATTTTGTTTTCTTTGACCCAGAGTTTCCGAAACCTTTTTGAACATGAAACGTTTGTTTTCATTTGTTTTTTAAATAGTTATCTATTAACATCTCTCTTAACTATACTTTTTTGAACAGTCAATAGCGAACATTAGTTTTTTCCTATCCTATTGAGATTTTCATAATTCAAAATAAATTTAAGTGAGCATTCTAATAAATACATGAAAAAAGTTTAAAGTATTGAGAGAGTCAGAATATTTTTCTAAGTGAAGTGAGTTTAGTTCGGAAAGAAAAAGGCATTTTTGCCATTAGCTTTCTTGCCCATAGTTGACAGTTGATGGAGCAGTACATGGAGTAATGTGTTTTCCTTTTGCTTTCTAAATTTGTATTAAGCCCATAGCAATTCTGCAGCAAATTTAATGATATTTTGGGGGAAAATGTCTAATGTAAGATATTTTATTATAAAAGTTCTGAAACATTAAAGCTATACTATATCTGCCTCTATGTTTGACAACATGGAAAAGAAGTACTATAGTTGCAGGGAGGGATGGAGATTGTGTTTAGAAATGAAAGTGAACACCTGAACTGAATAGACATTATTCCCCAGTGCTCAACTCTGTGGGATGTTTTTATTGTATTTTGTGTTTGACAAATCATAGTTTTTCATGTTCAAATTTTAGGAAAGTTGAGCCTGTGCTGGTATAATGGATTAAGTTATAAATTCTCTTGCCATTTCTCAAGAGATCTACTGAAATATGTTTCTGAAGTGATACATTAAAATGTATTTAGTATAATTCCTTCATGAATTTTTTAATAAAAAGGGAAGATGTAGCTTTAAAGGATTTGGAAGTCTTTTTCAGGGTGTTATTTTGCAATGAAGATAGGTTAATAAACTTTCATTTAAAGAAATATTGTTCATTCCAAACATGAATCTTAAGTTGACTAAAGAAGCTCTGCCCTAGGTTTTAGATATTATGTTGTTCCCATCAACTATTAATCTTTAAGACTTAAAAAAATACTGCCCATCTCCACTGAATTCAAACTATTACTCTGAAGTTCAAGCTACCCAAATTATTATGTTTAAGAAAGTATACTTCAAAATAGACTGTGTCTCTTGAGATCATGTCACACAAATATTGCTTCCTTTCTAAAATGAGCTTTAGATAAATCAAGTCGGCTAATAGATCTTTTTTTCCTTTTACCAGATTACTTGAACTGAACCATTAATCTGGTGACCCTTTGAAGAAACGTGAAGAACAGTTAAGAGATTGCCTAAGATTATTTTCAAACTCAACTGCCACAACTATTTTGTTATTGTTGTTCAGCAGCTAAGTTGTGTCAGACTTTGTGACTCCATGGACTGTAGCCCACCAGGCCCTTCTGTGCATGGGGTTTTCCATGTAAGAATATTGGAATGCGTTGCCATTTATTTCTCCAGCAGATAACACTAAAGCTCATTTACAACTGTGGGTTCTATCTAAAACAGTTTGAAAAGTGCATACCAGGCAGAAGCAGACATTCATATTCTTTTCTTGAACTCTCTTTTTATACTAGAGCCCATGCTATGCACTTTATGTGCATGATCTCATTTAATTTTCATAAAAACTCTGAGGTAGCCATTAAACACGATCCCTACTTAGAGTCAGAATTCAGGAGCAGGACAGAATTCAAAAACTGCACTACAGAAACGTAACTTCTTGCTGACAATGTGTATCAAGGACTGGGAATATAGGATTGGGATAATGGACAAAGAATTTGTAGTTGAAAGATAGGGAGAGCAGGAAGCAACTGGAAATTAAGCTTTTTTTTTAAAAAAAAAAGAAATTGGATACTGGAATTCAATGTGAAAAAGCAAAAAAGGATCCCTTTTGAGAGACAAAAAAGAAGAGTAGTTTCAAAGCAAAATGATAAAATTTTCAGAAAAGGTCATCTGTAGTGTTAATGGAAATGGCAACCCAACGCCAGTGTTCTTGCCTGGAGAATCCCAGGGATGGGGGAGCCTGGCAGGCTGCCGTCTATGGGGTCGCACAGAGTTGGAGACGACTGAAGGGACTTAACAGCAGCAGCAGCAGCAGCAGTGTTAATGGAGATATTGAGGTCAGAATTTCATACAACTGGTCTATATTTTTGAGTTGGGAAGCACTTTAGATATCAACTAGACCATCACAACATGCTCAGATGAGAAACTGAATAATTAAGGGCAATTTATTTTAATCATTCACTGAACGTTTATTTGGCCTCTACTATATTTCAAGAACTTGGTTGGTTGTTTTTCATAACAACACTTGTCTCACTCCTAAGATACTCAGTATTTGAACAGGAGATATACAGGTAATGATGACAGAGCATGATAGACGTAAGAGAGTCCTGTTCAAGGATAAGAGCTAGATTGTAGGTCATTGCTATTTTGGTAAAAAGTAAATAGGGCACAATTAGGAACTGGTTTTCAGAGAGTGTGATAATTGCTCCATGCTTGGAAGACTAAGTAGGAGAGTCAGGCCTCAGAATGAAGGAAGACCATTACCGCTTGAGGGATACGAAGTATGTGCAAAAACATGGGATATGAAATAGTTCAGTATCTGTGGAAGGACGCATAATATTGGTATGGGCTTACCTCATAAAAAACTTTATTCCCCATGATCCGCTAGTTGTCTTTTCATGCCTCACCTCTGTTAGTTTCACATGAGATAATCAAGGAAATTAGAGGGTTAGAGGGATAAATTGGGAGATTGGGATTGACATATATAAACCATTATATATAAAATATATAGACAAGGGGACAGTTGTTTTTGCATTTTCTTCAAGCAACGGAGGCTCAGACGGTAATACAGGAAACCCAGGTTCAATCCGTAGTTTGGGAAGATCTCCTGGCGAAGGAAATGGCAACCCACCCCAGTATTCTTGCCTGGAGAATCCCATGGACAGAGGAGCCTGGCAGGGGGGCTGCAAAGAGTCAGATATGGCTGAGTGATTTTCACTCACTCACTATATATAAAATAGATAACTAATAAGAAGCTACTGTATAGCAAAAGGAACTCTACTTAATACTCTGTAATGACCTATACGAAAAAATACTCTAAAAAAAGAGTGGATACACATATAACTGATCCACCTTGCTGTACAGCAGAAACTAATATAACATTGTACGTCAACTCTACTACAATAATTTTTTTAAGAATTAGGAAAAAGTGTATCTTTTAGTGTTATATCAACTCTGCCATCTTTCATTTTCTAGCCTATACTGAAGGACTTTGTGAGTACTTAATACATGTTCTTTCTTATGGTACACAACTTGTGTTACATCTCAGCTTACAGATGCAGCTGCAATGTCATATAACAAAACATGTGGTATTTTTCTTTTGATTGTATTTGCTTGCATTTTGACAATTAATTACAATTCCCAAACAGGTTCTCAATATATAAAGTTCAGTATCATAAACACAAACACCCATAGTAGCCATGTATGCCAAGTCCCCAGGAGTGGAACTGGGCAGTTGCCAAGTGCATTCACACACTTTGTGTGGTTGGTGGAGCTGAGGCAAGGTCAGAAGACACTGCCTCACAAAGAAATAGCTGTTGCCATGGAGGGAAGTGAAATTAGTTCACAGATATTCTGAAATATCTAAGTACTCTAACTGATCAGTAAAACTTAAGACCAATTTGGGTTAATAACATTTAGCTGCCTTTCATTCTTATATTTTTATAATTTAAGTAAGTGATTTCTATAACTTTTATGATATGGGTAATTTATCTGTAATTTCTATATAATCCTTTTCATATGCAGTTTCTTTGATAATTTTATTCTCTTCTCTAAAGCTGCCCTATGGTCCCTTCTATTTATTAATCTGCTTTGGAAAGAGAATTAAATGAAAAACATTTAGTTATAATAGCTTTAATATGGGTAGACTGTGCTAAGAAAAAGCAGTTTAAGTATTCACTGAGGACAACATGGAATAATGCAGAACACTAAGACTTACTCCATAAACACAGCATCTATTAAGGGATGCATAAAACTAATTTTGAAAAACATCATATGGCACATTTTCCAACTGAGGGAGAAAAGATCTAAGAGAGAACTGATGTGCAATGAAACATTCCCACTCTTGACAACAGAAGTATTTAAATGCATTTTCAAAATTACCAAACTTAAATTTTAGGAATGCCGTGTGAGATATATGTCTCATCCCCACTTTGATAAGTGTGGTCATACAGTGTTTCATTACCAAGACTACAAAGAGTTAATATCAACAAAGTTTTTAAATCTTTGCCTAATACAGAGAAATTACCCCATAGTCCCACAGTCTGCAATTTTATCACTACTCTAGTAAAGTGTATCATCAAAGAAGCACTGGAAATTCATAAAACTTTATCAGAAAATATTACGTGCACAGTGATGATCGATGTGCTTGCCATTTGGCATAGAAATCAAGAATTCGTGAGTGTGAGAGTGTGTATGTATGTGTCTAGTAGTAGATGCACAGGAACACTTTACACATAAAAACAAAATATTTGCTTTGCCAATATATAAATACACGGTGAGGAATAATCCTATAACTATTAGAAGCTTTGGGGGATCATTTAACCCTGGTAATCAGCATTGGTCTAATATTCCAATCTGGTATCATTTCGCAGTCTTCCTTTTTTTTTCTTCTTCTTTACAGTACTTATGGCCTTCTTTGGAAATTATTTTAAACATATTTTTGTTAGATATGTGATGCAAGTTTTCCAGGTAATAATATCATTAATAAATTTATTTTATTTCCTTAAATATATGATGCAATGCTTTAGACTTTCCAAAAGACTCATGGGGGAAAAAAGTTTTTGACGTCAATAAATCCAATTCAAACCAAGATGGTAATGTTGTTTTCCTGTTTTCAATTTTCTTCTCTTTGCCTTCACTGGTGAGTGTATAGTCTGGCTTCCTTGCATTAAATTCAAACCAGAAGGAATATTCCCATTCATTCATGAATAATCTAGTAAACAAGACTGTTTCTTAAATACATCTCTTTTTCAACAGGCCGTTTTGTGTCTATTCATATTACACTTTAAAGAATGCTATCAATTTTGAATATGCTTTTATCAAAAACTTACAAACAAAACCAGGCAACAAACAAAATGCTCTTCTCTATTTTCTGTAAGCATCGTCAGCTGCATTCAGGCATCTTTGACCTGACATTTGTCTGCTTTGTCCTTATTCTCTCCCTGTTCTGCTCTCAGTTCCTTTTCTGCTTCCTGCAACTTGAATTGCTGCATTCCCTAAGACTTGGTCCTTGCCCATTTGTCTTCTCTTTGTGCACTTTTTCTGGCAATAGTGTCTCTCACTAGGATGTCAACAATGCTTTCAACTGATGGTCTTTGCCTCAGGTTCTCCCCTTAGCTCTCACTTCCACTGTCTCCTCTTAGACATTGACAATTGAGTGTTAATTTTGTACCTCAGTGTGACCAGCAAATTCACTAACCTTTGTCCTGAGCATGCTTCTCTTACTGATCTGTTCTCTCTCCATAGCTCCATCCTGTTCCCAGTCTTCCTGCTCATAGTTTTCACTCTGTGTTCTGAGTAAGCATGGGGTACGTGTGGGGCTCTGGGTCTCACTTTCCTCCTGTCTTTCAACCAGAGTAGCTGAACTTTTATTTATGCATAGTTTATAGAGTTTCTGGATGAAATTGTATTTGTCAATAAAACAATCAGTAGAATAAACCTGACAACCACTGATGTATTTGAAAATTCTTAAAGCCATTCTTAATTATTAACACGACCTTCCTCGCATGGACAATCAACATCTCAGGGCTTTTAAACTCATGTTACTTTTACTGGAAAAAGTAAAGTTTTGCTGAACTGTCTCCCACTGCCAGATGATCAGGTTGCCATATATTAATGGACTCCCTTATTATATTAAGTCTCCAAAGATGGTTATAACCTCTCTCTAAGCCTTAGCTTGCCCAAACCTTTTTTTTCTAAATAAATGATATTCTATTCTGTTTGTTTAAAAATTCCTTCTTCATAAATCATCTCACTCAACTTTGCATGTGATAATACTACTTATTCTTCAAGCAGTAGTACAAAGAAATCTTCTTTGGAACCCAAGACAAAAATAATATCTTTCTTCTTAGAACTTTCACAGCATTTTTTCATACCTCTATATTTCATATATTTCTTTTTATCCTCAATTGTAAACATTGAAACATATGACATATAATTTCTACTACAATCCTGCTCTAGAGGTTCTATTTTTACCTTAGTTATAAATTATTTCATATCTACTGAATGCTTAATGTAGAACTTTAAAAATATGTTTAATAAATCAGTGTATTTTTTAAAATGCCTTCCTTTTTCAGATAAAAAGCAGCAAAGAACATATATGTGATAAGGTAACTTGCCTGCTTCTGTAAAGCCAGTTGGTATCAGGGAAGCAAGGAGGGCTCATATATATTAATTATCCATCTTAACTGTAAGAAATACTCTTTGATATTCCCTGTGGTATGCACCCGAATTCTTCACTTAATATGTTTGTGGCATATTAAGTGTGCACTGACTCAGACAAGACTCCAAAAGAAGAATTCCAACAGGCCACTGGAGTTTTACAACTCAACTACATAATGGTTTATTTATCAAATAAGTTTTCATCAAGAACTAGATACAGATTTGGTCACCAAAAGGTCTTTCCTATAGAGTTTCTAATAAGGTCATAAAATCCATCTGTTGAAGAATAGTACATTATTTTGGCAATATGTGTTGAGTTGAATCAACTTTAATTAAAATTACACTTCAGTCTCTTCTCATTCTTCAGAAAGCAAGACCTCATCAACAGGCTTACAACAAAAAAGAATATCTATTTCTTAAGATATTTCCACAATTAAAGTCTCTATCTTGGCTACTCTTTTCAAAATGGTCTATGTATACTTAGGATGGTCTCAGTTTTCTAATTTCAATACCAAATGCACTTCCGAAGTAATGTATTGTTCTCACCCTTAAGATATAAAGTTGATAGCATGGACCAGTCATTGCCAGGTTGATGATTAGTATAAGCAAGGTGACCTTAATAAATACACATTTCAGAGCTCCAAAGTCAAGTTTGCTATATCAGAATTCTCAAGGGATATGATTTAAGATTGAATATATATCTTTAAAATGTATCCACCAACACTGCTGCTGCTAAGTCCCTTCAGTCGTGTTCAACTCTGTGCGACCCCATAGACGGCAGCCCACCAGGCTTCCCCATCCCTGGGATTCTCCAGGCAAGAACACTGGAGTGGGTTGCCATTTCCTTCTCCAATGCATGAAAGTGAAAAGTGAAAGTTAAGTCACTCAGTCGTGTCCGACTCTTAGTGACCCCATGGACTGCAGCGTACCAGGCTCCTCCATCCATGGATTTTCCAGGTAAGAATACTGGAGTGGGGTGCCATCGCCTTCTCTGCAGTATAAGCTAGATTTGGCAAATAGAGATAAGAACTTATTCTGTGCTTCTCAGGAAAACAAAACTAGAGAATATGTAACATGTTAACAAAGTAAACTTGAACTCTAGAGAAAAAACAGAAAATTTTCTAGCAAAAATATAAAGAAGTATGTTATTTATACTATGTCTGAACTCTAGCAAAATACATTGCTAAAAACTGGGGTTGTTTAGTCAGTGTTTGGAGAACAATCCACTAGATCATCCATAGCAAACAATTCCCTTAATTTAATTGAGTTTATCATTTTAATCAAAGTATTAGAATTAATTATATTAAGTATCATTGAGAGAAATTAATACAATACCATCTATTTGTTTTACAAGCCCATAATTCACTAATAAGAATTTATCTTGCTAAAAACAATTTTTATAAAATAAATTCCTAAGTATTTATTTCCTAAAATATGAAAATTCCAGGTAATAAAATTTATAATAAAAGTTGGATATGCTATCAGTATTTCTGGCATGAAGAATTATATTGATCATTTTTTATATAGCAGACATTTATTTGTCATTTCTAGATACCAGATACTAAACTAGGCACTGGAAATACAAAGAAAATTAATTTTTTTGGAGCTTTAGGAGACTTCAGATTAGCAAATTTGCCTTCATCTTTAAAATTTGTCTGTATGATCTTATTTTCTATTTATTTGTTACTAATTTTTTTAGTATATTTTATGGTAGGCATTTCAAATCCACAAACTTTGGGGGGGAAGGATATAAAGTGCAATAAAATGCTTTAAGGGGTTATAGATTACAAAATCAAATGCTTAGCATATAAATTTCTATATTTAATTGTTAATTCATTATTTGTGCTGCTTGAGCAGACGGTGTAGTGATTTGTCTATAAAAAGTATGTTGATCAGTTTTGTGAAAAAGCCTGGCATAAAATAAGTTTAAATTTTATGACACTATAAACTGACTTAAGATTTAAAAAAAAAAAAACGAGTTGAAGGATAAATGTGAGAGCCTGCAAAACTCCGACTAATATAGACTACCTCTTGCATCACCATAAAAGACAAAAGTTGGAAGATACCAAGATTGCTGAGAAGGCCTGCATCAGAGGGGCCTGCATGAGAGAAAAATCACTAAGAAAACAACGTAGTTGACATAGCAGTTCATAGTCTTGTTTGGAGTTAGAAGAACAAGAATGATGCATTTCCATGTGATTGGAATTTATGGTGCAATATAAACTAATAAACTTCAGATGTGTGTTTTGAAGTTCCTCATTCTGGGCAAAGTCAGATAAAGAGTTATCTGTTACCATTAAAAGAGTTAGCTTACATTGCTTACATTAAATAATGGTCAGGATCAAAAGAGTCCAGATAGACTGGAAGAGTAAATGAGAATTAGTAGAACTTAATACAGAATCCTGAAATCAATCTTAAAAACGACATGTGAGAGTTGCCTGGTAGAGTTGTTTTGTACTGGTTCTTCATGGCCGGATAGCAGTTTCATTGGTTAGGCATCTGCTTTGATTGATCAATGCTTCTGACCTACCCACTGTTAAATATTTTGACAATCTTCTCTGCTGGGAAGTATAAATGAGGATTGCTAATTCTTATAAAATTATTGGTCATCTCTGGAACTCATTCTCCTTTAAGAGCTCCAAAAATATAGAGTACATACAATTCTTGGGCTCCAAAATCACTGTGGAGGGTGACTGCAGCCACAAAATTAAAAGACACTTGGTCCTTGGAAGAAAGCTATGACAAACCTAGACAGGTTTGTCCCTATTAAACCTAGACATGATGTCCCTATTAAAAAGTAGGGACATCACTTGCCAACAAAGATCCATATATTCAAAGGTATGCTTTTTCCAGTAGTCATGTATGGATGTGAGAGTTGGACTGTAAAGAAGGCTGAGTGCCGAAGAACTGATACAATCGAATGCTGGAGAAAACTCTTGAGAGTCCTTTGGACAGCCAGGAGATCAAACCAGTCAATCCTAAATGAAATCAACCCTGAATATTCATTGGAAGGACTGATGCTGAAGCTGAAGCTCCAATACTTTGGCCACCTGATGTGAAAAGCCAACTCATTAGAAAAGACCCTGATGCTGGAAGGATTGAGGGCAAGAGGAGAAGGGGGCAAAAGAGGATAAGATGGTTGGATGGCATCATCAACTCAATGGACATGAGTTTGAGCAAACTGTAGGAGGTAGTGGACAGCGAAGCCTGGCATGCTGCAGTTCAGGGGTCGAGAAGAGTCGGACATGACTTAGTGACTGAATAACAACAACAACAACAACAAACAATAAATATAGTATCAGAGCAAATGGAAATGAATGCATATATTCTTGTCTTCCAATTAAATATGACTGAACAGTTAGATAAAGCTTCCAAAAATGGTCATATGATTTCAACTCAAGGAACATGAGTTGCTCAGGCTCACTGGACATGAGTTTGAGCAAGCTTTGGGAGATGATGAAGGGCTAGGAAGCCTGGTATGCTGCAGTGCAAGGTGTCACAGAGTTAGACAGGACTGAGTCACTGAACAACAATAGAATCTGGAACAAAAAAGATGAAAGTGCAATCATACTTCTAAGTGTATTTTCCCCAGCTCATATTTAATCTGGAAAATTGTTTACAAGTATCTCTATTGACACATTGGGAGGGGCTAAAGGCTATCACGTACACATATTTGGGTATTCAGGAAGGAAAGCATTAGTTGCTCAGTTGTGTCTGATTCTGTGACCCCATGGACTGTAGCCCCCAGGCTCCTCTGTCTGTGGAATTCTCCAGCCAAGAATACTAGAGTGGGTTGCCGTTCCATTCTCCAGGGGAGCTTCCAAACCTCGGGATCTAAGCCGGGTCTCCTGTATTGCAGGTGGATTCTTTACTGTCTGAGCCACTAGGGAAGGAAAAAGGAATAAGAAGACATAGCAGAAATAAAACAGAACTATAAAAGATAACATTTTCCCCTGTGAAATGGATGTAAGAAAGAACTACTAACAATAGCGTAAAATTTGAGCATGAGAATGTGAGTTATTAATCACAGATACAATTCAAGGGGGCATTAGATGAACACTGATTTATCTAGTGAAAAGGAGGAAATGTGTTAGAACTGAACTCTGTGATTTCTCAATTGTCATTCAAATCTGAGATTATTTCATTCACTAATTGGTTGAAGCAGTGAATCTCAACTGGGGGTAGTTTATCCCCTCCGGGAGAACATCTGGCAAGGCTAGAATACATTTTTGTCTGTCACAAGTAGGGTGGTGCTAGTGGGTGCAGACTAAGGATGCTGTTAGGTATCTTACAGTGTGCAAAATGGTGTTCCACAGCTAAGAGCTATCCAGTTAAAATGTGAATATGGCAGCATTGGTAAATACTAAAGCTAAATTAATAACGGTTTCCTTTTAGTAAAATAGAACCTAGTCCATGTTTATGGGATACTAAAGTCTCATAAATGTCAATAAAAACATATACTCTCAACTTACTGCTTTTGTAACACAGTGATGCTTCTCACATTTTCTAATTTATATCCAAATTTTGAGTTTCATTTTGTATCATATTTTTTCTCCTTTCTGCCTTACTTGGCGTGTGTTCCTTATTTGCCCTGACTGTCCTACTTTTAAATTTGATTCCTACCATTCAGTTTTCCCATTAGTGACAGTGATACCTTGCTTTCCCCAAAACGCTGGCCATATTCCAACTGAGTAATTATACTTAATCTTTCAGGATTTTTCCTGTAGTTTTCTGAAATGTTGGGCAATTTTCTGACATATTTGAAGTATGTAATCTTTAGTAATGGCAACATTTCAAGTGACAGAAACAAAAATGAAGATCAATGCTTATGTGGTAAATCTACTGTTACTATTACTTTTTTTTCTTTTAATTTCTGAAGGATTAGGGGTTTTCAAAAATGGAGGAATATTGGTAGCAGACTCATCATTTGTGTATATCATTCTTTGTCTTCTTTATTGGATAATATTTTACTAAATTATATCAATTTAACAATGAATGTAGAGTTTTTATGTGACAGATGTTGTAGGCACTTTGTAAACGTTAATTTATTTAATCTTTATAATAAAACATGAGGTATAGGTATTACTACTATTTCATATTATCAGTGATGAAATAAAGGCACAAAGAAATTAAATAATTTGTCCAAAGCCATTCAGCCAATAAGTTGGATAGCTGCTTTCAAACCCAGGTAGTCTAGCTTCACAATCCATACTTTTAAACAGTAAGCTATGCTGCTTCTCCAGCACTTCGATCCCTGAGCCAGGAATCCCCTGGAGAAGTGAATGGTGATCCACAACAGTATTCTCACTTGGGAAATTTCATGGCCAGAAGAGCCATGATATATATTTCAAATATATACAATATATTCACAAATAGACATATATACACATATGTGTATATACACATTACTGTAAATAAAATATTTAGAATAGAATTGTACAAACTTCATATTATAAGCTTATTTTATATGTATAACAATCTTAGATGACAGCCATAGTTATTATATGGTTCTGCAATAATAGCTTCAGAATAGTTAACAAATCCTTCCCTCAAATGACACAACAAACCAGCAGAAGAGATGTGATGTGAACCTATAAGTCTGGGTCTAGTCCATAATCTGAAATGCCAGTTCCCTACTAAAGGTTTGCTAAAAGTCTTTCCTATATTGAGTACTTTTTCAGTATATAAACTTTAATTAGGCATTGTTCTTAGGCGTCACAGTTTCCCACTCCACGTCAGGTACGGAGTATGAAGGGTGTGTACAGTCAGGTTTCCTAGCCTTACAGAATATATACCCTTCTTAAGTCAGTTGAGGATGTGTTTCTTTTTTGGACATTATTCCCTGCCTCTGAATTCTAGGTAAAATTTCAACAATGTAAATATATCTGCAAAATATTTTTTAAAATCATCCTCCTGTTTTAGCCACAGTTTTTCTGTCTTGTTAGGTCGTCAGTGTTATCCCATTAATCGCCACTTCAGCAAAAACTGAAGGTCCTGTTTCTAATACTTAAAATTTAAAATAGTGTTTTTAACTTTTTAATACAACAGTATGTGTAGCACTGTTCTTCATAATAGGGAAAGTGAGACTCAGTATTAACAAGAAATGTAGCTAAGTCAATTATGTTATGCCAATAGGGTGGATTAGACTGCTATTGTTATGATATTTATGAAGAATATCTAGTAGCATGGGAAGCATGCATATTATGTTATTACATAAAGTATAATGACGACTCTTTAAAAATAAGCATAACAGAAAAGACTGAAAGAAAATACATTAAAATATACTTTCTGAATATATTATTGAAAAAATGGTTATTTTTCATTTTAAATCTTAATGTTTTATTTTCAGAGCTGAAAAATTTTTGTCTTTAGTTGATTAAATCTTGAGATTATTTCTGCTTTTTTTTTAAATTTATTTTTATTTATTTTTAATTTTATTTTATTTTTAAACTTTACATAACTGTATTAGTTTTGCCAAATATCAAAATGAATCCGCCACAGGTATACATGTGTTCCCCATCCTGAACCCTCCTCCCTCGTCCCTCCCCATTCCATCCCTCTGGGTCGTCCCAGTGCACCAGCCCCAAGCATCCAGTATCGTGCATCGAACCTGGACTGGAAACTCATTTCATACATGATATTTTACATGTTTCAATGCCATTCTCCCAAATCTTCCCACCCTCTCCCTCTCCCACAGAGTCCATAAGACTGTTCTATACATCAGTGTCTCTTTCACTGTCTCGTACACAGGGTTATTGTTACCATCTTTCTAAATTCCATATATATGCGTTAGTATACTGTATTGGTATTTTTTAAAAATTATTAGAAAATACTTATTTGATTGTTTAAGGATAGAATCTATTTTTTTTCCAAGTGTATTTATTTTTATGCAAAAGATCAAGTACACAATATTTAAATTTATTAAAAAAATTATTGAGATATTGATATATGTGCAAACTGTACTGTGGATTAGATAGTAGCAAGGTATGGTCTCTGTTCTCTAGGAACTCAAAGAAAGATGTGGATGGCCACCTGATGTGAAGAGCCAACTCATTGGAAAAGACTCTGATGCTGGGAAAGATTAAGGGTAGGAGGAGAAGGGGACGACAGAGGATGAGATGGTTGGATGGTATCACCGACTCAATGGACATGGGTTTGGGTAAACTCCGGGAGTTGGTGATGGACAGGGACTCCACATGTGCTGCAGTTCATGGGGTCACAAAGAGCCAGACAGTATTTAGATACTGAACAACAACAACAAAATGGCTCAAGACCTCAATAGACTGTGAGAGTTTTATGGAAAAGGTACAAATAAAAGACTATGGGAACTCAGGTAAACATAGTTTCAGACTATGGGATCTGGGGCACTTTCCATGAAGTATGGCATTCAGGGAGAACTTTAATGATGAGGACCTTGCATACAGAGAAGAGGATTTTTGAAAGTAACAAGGAAGCTAACTTAATCTAATTTCAAATTTTTCATATACCAAACTCCAAATGGCCAATTTTCAGTATCAACTAACTCTACACAACTCTTCTAACATCTTGGTATCATCTTATTTTGCTTTATACATGCTGTTTGAAAAATTGCTGCAGTGTTTCCCACTACTTGCCAGCCTGAGTGACAGGATAGGAACATAGTCCTCATATCCAAGAACTATTCTGTCTTCAAGTCTTATTATTCTCTTACCTTGAATTTTTATTTGCTAGTGAGGGACCCAAAAGGTGAAAGAGACCCTAAGTAGTAGTAATTTATTTTTTATAAAACATCTCATCCAGTGTTATTGTTGTTGTTCAGTCACTCAGTTGTGTCCAACTCTTTGTGACCCCATGGACTGCAGCACACCAGGCATCATTGTCCTTCATCTCCTGGAGTTTACTTAAACTCAGGTCCATTGAGTCGGTGATGCCATCCAATCATCTCATTCTCTGTCATCCCCTACTCCTCCTGCCTTCAATCTTTTCCAGCATCAGCATCTTTTCTAATGAGACAGCTCTTTTCCTCAGGTGGCCAAAGTATTGGGGCTTCAGCGTCAGCATCAAATCTTCCAAAGAAGATCAATGGAAGTCCTATTAGTCACTTCCATTGATCTTCTTTGCTGTAAATTAGTAATCACAGTAAGTGAAAATTCATCTTGCTATAACTCCAAAATTGGTTAGAGTTCAAGAAAACATCCGTGTTTAAATGTGTCAGTTGTACTAAAAATGACCAACAATAACAGAATGTTTATTGGATGAATGAGCTAAAAATGAATGCATTGTGGATATGGACTTGAGTTTTATTTTTGGACTGATTCCTTAAAATCTTCTCTTAGAAATCCTACATAAGCATTTCTACCTAAATTGGTCTTTGACAAAATGGTTATTAGGAAAAGGGCTCTTAATTCTTCTTCTTTTGAGTTATGTCTAAAAAAGTTTCCCTTGAAGATAAAATTGAAGAATGAAATGAACTGCTTAGGTTACTGATACCTGCCATCACCTAAATCTCAGAGTAGCATACCCTAAATCTTCAAAGGCTCAGCTGACATTTTCATGTCATTTTTATTTCACCCAGACCAAATTTGAAAGTATTTCAAGAGCAAATGCAGTTGAGTCATATTCCTATTTCTCTCAAAAAATACCATAGAATTGGAACAGTAATTCACACATCCTCTCTCAAAGTGTTTAAAACTCGAAGCTAGTTCACCACCTAAATCACTTGGCAGTTTTTACCAGTTTTTATTGCAGTCGTATTCCTTTAAACTTCTTTGCTGGATGTTCATTCTGTTCATATACTTAGGGCCTTGTCATTTTGACTGCTTCTGTCTAATGCTCTCTATCTTAAAAAATACAGTTTGAAGGAAATTGGCTCCTGGCTCTTATCATAATAGCACAATTGGCAAGTCTCCATGTACCCTAAAGGGCCATAATACAGAGAATATCTACATATTTAATCTTACATGGTGGGACACAAGGTACCTGCCATTGTTAGAACACAGCTCAGCTAGCTGGCAAGAGGATTGCCCACTCTGAAATGTTCTTGATATTGAAGTACTTGATCTAATATATGGTTGAATTATCATTCTAAGAAATCAGAAAGTGTTATTATGGAAATGTTCTACATATTCACTTGATATACTTGTTTAAAACAAAATCATTCCCTTTGGTGTCATTTAGCAATGTTTATATTTATCTTTTCCTCATACTTTTTTTTTACCCCTCGAAATTCATACACTATCTGAAATGCAATACTGTGCCATTTCATATACCATGTTAGAACAGTTGTTTCCAAACATACAGAGGACAAGAAATATACAATAGTATGAGATATATATGATTATTGAAATGATCTTTATGAATATCTATGACATTAAAATGTGTAGAGCTTGCTGTAAGTATTCTGATTGCTGATTTGCTCAAGGGTGAAGTCCACTCACATGAGAAAATAAAAAAAAAATATTTTCTGTAAGAAGAAAAGCTTTAAAACCTCAGTTTTTAAGATATAAGCTATTCTATCATTTATAAAACCACCACAACTTCTTCCATTTCCAACATCAGTAGAAACAAGACAACCAAACCAAAAGAAACTGATTTCACAGTTATTTTTCTCTGATTTGATTTAGTTTGTGGTTTTCATACCTATAATTTTGAGAACTACAAGATTTAAAAATTGCAGGCACACACAAGAAATGTAACATCGAACCTCAGTAAATGACAGTCTTGTGTTCATACATTTTTGCCATATTGCTGGCTACCTGCTACATTACAGGCAACTGCAGAATTTTTAATATAGTAATAAGTCAACCATAGCTTTATTTTTAATATAGTAATAAGTCAATAATTTCTTTTGGACTTTGAAATGAAAACATCATGCTGGAGAAAACTTTCCAGCCCTTTCAATAAGAATTAATAAATATGAGGAAATCTGATGTCCTTGTCAATGCTGATTTTTAGGCTAAATAGCCATGCTAAATGCATTTTGAAAGTAAATTTATTGACCTAAACAAAAGTGTTTTTGAATCTTTCTGTTTATAATAAAATTCTGTCATATTATTTAGATAGCTAAAATAAAGAATGAAAAGGTTTTACTATATATCTCAAAACTCTAAATGTATATGTAACAGTTTTTGAGATACAGTTTCTTCTCTTCTTCCTATTATTTTTCTTTAATAGTCTTTTCTTTTTAGATCTGAAATTCAGAGCATGGAACCAGAAAGCAATTCACTGTGGTCTTATTATGAGAATCAAAGGACTTGCTGAAACCCAGAGGTAATATCGAGAAGTGAAACAGTGGGCACTGATTTCAGTCTGTAGAGCATATGTCTTTGTGCAGTTTGTTTGTTATAAGTCTTACCTTATGAGGCAAATAAATCAGGACTGTGTGAGTTGGGCCTTTGGAGGAGAGACTAACTGGAGTCTATTCAAATCCTCAGATCTGATTTGTACTGGAAGCATATGACAGAAGGGAAAAAAAAGCAGACATTGTGGATGAGAGTAGGACTGGAAATTAATGATTATGAGGACAATTTATTTTGATATTTTAGTGTTTAAATTTTATAGCAATAAATAAAGCACAAACATAGAAAAAGGACTATGCTTTTTTATTGACCTGAATACCAATCAAGGAAGATAAAATACCTGTGAGTTTAAAATGAAAGTGGATTTGGTTTTGCTGATCATTGCTGGTAGTAAGCAACTGGCTAGATGTCTCACATCTCACTTTCAAAAAGCCTATTTTCTATTGGTGATGATACATTTGCCCCTTGCTTATACTTATCAGTGGGTGTTCAGTTGTTACAGCAGATTGGAAGTGATTCATTTCATTTATTGGATATTTTCAAAAGCAGAGAAGAATTTCACACTCTGTGGAGTGCTGCTTCAGCCAAAAGTAAAGAATATTACAGCTTATGGGAGTGATAATTAAAGCCAATAATAATCTAGAAGTCTCCTTGGCTCCACAATGTTTGAAGTGATCCTTTGCCATTGTGTACTTGTCTGGTTGAGGATGTTCTCAACCAGAATCAGCCTCCTGAATCAGGCTGAAATTGTGATTCAAATGGAGGGTGCTAAAACCATATTCTTAAGCTTTCACATGGAAAGTTAAAATATGCAAATGCATGTTGCAATGATGAAGGTAGTGTATAAAGGTAAAATAATTTACAGGAAAAATAATGAAAGCCTATTTCAACATATGATATAACATCTTATATACAAGTGAGTAAAGAAAAAGGTAATCAATAGATAAAACAGAATAAACTGACAAAGAAAAATGTCTAGTATAGTCCAAACATTGTGAAAACAATGTATAACAATGTTAAATACACAGTCTCTGGTTAGATGGATATTTATTTCATTTCCCTTATAAAGAAGTGAAAGAGCCAGGCTCTGTGTTACTAAGAAGCAAACTAGATGAGGTATTCCCAATGTTTCAGAGAAAAGAATAGCATTGTCCAAAGAGTATGTGGGCAGAGGAGTCAGTGTGATGGTTTGGAATGCTTTGGTCATAGAAATAAGAGAAATAGACTCCATCAAGAAGTTAAGTCTGTCAACAGTTGATGCATTTTTGACCCTCATATATTCAAGCTCAATTTCACACTTTCATAAAGAAGAGATCAGAAATGTTTCCAGATGAAAGTGCTTTATTTTACACTGTGCTACAGATTTGAAATAATTGTGTATGGGAATTGGGGTAGGAGGAGAGTAGATCAATTAATAAAACTTTGAGCAGGTTGGATTATAAAAGTTATCTTGATAATTTCTTTGTCTCTGAAAATGCAGCCTTTTAAAGAAACAAACATTGGGATTGACTAAGCTTTTATATAAATCTTTGTTTTAAAACAGCCACTTATGCAAATATGATATGCTACTTAAATATTATCCTCTGAATGAATGAATATTAATATCAGTTCAGTTCAGTTCATTTCAGTCGCTCAGTCATGACCGACTCTTTGAGACCCCATGAACTGCAGCATGCCAGGCCTCCCTGTCCATCACCAGCTCCCAGAGTCCACCCAAACCCATGTCCATCGAGTCAGTGATGCCATCCAACCATCTCATCCTCTGTCGTCGCCTTCTCATCCTACCTCCAATCTTTCCCAGCATCAGGGTCTTTTCAAATGATGCAGCTCTTCTCATCAAGTGGCCAAAGTATTGGAGTTTCAGCTTCAGCATCAGTCTCTCTGATGAACATCCAGGACTGATCTCCTTTAGGATGGACTGGTTGGATCTCCTTGCAGTCCAAGGGACTCTCAAGAGTCTTCTCCAACACCACAGTTCAAAAGCATTGAGTTTTTACATGTTTTTATTTCTGAGCGCATCAATTCTTCAGCGCTCAGCCTTCTTTATAATCCAACTCTCACAACCATACATGTCCACTGGAAAAACCATAGCCTTGATTAGACAGACATTTGTTGGCAAAGTAATGTTTCTGTTTTTGAATATGCTGTCTAGGTTGGTCATAACTTTCCTTCCAAGGAGCAAGCGTCTTTTACTTTCATGGCTGTAATCATGATCTGCAGTGATTTTGGAGTACAGAAAAATAAAGTCAGCCACTGCGTCCACTGTTTCCCCATCTATTTGCCATGAAGAGATGGGACCAAATGCTTTGATCTTTTCTGAATGTTGAATTTTAAGCCAACTTTTTCACTCTCCTCTTTCACTTTCATCAAGAGGCTTTTTAGTTCCTCTTCACTTTCTGCCATAAGGGTGGTGTCATCTGCACATCTGAGGTTATTGATATTTTTCCCAGTAATCTTGATTCCAGCTTGTGATTCCTCCAGCCCAGCATTTCTCATGATGTACTGTGCATATAAGTTAAATAAGCAGGTTGACAATATACAGATTTGAGGTACTCCTTTTCCTATTTGGAACCAGTCTGCTGTTCCATGTCCAGGTCTAACTGTTGCTTCCTGACCTGCATACAGGTTTCTCAAGAGGCAGGTCAGGTAGTCTGGTATTCCCATCTCTTTAAGAATTCACCACAGTTTATTGTGGTCCACACAGTCAAAGGCTTTGGCATAGTCAATAAAGCAGAAATAGATGTTTTTCTAGAACTACCTTGCTTTTTCAATGATCCAGCAGATGTTGGCAATTTGATCTCGGGCTCCTCTGCCTTTTCTAAAATCAGCTTGACCATCTAGAAGTTCATGGTTCACCTATTGCTGAAGCCTGCTTGGAGAATTTTAAGCATTACTTTACTAGCGTGTGAGATGAGTGCAATTGTGCGGTAGTTTGAGCTTTCTTTGGCATTGCCTTTCTTTGGGATTGGAATGAAAACTGACCTTTTCCAGTCCTGTGGCCACTGCTGAGTTTTCCAAATTTGTTGGCATATTGAGTGCAGCACTTTTACCGCATCATCTTTCAGGATTTGAAAAAGCTCAACTGGATTTCCGTCACCTCCACTAGCTTTGTTCGTAGTAATGCTTCTTAAGACCCACTTGACTTCACATTCCAGGATGTTTGGCTCTAGGGGAGTGATCACACCATCATGATTATCTGGGTCATGAAGATCTTTTTTGTATAGTTCTTTTGTGTATTCTTGCCACCTCTTCTTAATATCTGCTGCTTCTGTTAGGTCCTTACCATTTCTGTCCTTTATTGAGCCCATCTTTGCATGAAATGTTCCCTTGATATCTCTAATTTTCTTAAAGAGATCTCTAGTCTTTCCCATTCTATAGTTTTCTTCTATTTCTTTGCATTGATTGCTGAGGAAGGTTTTCTTATCTCTCCTTGCTATTCTTTGGAACTCTGAATTCAAATGGGTTTATCTTTGCTTTTCTCCTTTGCTTTTCACTTCTCTTCTTTTCAAAGCTATTTCTACGGCACCTCAGACAGCCAGTATACTTTTTTGCAGTTCTTTTTATTTGGGATGGCCTTGATTCCTGTCTCCTGTACAATGTCAAGAACCTCCATCCATAGTTCATCGGGCACTCTGTCTATCAGATTTTAGAATTTTCCCTTAAATCTATTTCTCACTTCTACTGTATAGTCATAATGTATTTGATTTTGGTCATACCTGATGGTCTAGTGGTTATCTCCCCTTTCTTCAATTTCAGTCTAAATTTGGCAATAAGGAGTTCATGATCCAAGCCACAGTCAGCTCGGATCTTGTTATTGCTGACTGTATAGAACATCTCCATCTTTGGCTGCAAAGAATTTAATCAATCTAATTTTGGTATTGACCATCTGGTTATGTCCATGTGTAGAGTCTTCTCTTGTGTTGTTGGAAGAGGGTGTTTGCTATGACCAGTGCATTCTCTTGGCAATACTCTATTAGCCTTTGCTCTGCTTCATTCTGTACTCCAAGGCCTAATTTGCCTGTTACTCCAGGTGTTTCTTGACTTCCTACTTTTGCATTGCAGTCCTCTATCTTTTTTGGGTGTTAGTTCTAGAAGGTCTTGTAGGTCTTCATAGAACCGTTCAACTTCAGCTTCTTCAGCATTACTGGGGCGGGGCATAGACTTGGATTTCCATGATATTGAATGGTTTGCCTTGGAAACGAACAGAGATCATTCTGTCGTTTTTGAGATTGCATCCAAAACTGCATTTCGGACTCTTTTATTGACCATGATGGCTATTCCACTTCTTCTAAGGGATTCCTGCCCACAGTAATATTAATGTAGTGGGGTTCAAATTCGGTATCCATGATAACTATCTGTTCAAGTTTTGGAAAGTCACTTAACTTAATTTCTCAAAGCCACTAATGAGATATTAAGCCTCAATTTCTACTTTTATAAATGAACTTCAAATAATAATCATCATAATTTCTAAGGCAAAGGATGGTTATAATCATTATACTATTTAGTATTTATAACAAGACAGTGTAATGCTGTTACACCAAATATTATATTTTCATAACCATTTTAAAAATTGTGTAAAAAAAACCTCACTTAAATAACCATACCAATATATTTATCATGTAGTTGTGACTTAATATTTCATTTATTTATTAATTTGAAAAGCATCAATTGTAGATTTATATGCCAATCATCACCCTAGCTTATTGAGATATTAAAATAGATAAAAATATAGTTCCTACTTTTATTATTTAACATAAACTTCAGTTCAGTTCAGTCACTCAGTCGTGTCCGACTCTTTGTGACCCCATGGACTGCACCACATGAGGTGTCCCTGTCCATCACCAGCTCCCGGAGTTTACTCAAACTCATGTCCATAGAGTCGGTGATGTCATCCAACCATCTCATCCTCTGTCGGCCCCTTCTCCTCCTGCCTTCAATCTTTCCCAGTATCAGGGTCTTTTCCAATGAGTCAGCTCTTTGCATCATGTGGCCAAAGTATTGGAGTTTCAGCTTCAGCATCAGTCCTTCCAAAGAATATTCAGGACTGATTTCCTTTAGGATGGACTGGTTGGATCTCCAAGGGACTCTGAAGAGTCTTCTCCAACACCACAGTTCAAAAACATTAATTCTTTGGCACTCAGCTTTCTTTATAGCCCAACTCTCACATCCATAAGCCTAGATGATCATAATTCAGAGAGCCAGCTTGAAGCTTAAAGTAGATGAATACTTATTTCTCTCTTTTGTAATAATTAGAAACAGAAAGATCTGTTCCACATAGCTTTTCAGAAACCAGATTCTTTTCATCTCTTCTCACCATCCCTGACTACATTGTCACAGCTAGGTAGCCACCACTAGATTGAAGTTGTTCAAAAGTAAAAAGAGATCATGGAAGAAGCATGTCCACTCTCTTAAGGAGCCTGGAGTGAAGAGCACATTTTGTATCTTCTTACCTGCATCTGTTAAAACTTAGTAAACATGACAAGTCTAATTGCAAGGGAGACTGGAAATGTAATATAGATAGACAGCCAAATTTCTACCTATTTTCAAGGAAGATGGGGAAAAAGGATTTTCTTTGACAGCTAGCAGTCTTTAATAAATAGCCTTCTGAAACTCACTGTCTGCTGGAGGAAAATGATCTTACGATGCAGTGTGAAACAACTAATACAATTATATGTACCTGCTAATTAAAGAAGGTCAGAAACAGCCTGAATCATCAAAGTGTCTTATTAAAACTCAATTTCTCTAAATTTGGTGCTGGTCCAATGGTAACCTTTGATAATGTTTTCACCAGTGTGCAGTGAGGTAATGAAAATAAAAGTGATGAAATAAGCTCTCACAAATGTAAGCTATGTGTATTAAAGAGCTATTTTTAGTTTAAATTTATATCTTCTATTTTTTTGCTGTTAAAATGTCCTTTCACGAAATGATGAGGTCATAAACCAACTTTGTTTGCTTTTGAACGTCTTTAACTTTCACTTTCCCCTTTCTACTAACATTCCCCCTTGACCAAAGTGCATTTGTATCCTGAGTTTTAAACTGTGAAATGCATGGAAGATACAATGTCTGTGCATATCTAAGAACCACTTGTTTTTTCAGTATCATTTTATAAGATTTTTTATTGTTGACTTATTTGAAGGAAGTATATTTTTGGCACAATATCATTCAAAAATATAGTTTTAAAAAACATAATATCAGGGCTTTCACAAACATAACATAAACAAGCATATAAAATAAACATTGCCAACAATTTAATTGATTAAGTAGTGAGGAGGCCAATGGAATGCTGAAACCAATTCAATGGAGCATTTAAAGAACACACATGTCTGGGCAATACAGAATGCTGAAATGAATTTATAAATAGATGCAAAAGTAGTTAATATCCACAAGGCAATGATCAGTTGCATCTCTACCAGAGACAATAAAATCTATTTATATTTCTATAGATAAGGATAATTTGTATGGCATTTCTATAGTATGTAAGACTGAAAATAGCTTAAAAGTCAATGGAAAGTGGAAATAACTCAGAAGAGCACTCTGGACAGGACACTAGTGATTAGTCTTGCACCTTTGCAAGTTATTCGCAATATTGCTTGACAATATTAAAGAGCTTTAATCCTTCCCCCAATTTTGATATATCTTTTCTCAGGTCAAAATTTAATAATGTAAACTTATTGTGAAAACATTTGAATCCCTGTTTTAGAAGTAATGAACTATATGTTGTTTATTACAATATTCAGTATATTATTGTTGCCCACAATTACTATTATTATTAGTGTTTTTCTTAAACATACACTTTTTTTGTTAGAGTAAGACTAGATGGTATGATTCAGTAACTAATCAATACAGAGCTTGTGAAATAGCATTTTTATGAGACAAAAGTGTACGTTTGAAAACAAAAACCTAGTATTGAGAGACATTATTTCCAGTTTTGCAAGTATCTTAATGTATGCCTTAGTACCAGTCTGGTTCGTATATCATCTTCTATTTTATTGATTGGTTGGACTATATGAAGATAGTTAAAAAAGGGAGGATTGTTGGCACCCTGAAAAAGTCTTGGGACTGTCCCCACTGGTCTAACTGAATCTCAGTTTTAGAACTGCATCACTGTCATATGCTCACGCTTTTCTAGACAACACTAGCTTTTGTCTTCATGTCACCTAAAGATCTTCCTTCCTATTTTGCTGAAGTTACCTCTACCTGTTCTCATATTCTCTTGCTCCTCCCCCTTTTCTTCAGATGAAGTGTCTGTACTCCTTAATAAAGGCAGCAAGTTTGCTTGGGCCTTTATTTTCATATTGGGTGACCACTCAAGAACATTGCTTTAGCAATTTTCCTCTCTATGTCTAGCATCATCAATTATTTCCTCTAATACCTCACTCTCACAAACTTATAATCACAGTGTGATCTTCAAATATTTAAAGTAAAATAAAATGAAATAAGTCTCTCTTGAGTCCATATTCCTATCTACTTACTGTTCTATTTCTGCTAATTCTTAGAGCAAAGAGTGGAACGTATAGAACTTGCTTATATCCACTACCTCCAATTCCTCTTTTATTCCCACGTGAATCTTCTACAATAAATCATATTCTCCTACTTCTCTGCACAAATGTTGTGGTCAGTGGTGAGCTTCACTTGGCTAAATTTGATGTTAATTTTCCATATTCATCTTACTTGATTTAGAAACAACCTCTTACGGTTGGCCCCCAGCAACCCCTTCAATCATTTTCTTCAATTGGCTTTCAGGACTCCCTTCCAGTAATTTTCTTCAATGCCACTTACCCTCAGTTTCTTTGTTGACTCTCCTCATCTGTCCTACTTTTATATTTAGAGTGTTTCAAAGCAATATCAGTTCTTAGATTTCTTTTGTTCTGAATTTATATTCATACTCATGATAATGTCAAATTTTCCTCTGAACCTCAGAATAAAAGATTCAAATACAATCCACAAATCTACATTGCATTGTCTACAAATTTAACATATCAAAATCATACTAATAATTCCATCTCTAATTTATTCTTTTTTATTTTCCTCATTTTGACAAATAACACTCTGTTTTCCAGCTGTTGCTGCTGCTGCTAAGTTGCTTCAGTCGTGTCTGACTCTGTGCGACCCCATAGACACCAGCCCACCAGGCTCCACCATCCCTGGGATTCTCCAGGCAAGAACACTGGAGTTGGTTGCCATTCCCTTCTCCAATGCATGAAAGTGAAAAGTGAAAGTGAAGTCACTCAATCATGTCTGACTCTTAGCGATCCCATGGACTGCAGCCCACCAGGCTCCTCTGTCCATGGGATTGTCCAGGCAAGAGTACTGGAGCAGGGTGCAATTGCAACCACTCAATTGCTAAATCCATTGTGTAGCCTTTTAATCAGGCTAAACTCTTAGTTTCGTCCTTGACCTTTCTCTTTTTATTATACCCCTTTTCCAACCACTCAGCTCACTTTCCTTCCATGTCCTCCTCCAAAGCTACTCTTCTAGCTTTAGTGCATCATTAAATATTCCTAATAATATTGTTGGGTTTTTTTTTTTTTTTTAGTGTTCTAACTGATCTTCTACCTTCTGTACTTGTCCCCCTATGCTGGGCAAGATTGAAGGCAGGAGGAGAAGGGGATGACAGAGGATGAGATGGTTGGATGGCATCACTAAATCAATGGACGTGAGTCTGAGCAAGCTCCAGGAATTGATGGGCAGGGAAGCCTGGCATGCTGCAGTCCATGGGATCTCAAAGAGTCAGACATGACTGAGTGACTGAACTGAACTGAACTCTAGTTTCAAAATAGTAGATATGTAACTGAAAATCATCTTTCTTCTCACTGCAGAATCCTCTAATATTTTCTGATCTCATGGAGATTAAAAGCTAAAGTCGCACTGAAATTCTCAAGGCTCTCAGAGTTCAGCTCCTCCTTTAACACTCTGGTATCATTTCATACCTCTACCTTAACCTTCCTCTGTGCCAGTCTTCTGGCTCCTTGACATTCGGTGCACACCAGCTGCCTGGATTGCCCTACTCTCAGATCTTCATATGAGTTACCTTGCCTCTTTCAGGTCTTTGATCAAAGATCATCTCCTCTTTGGGACCTCTATTTAAAATTACATCTTCTTTCACAGTTAATACTACTCACTGTATTCTTTTTCTCCCTATTATTTATATCAACCATTTTTTTTTGAAGTATAGTTGATAATTTACAATATCACAGTTTCAGGTGTAGAATATATAGTGATTCAACTTTTTGCAGATTGTATTCCATTATAAGATATAATTCCCTGTGCTGTACAGTAAGTCTTGTTCCTTTTCTCTTTTATGTATAGTGGTTTGTATCTGTCAATCCCATTCCTCTAACTAGTTCCTTCCACTTTCCCTCGCCTCTTTGGTAAACATGTTTGTCTTTTACATTTGTGATTCTGTTTCTATTTTGTATATACATTCATTTGTATTATTTTTTAGTGTCCACATGTAAGTAGAACTATATCATATAGTATTTGTCTTCCTTTCTGTTATTCCACTAAGTATAATATTTTCTCTAGGTCCTTCCACATTGCTGCAAATGGCAGTATTTCACTATATTTTTTAAGGCTGGGTAACATATCTATATCTATTTTCTAGGGCTTCCCAGGTGGTTCAGTGGTAAAGAACTGTCCTGCCAATGGAGGAGATGAAAGAGATGCAGGTTTGATCCCTGGGTCAAGAAAATCCCCTGGAGTAAGAAATGGCAATCCACCCAGGTATTCTTGCCTGGAAAATTCCATAGACAGAGGAGCTTGGCAGGCTGCAGTCCATGAGGTTGCAAAGAGTCAGACACGACTGAGTGATGCACACATGTACCTCTGTTTTCTACATCTGTCTATGTAGATGGATAGAGACATAGTGCATCATCTTAACCTAACAGTCCGTTGATGGCCAGTTGGGTGGCTTCCATGTCTTGGCTATCAAATTGATAAACCATGCTGCTACACACACTGTAGTGAGTGTATCTTTTTGAAGTGAAAGTAAAAGTGAAAATCACTCAGTCATGTCCCACTCTTTGCAACTCCATGGACTATAGCCCACCAGGCTCCTCTCACCACGAAATTCTCCAGGTAAGAATACCAGAGTAGGTTGTGATTCTCCTCTCCAGCGGATCTTCCAGACCCAGGGATTGAACCCAGATCTTCTGCTTTGCAGGCAGATTCTTTATAGTCTTAGCCACAAGGGAAGCCCCATCTTTTTGAATTAGTGTTTTTATTTTTTCTAGATGTATATCCAGGAGTGGGATTGCAAGATGTTGAGTAGATATGTTGAGTATCTTTTTATGGGCTTCCCTGGTGGCTCAGAGGGTAAAGCATCTGCCTGCAGTGTGGGACACCCAGGTTTGATCACTGGGTCGGGAAGATCCCCTGGAGAAGGAAATGGCAACCCACTCCAGTATTCTTGCCTGGTGAATCCCATGGATGGAGGAGCCTGGTAGGCTACAGTCCATGGGGTCACAAAGAGTCAGACACGACTGAGTGATTTCACTTTCTGACCATCCTTATGTCTTCTTTGGAGAAATGTCTATTTAGGTCTACCCATTTTTTGATTGGGTTCCTTGTTTTCTTGATATTGAGTTTCATGAGCTATTTGTATGCTTTGGAGATAAATCATTTGTTGGTTGCTTCATCTGAAAATATTTTCTCCCATTCTGTGGGTTGTCTTTTCATTTTGTTTATGGTTTCCTTTGCTGTGAAATGGAGAAGGGAATGGCACTCCACTCCAGTACTCTTGCCTGGAAAATTCCAGGGACGGAGGAGCCTGGTGGGCTACAGTCCACAGGGTAGCTACAAGTCGGACACGACTGAGCAGCGACTTCACTTTCACTTTTCACTTTCATGCATTGGAGGAGGAAATGGCAACCCATTCCAGAATTCTTGCCTGGAGAATCCCAGGGACGGGGGAGCATGGTGGGCTGCTGTCTATGGGGTCGCACAGAGTCGGACACGACTGAAGCGACTTAGCAGCAGTAGCAGCAGTTGCTGTGAAAAGGGAGTTTATTTAGGTCCCATTTGTTTATTTTTGTTTTTGTTTCCATTACTCCAGAAGACAGATAGAAAAAGATATTGCTGCAATTTATGTCAGAGTATTCTGCCTATATTTTCCTCAAAGTTTTATAATATCTGGTTTTACATTCATGTCTTTAATCCATTTTGAGCTTATTTTTTATGTGTACACAGTGCTGTATTAAAACAGATAACCAGCAAGGACCTACTGTATAGTACAGGAACTCTATTCAATACCTTGCAATAGCATAAATAGGAAAATAATTTGAAAAAACTAGATACATGTATATGTATAATGGAATCATTTTGCTATACACCTGAAACCAACACATTGCTAATTGATTGTACTCCATTAAAATTTTGAAAAAGCCAAAAAAATAAAATTACTGAATTAAATTAAGATAAAAAGAAAAATGGGAACAACAAAACAATCCAGAAATAACTAAGGGAGGTCTTAACCAGAATACAAATAAAAATTAATATTATTTGTTGCAGTAGCAACAAAGATAGTAACAAGTAATGTATAGATTTCATCAACAAAAAAGACAATCTGGTTCATTAAGGACTCATAAAATAGATAGTGAAAGTGAAGTTGCTCAGTTGTGTCCAACTCTTTGTGACCCCATGGACTGTAGCCTCCCAGGCTCCTCTGTCCATGGGATTTTCCAGGCAATAGTGCTGGAGTGGATTGCCATTTCCTTCTCCAGGGGAATATTCCTGACCTAGGGATCGAACCCAGGTCTCCCTCTAAAAAATAAGTAATTGGCAATTCACAGAGAGAAGAATCACACATAAATATTAGGAATGAGAAAGTGAATGTTCTATAGAAATAGCAGAAATTTTAAAAATTAAATATTAATTTGATATGCAAGTATATACCAAAAGTTTGTAAATTTTATATTGAAGTATGGTTTTAACTTAGACATGCAAGAGATAAAGGAAATAAATTAAAAGGTATGAATTCTGTCAAAGAAAATGAGAATGTACCCTGAGAGCTATTCTGGAGTCAGAGGGGTAGAAATGCCAAAGGAGAATGTTCATCAGTGTGTACTGTTGGGGAAAATTCAAGTAGGCAAGAGTTCCATAAATGAGTAGATTTGGCAATTTGTAGTTGATTGCAACACCGAATACCCCTTTGTGCTGTCAGTAATGGTGGGTTTCTGAGGGTTTACAAACTTGAACCTAGGTAGACCCTTGCTGTACCTTAGAAGGAATTACCCTACAAAACGCATGGCCTTAATGCGTGGTGGTGTATGGCAGTAACCCAAAATTTAGAAACAATGCTTTATATTTAAAAAGAAATAAAAAATTGTATATATTAATAGGTTTTTTTTTTTAAATTTTATTTATTTGGCTGTGCTGGATCTTTGTAGCTGCATGGATTTTTTTCTCTAGTTGTCACGAGCAGGGGCTACTCTCTAGTTGCAGTGATCAGGCTTCTGATGCAGTGGTTTCGAAGTATAGGCTCTAGGACTTCAGTGGGTGTGGCACGTGGGCTCAGTAGTCACAGATCCCGGGCTCTAGAGCAAAGCCTCAGGAGTTGTGGTGCAGGGGTTTAGTTGCTCCAGGGCATGTGCGATCTTCCTGGACCAGGGATCGAACCTGTGTCTCTTGTGGATTCTTTACCTCTGATCCACCAGTGAAGACCTACTATACATTTTATATCAATCTAGGTTAATGAATAAAATGTTAATAAAGTATCTCATAAACACATGGAACATGCAAAAGATTAACACCTGAGTATCCATCCTGCATACAT
Organism: Bubalus bubalis; assembly: GCF_019923935.1. NCBI lineage: Eukaryota > Metazoa > Chordata > Mammalia > Artiodactyla > Bovidae > Bubalus > Bubalus bubalis. The sequence goes on along the minus strand of NC_059160.1, from coordinate 117,110,670 downwards.
TCTAATAATATCCACTCTTCTGATTCTCAGAAATACACTCGTGGGCATTATATTTCTTATCAGTTTACAGGGACAATATCAAGCCTAATAAATATATGGATTAATTTCAGTTCACCAAAAATTAACATCTCAAAAAATATTAACATCTCTTCTGAAAGTATAAATTCAGTGACAGTGTCAAAACCTCTTTAAAAATGAGATGTAACTACTCTATTTTAAAAGTTCTATTATATTTCAAATATTTCCAATCCATATTATCAATTTCATTTTCAGCTGTTTCTTCATCTTCAATACCTATTGTTTTTTCATATTCATAAAATTGTGTCACAAAATGCACCTTTATTCTAAATAAATAGTTGAAGATCAAATTATTTTACAATTAATATTACCCTAAATCAACAATTTATAGAAACAAATTCCAAGCATTAGAAATATAATTACTTTTTGACAAATAAGTGACACATTGTATTGTATTGGGTTCACATGTGTGAATACAAATCACACTGGAAGAGAGAATTCTTAATTAGACTTTTTATTTTACTAGATCATTTTCCCTAGAAATCACCTGTGACTGGTACAATCTCATCCTCTTGAGAATTCCACTACAAAGTCTTTTTTTAATTTTAATTTTTAAGTATATCTAGAGGAATGTAGAGGAATCTATTACCTATATCTATTCCCTAGATATCTAACATAAGTAACTTCAATCTTTTAGGATTTGTGCTATTCATGTAGCTTACAGTATCATTATGCTAGATTCCTAAAATGATATATTTGGGTTATTTCGGAAGAAGAGTTCAAAGTCAAGATGAATTAGATTATAAAGAATACCAAAAAATTTCAAGACAATGAAACTGACATTCAGTATGAACCAGGACCTAATAGGAAATCTAGTAGTTGGACAGCAGTTCTCATAATCTAGCAGCATTTCTGGTAGTTGGCCTTAAAGGATGAAATTTCAACAGGTGTTACTGAGATGGGGAAGGCATCTCATGTGTTAAGAAGTATTGGAGTGCTATACTGAGTCAATCCTGAGGGACTCTGTTTCATTTTGTTGTTGGTACATAACAAATCGGGCTTTCCTGGTGGCTCAAATGGTAAAGAATTTGCCTGCAATGCCAGAAAAATGTGAGTTCAATCCCTGGTTCAGGAAGATCCTTTGGAGAAGGGAATGGCTACCCACTCCAGGGTTATTCATGGGTTTCCCAGGTGGTGCTAGTGGTAAAGTATCATAACAAATTATTCCCCCCAAATCCATTAATTTAGACCAGGGATACCCAACGCCTGGGCTCTTAAGAACCAGACCACACAGCAGGAGGTGAGCAGCAGGCAAAGAGAACAAAGCTTTATCTGTTGCTCTCCATTGCTCGCATTACTACCTGAACCATCTCTCCTTCTTTAATGGAACAATTGTCTACCACAAAATTGTCCTGGTGCCAAAAATTTGAGACCACTCATTTAAACAACAAGCCTCCATCTGGCTCGTCATTTTTGACTCCTCTAGGTGGTTCTGCTATCAGGGCCAGACTTGGTTGACCTCACTTGAGCTCACCCCAGCATCTGTGGTCAGCTAATAGTTTGGTTGGTTGGCGCTGGCCTAGAGTGGCCTCACTCATGTTTAATCCTAGGTCAGCTGTCAGATGGGACAATGTAGATGACTAGACCAGCTGTTTTGCAGCATCTTGTAGGCTATTCACATGATGACATCAGGGTATAGAGAGAACAGAAGCATGCAAGGTCTCCTGAAAATTGGATTTTAAATTGGCAAACTGTCACTTCTAGGACATTCTATTTGACAAAGTAAATCTCAAGGCAGAAAATAGTATTTACATCTTCATGAAAGGAGTGTCAGAATCACACAAAAAAAGGTGTGAAGCCAGAGGGTGAACATTTGCAACCATGTAGCAATCATTGTATCACAGATAATGAACTTCAAATTAAGTTTTGTGGAATGATTGAGTAATAAAAAGTTGTTCTATCCTTCCATATGTAGAAATATGCATATGGAAAAAGCAAGAGAGTTCCAGAAAAATATCTATTTCTGCTTTATTGATTATGCCAAAGCCTTTGACTGTGTGGATCACAATAAACTGGGGAAAATTCTTAAAGAGATGGGAATACCAGACCACCTGACCTGCCTCTTGAGAAATCTGTATGCAGGTCAGGAAGCAACAGTTAGAACTGGACATGTAACAACAGACTGGTTCCAAATAGGAAAAGGAGTTTGTCAAGGCTGTATATTGTCACCCTGTTTATTCAACTTATATGCAGAGTACATCATGAGAAATGCTGGGCTGGAAGAAACACAAGCTGGAATCAAGATTGCTGGGAGAAATATCAATAACCTCAGAAATGCAGATGACACCACCCTTATGGCAGAAAGTGAAGAGGAACTAAAAAGCCTCTTGATGAAAGTGAAAGTGGAGAGTGAAAAAGTTGGCTTAAAGCTCAACATTCAGAAAACGAAGATCATGGCATCTCTTCCCATCACTTCATGGGAAATAAATGGGGAAACAGTGGAAACAGTGTCAGACTTTATTTTTGGGGGCTCCAAAATCACTGCAGTTGGTGACTGCAGCCCTGAAATTAAAAGATGCTTACTCCTTGGAAGGAAAGTTATGATCAACCTAGATAGCATATTCAAAAGCAGAGACATTACTTTGCCAACAAAGGTTTGTCTAGTCAAGGCTATGGTTTTTCCTGTGGTCATGTATGGATGTGAGAGTTGGACTGTGAAGAAGGCTGACCGCTGAAGAATTGATGCTTTTGAACTGTGGTGTTGGAGAAGAGTCCTGAGAGTCCCTTGGACTGCAAGGAGATCCAACCAGTCCATTCTGAAGGAGATCAGCCCTGGAATTTCTTTGGAAGGATGATGCTAAAGCTGAAACTCCAGTACTTTGGCCACCTCATGCGAAGAGTTGACTCATTGGAAAAGACTCTGATGCTGGGAGGGATTGGGGGCAGGAGGAGAAGGGGACGACAGAGGATGAGATGGCTGGATGGCATCACTGACTTGATGGACGTGAGTCTGGGTGAACTCCGGGAGTTGGTGATGGACAGGGAGGCCTGGCGTGCTGCGATTCATGGGGTCGCAAAGAGTTGGACACGACTGAGGGACTGAACTGAACTGAGAATTGTTATTGAGATTGTGCATGTGCGCTCATTTATGTCCAGCTCTTGTGACTTTATGGAGTGTAGCCCACCAGGCCCCTCTATACATGGGATTTTCCCAGGCCAGAATATTGGAGTGGATTGACATTTCCTTCTCCAGGGGATCTTCCTGAACCAGGGATCGAATATGGATCTCCTGCATCTCCTGCATTGGCAGCAGATTCTTTACTACTGAGCCACCTGAGAAGCCTCTATTGAGATTGCAGAGTAGGAAAAACAAAACAAAACAACAACTTTATTCTCTTTAGCTCTTTTGGATGGACTAAGAATTATGCTGACATGCATAATGGGAGAAAGTTAAATTACATAAATATGAGGGTTCCATAAGAATATGAAACCCAAAGACAAGTTGGGCAATTGAAGCTTATATGCCATTTGAGAGAAGGAGAAGTGGGTAGGGGTTTAGGAATTCAAAGAGAAGGAATTCAGTTTAATGGCAATAATAATAATAAACTGTTTAGTAAACAAATATCTACTATGCCATGCAGAGACAAAAGAACAAAGAGAGGACTTTGGTCTTCAGGCCCTGCAGAATTCTGCCTATCATACCTAGTCCATATTCTTTGTAGATATCCCTGATGAAACAGTTCTTTCTTGCTCAGACCTTTCATCTAAATTATTTTGGATAGTTAAGAGAGAGTTTTAAAAAAAGAAAACTTCCACAGTCTTCTGTTTCTTATAAGTGATCAGCTTAAAATAATGCTAATGTGAAAGAGAAACATTTTAGAAGTGGCAAATTTTGCTTCACTATAAGATTAACATAGATTGAAAATGGGGATAAACTGAAGGTGTGAAAAGTAGTAGCTATATTCAAATATACATTAATACAATAATGAAATCTTGAATTTAATTTGTACTTAAACTAAATAGAAAAGCTGAGTTGTAAAAGTATAACTGACCTTGAGATTTCTGCATAAGAAGAGGAAATAAAATCACTTCTGTGCTCTTGCCCCTAGGGATTGTGCAGACGTTCCAAACACAGTGGTCAAAAGGAAAGAATATAGTTTTAAACAAAATGTAGTGAGACTGGATCACACAGCATTTGATTTTTTTCCCCTTTGATGTGAGGAAAAAATGGAATTCCTAGTAGAAATCATCATAATCAGTTAGTAACACAGCACTGGAATTCCTTTACAAGGTGTACGGTCCTCCTACAAACTTACATTTACTCATATTTCCTTGCCTTTGATGCTTTCACTCTGCATGGGAAAGTCATACCTTCTATTTGTGAGCTTCTCAGTCAGTCTTCTTCAGGATATGCTCCTGAAGACTTTCAAAATTATATTATCCTCTGCAAGGAAACTATAAATCTGTTCACAGATTGAGGAAGAGCTAAAATACTCTCAAAACGTATAGAATTTTCTTCTGCTAGAATTCCTCCATTTTTAAACAATCTTAAAATAACTACATTTAAAGCCAATAAGGGAGAAGGCAATGGCAACCCACTCCAGTATTCTTGCCTGGAAAATCCCATGGACGGAGGAGCCTGGTAGGCTGCAGTCCATGGGGTCGCTAAGAGTCAGACACGACTGAGCAACTTCACTTTCACTTTTCACTTTCACACCTTGGAGAAGGAAATGGCAACCCACTCCAGTGTTCTTGCCTGGAGAATCCCAGGGACAAAGGAGCCTGGTGGGCTGACGTCTATGGGGTTGCACAGAGTCGGACACGACTGAAGTGACTTAGCAGCAGAGCCAATAAACCTTTCTTTTTATTAACCTGTACTCCTTCTGTAAGCACTGTATCTTACCTTTTATCTATTGATGTCTTGAAATAAGCATTTTTTCCTTGAATTAGCTCATGCTTACCTTAATTTATATAATATTTTCTTAAAGAACCCTAAATTCAGTTTTCCTTAAGTATTTGATCATGTTCAAAAATAGTACCTATCATTTATTCTGTTACAAGGATATTACGAATTAAATTGTGGACACTTTAAGCTCATATCTTATAGCCCTAACCACTAGTACCTGAGAAAGTGACCTTATTTGGAAATGGGGTTGTTGCAGATAAAAGGATAAGGATATGTTAGGATAAGGTTATTAAGATGGGCCCTAGTCCAACATAACTGTACTCTTATAAAAATAAAATAGAATACAGAAAGAATGACATGTAAAGATGAAGACAGAGATCTACATGCCAAGGAATAATAAAAATTTCCAGAAAACCAGCAGAATCTAGAAGAGAGGAATGAAACAGATTCTCCCTCATCACCCTCATTAGGGATTGTCTTTACAACTATAACATATAACTGTATAACATATATAAGTATAATCCTGCTTAGTGTCCAGCTTGCTGCCCTGCAAATTTCAGGCTCTGGAATGCAACATGAACTATTTTCATAGTCTCCAGCCTTCCAGCCTGTCTTACAGATTTTGTCTGGGCCAGCCCTTAGCATTGTGTAAGCAATTCCTCAAAATAAGTATCTCTCTTTAACAGAAAGGTAGATAGATGGATATACATGGATATTCTAGATAGATAAGAATCTATCAATCGATCTGTCTATGTCTATAGTTGTTGTTGCTGTTTAGTCACTAAGTCATATCTGATTCTTTGCAACCACATGGACTGCAACCTGCCAGGCTCCTTTGTCCAAGGGATTTCCCAAGCTAGAATACTGGAGTGAGTTGCCATTTCCTTCTCCAGTGTCTAGAGAGATAGATCTTATTGCTTTTGTTTCTCGGGAGAACCCAGAGTAATACAAAGAGCTTATGCAACAGCCTAATACGGAAGTCACAATTGCTTTCATTTTAGACATAATACTACTGAGACATTTAGTAACTTGCCCAAGGTCACACAGCTCACAAGAGACCAAAAAAGAGTCAAACTCAAGTCTCTGAGTCTATACCCATTATTTTAGATATTGTGGTATTCAGTAATATCATGATTCAAATCGTTCTCTGTTTCTTCATGCAACTTGAGGGAGAATATATCCCTGTTATTCTTTTAGAATATTGAGAAAAAACTGTAATTGCATCTTTCAGAACATTACTTGCACTTCCAGTAATGTAAAAGTTGAGAAAGTATAGTACTTTGTAATATATTTCAGACATTTGGTCAAATTACTAAGATCATTAAAGTTAGCCCTACTGTGAACTCCTACCTGATCCCAACATGTACAAAGAAATGCTCCTTTAAAATGTAGGAATTAATCACAACCTCATTTCAAAAATTCTGTAGACTAGCCACATGCCTCCAGGTGCTCCTGCATAACTTTCGTGTTTCTGTCTCTTACATTCAATTTGGAAATAGTCTTATTTTATATATCTAAAAATATAAATTTATGGTCTGTACTGCTTTTAGTATCTGCAAAATAACATTATAGTAACACGTTGGCCTTCCAGGGCTAATTTATGTAGAAATGCTTGAGGAAGGTCTTCTGAAGATGACTGGCAAAAATTTCAGATCACAAGATGATATTACTGTTGTGAGAGTAAATCACTGGAGCATTCACAAGTGATAGACTGGTACTAATGGCAATTTGCAAGAAACATTAAAATAGATATTTGAAATATTCAAGGATTAAGTTATGAAATATTCAAGGGTTAAAATGAAGAACTAAATCCATAACACAAGAAGAGAATACTTTGAAAATGGCTGCTTTAAAAAACAACAAAATAGATTTTATTAGCTGAACAAACAGAATTTAAAGCAAAATTATATAAAATGAAAAATAATTACATCTTGATGATATTTTTGAGGTTTCTCTTCAATATAACTGGTAGAAAAGCTTCAGGATTCTGAATATGTAATTGTGTGCATATACATGTGTGTTTGAAAATTATACTTTTAGTAGCATGGTTTAGTTAAATAAAGGTAATCACTTTAGAAATTATTAATTGCCACCTCACTTCTAAAGTGAGGAAAAATATAAATTCAGGTTCCCAAAGCTCTATAAGACATAAATGCTGACTAAAATTCAGTAGGGCATCATTACTAAAAAGCATCACCTTTTGATTTCCAGATTTTTAGTTTTCAGAATATGCCTTTTAGAAAGAGATACCTTTTGAGTATGCTTGGTGTGTTATGATTCACTATTTGGAAGAAGTGATCACATCGCATTTATAAATGGAATGTATGTTTTTTGATCTTAGGTTTATTAGATAGATATCAAGGCACAATATAGCCACTCTCTTTCTTCTTCTGGATCTTTGTAGCCTGGAATTAATTCTGATAATCACTTGGATTTAGAGCAAGATACTCAGCATATTAAATATACATCTTACTTCTTTGTGTACATCCCACTATTTAGAATAAAGCCTTTGTTAGTTTGTTCCTACTTAATATATGTGATTTTTATTTAAAATATTTATTGAACATTTAAACATGTTTTTATATGAAAATAAAATAGAGAAAAATCACCATACTTTTGCTTAATAACTTCCAGTGAAATATATTTTCAGCATCTAAGTAAAGCATTTGATTACAAAAGTGCAGCAACTATAAATGATTTTTCCCTAGATTTATTTTCTGCCTCGTCTGGCTGATCATATTTCCTTCAGTGATTTTAATTAGTCTTTCCCAAGGCATGCAGCTGTGGAAAGCTTTGTATAAAATAAAAGAAGTAACACCTATAGAATAGGTTAGTAGAAATAACTTAGACTGCACTGCTAATTCTTCATGTCTGTAAGGATCACTTCAAGGGAGAATTGCTAATTAACAGAACCAGTAATCACTAATGGAATAACAGATTGGGTACCCTGGGCTAAATCAGTTGATTGGAATATAAGCACATGATTTTAAATTCTATATCAGATATTTTCTGATACTTAAATGATCTTTGTGGCTTTGGCTCAAAGTTATTTAGATGTATGATAAAGACTATCTCTAAATAAATAAAAATTAAAATTGGAATCATCAGTACCATGTCTTAGACTATCACTGCTGTTTATATTTCTTTTCATTTCCATTTATATTCCCTTCTTCCACAGAATGACTTCACTTTAATTCTCAAATCTACAAATTTCTAGCAAGGAGGCATGTTAAACAAAAATGAATGGATTAGATGTCCATGCTTCACCTTGATTAAACTTGATTAAAATTTTCAATAAATGAGTGGAGTTTAAAGACTATTAAAGAAAAAAAATAGAAGTGTTAACAGTTGTAACATTTTTTTTTTTAGTTTTACCTGCAGCTTTTGAGTTTCATCTTTTAAATAAAACTGAAGAATGCTGACTGTTTACCTGCCAGCCATCTTTTGAACATGTAGGTAGACTATAAACTTGATGCCCAGCAGAATTTGAGGTCTCTCTCTCTCTCATTTTCAGTAATTTGTTAGTTGCCAACCTCAAGCAAGTGAGGCTAAGTCCATGTAAATATTTCAGAAATTTTAGTTGAATTAGACAGGTACATGGTTGCTCCATTATTATTGAGGTCACCAACAGCTGTCCTCTTTTTAAACTCAATCTATTTTGGAGTTTTCTTTAGGGGAATTAACTAACTGAGCATTAGTCACTCAGTAGTGTCCAACTCTTTGTGATTCCATGAATTGTAGTCCGCCAGGCTTCTCTGTCCATGGAATTCTCCAGGCAAGAATACTGGAGTGGGTTGCCATTCTCTTCTCCAGGGGATCTTCCCAACCCAGGGATCAAACCTGGGTCTCCTGCATTGCAGACAGATGCTTTACCATCTGAGCCTCCAGGGAAGAAACCAACTGTATACTATAAATATAGTATATACTTAGTTAGTTACTTAGTTATTATTTACTTAATCATATATAATACCATATACTTATATATAAATAAGATATTATACGTGATACATATATATATATATGCACATATATACACCCAAAATGAGTTTAGTGAGAAACATATATAAACCTTACAGTGTAAAATATGTTATATTTTATAGGTAACCATACTGTTACTTTTATTTTTACTTATATTTTATCAAGTGTATTCGGTATTTTCCTTCTTCTAAAATGCCCAGCATTTTGAATTCAAGATTTTAACTGATGGCACTACTTCTGTTATGCATATTTTTGTGGAAAAGTAAAAAAATTATTAATGTACTTCTCAGTCTTTTTCCTCTCTTTGCTCACTGAGGTCTTGCCCTCATACTTGCAAGATGAGGACTGTGGAAGGGCAAAACAGTAGAAAGAACACAGGCATCTCAGATTATCATAGGAGAACAGACAGAGTGAAAGATGAACCACCTTCCCCTCCAGCATAGCAATGAGTTAGAGAAAGAAACTGGGATGAGATATGAGAAAGTGGGCTCAAGTGAGGGTGAGAGGCACTCAGCCACTTTAGAAAAATGCACAGTTTTTAATAAGAATTTCTCTGGAGAGTATACTTAGATGTCCTCTAATGTTATTGAGATAAGGTACAATGATTGACATTTCTGTAGCTCTAAGTGTGGCTCACATGTCCATGGTTTTGATAAAGTGATATATTCTACTCAGGTAGAATGGTTAGATTACCAGCCACCCCAGCCCTCCCCAAGACCAGTAAACAGCCCTTGTATGACAATATAAGTGGAAATGCTACATCAAAAACAGCACTCTAATAATCTTTTTTAAAAAATGATAGTTCTAGAAATAATTTTACTAATTATATTATTAAATTTTTATTAACTGCTTATGTTTTAGCATTTGATGGCATGTTTTTTTTATTCAGCTTTTTTTTAAATTTTATTTTATTTTAAACTTTACATAATTGTATTAGTTTTGCCAAATATCAAAATGAATCCACCACAGGTATACATGTGTTCCCCATCCTGAACCCTCCTCCCTCCTCCCTCCCCATTCCATCCCTCTGGGTCATCCCAGTGCACCAGCCCCAAGCATCCAGTATCGTGCATCGAACCTGGATAATAAGGTCAAATTTTAATGATCGAAAAAAAACTATATTATACCATTATTGATGCTCTATGCATTGAAATCACTAATTTCATTTAATCATTGATAGAATAATGCTTAGTATACTTTGAATTATAAGCCAAATTCACTTGAGTTTGGAGATGGTTATTTATTCACCCCCTTTGGCAAAAGAAATCCAGCATGCCGTTTATCTGATGATCATGTGGGGAGGATTGCCACTGAACCTCAGGCTATTCAAACTACTTCTCAACAGCATTCAGAGTAATCATTGTTAGTAAGGTATTGAAATAGACACTACTCCTGTAAACAGTGTTCAAACCTGACGCCATGCTCTGGAATGCAGCTCCTGCCACGTAAATCATAGATGCCATAAAAATCACTAGGCAAGAGAGGTGAAATTGATAGGTGATTACTATTGAAAGAGTGATTGACAGTAAGACAATACAAAACATCTCTGATGGGGAAAATGTGGCCCACAGGGAACTGGTTTTTCAACCCACAAGACATGGCTTCTGCTAGAATAAATAAGAAAACACTCTTAGCTTAGAGATTTCTCCTAAAATGACTGACTATGAGAAAGAAGAAGAAGTAAAACCCCACATATTAAGGAATAAAGGTAACCTTACTTTTGCTTTCTATAAGGTAATGAATCCCAGACTTGTACAACATCCAAGTTATTAGTGATGCTTATGAAAAATGGAGATTCCTCCTCCTCCTGCAGACCTAGAGAATTATAGCCTCAAGGATGGAGCTATGTATTTTTTAAAAATTTCACAGATGATTATCATAAATAGGTTTGGGAACCACAGCTAAAGAATAAATAAAAATATTTATCTTTTACCCAACATAAAGTCAATTTTTATCATCTTAATATTCTGTATACCACTGATTTTATATGACTATACATTTACATTGTAATAACTTGCTTTTTAGATTATCATGATAAACACTTTCTAATCTCTAGAACGATTGAGTAATATCACTGCCTTTTTCTAGTAATTTCAAATAATATTGATTATCTAAAGATTGAAATTTTTTATCACATTTGAGGTATTTGATAATTTAACTTCATTTTTCATTTCAACACATTTATTGTAGCAGATTCTCAGCATTCTATCACCATGCCAAACATTTCCAGACAATAAGACTGGGATAGCAGAAATTTCAGTTTCATTACTTTTATAAGTTATAGTATTCCAGAAAGAGGACTTGACACAGAGATATTTAAAGTTATCCAGGGATTTAAACTAGCAAGATAGGGATAAACAAAAAACAATGAAAACAAGGAATTAAGAGTATCCAGTAGGCTGGGGAGTGGATATTTGGAACAGTGGATCAAAATAGGATTAATTGAAAGGATTATAAACTAAGAGGGGATGAATAGAGGTAAAAAAAGTGATGAGGAAAAAAGAACAAGTCCATTGGAAGAATGGAAACAACTGAACATCTGGATGGATAAAAACACCAAAGAAAGATAGTCAGCTTTGTTATAGAAAATTTCTGAATTGTAAAAAAATCAGCTTAAATTGGTGAGTTCTTGCTGCTGTAGAAATAAAGATCACTGGCTTTGAAATAATACAGCATCTCTATGATAAGACTTTGAATTATTTATGTATCAGGACATTATCAAGAGTTTGGATAAAACGGTAAACCGTAAATAAGGGATTAAATATTTGTGAGAAAATTGGGGAGTGTGCAAAAGAAAGTGACAAAAATAGAAGAGCTATAAAAATCATATTATATGGACTTCAGATAAGTAGAAAATTTTGAAGGTGGTAGAATGTTTTCTCTGATATAAAGAAGCAATGAAGATAATTCCAGCACTCTGGCATGATTACAAAAGCTAATTCATTAAAATTAGTAAGTTTTAACATGTCAACAAGTATAAATTAATCATTTGTTATGTATTTAAAACTATGACATATTTTTAAGTGAAGTGAGGGGCTGAGTACATAAATTAATAAAATAAACTTATATTTAAGAGTGAACAGTCTACTTAGGAAGACAGATCTGCATACACAATTATGTATGAACAAAAGAAGGATAAAAGTAATTAAAAAGACTGACTGAATTCTAAATATGAATAATTTTGCATCAGGATTTCCGATCACAAATGGGCAGATTATGGTGTGAAAAATTCATTTTTAAGTCCAGTTCAGTGATATAGAAGATTTCTCCAATGGCTCAGAGGATAAAGAACTGGCCAACAATGCAGGAGGCACAGGAGATGCTGGTTTGATCCCTGGGTCAGGAAGCTCCCCTGGAGAAGGAAATGGCAACTCACCCCAATATTGTTGCCTGAAAAACTCCATTGACAGAGAAGCCTGGTGGGCTGTGTCCATGGAATTGCAAATAGTCAGGCATGACCGAGTGACTGTAGGCGTGATTTGATTCCTTAGGCAGGAGTGTGGGAAAAGAAGCTATTAATGTATAATTTACTTCTATTAGTATTTAACAAAAATATCAAAGCCTTAAGTTGATGCTAGAGGTGAAGTTAGTATTTTTCTTGATAGAAAGTGAAGCATCTCATGAAAGGATACCAAGGAAGTGCAGAGAACCAGGCTGAATGGATTATCCACTTGACTGATTTATTGTATTAAAGAGAACTTGATGATGAAATTCATGATTTTTACTTATTTAGTGTTAAGAAAAAAAGATAACTCCTGCTTCACTAAACCCTTCTTATGTAAAAGGAAACACTCTTAAAACTCTTTCTAGAGTGAAAAATAACATGTGCACATAAAAAGTGCAGAGTAATCTTTTAAGGGAATGTGATACTTCTCTTAGATTCAGTCCAGTTCAGTTCAGTTCAGTAGCTCAGTCGTGTCTGACTCTCTGCAACCCCATGAATTGCAGCACGCCAGCCCTCCCTGTCCATCACCAACTCCCGGAGTTCACTCAAACTCACGTCCATTGAGTCAGTGATGCCATCCAGCCATCTCATCCTCTGTCGTCCCCTTCTCCTCCTGCTCCCAATCCCTCCCAGCATCAGAGTCTTTTATAATGAGTCAACTCTTCACATGAGGTGGCCAAAGTACTGGAGTTTCAGCTTTAGCATCATTCCTTCCAAAGAACACCCAGGACTGATCTCCTTTAGAATGGACTGGTTGGATCTCCTTGCAGTCCAAGGGACTCTCAAGAGTCTTTTCCAACACCACAGTTCAAAAGCATCAATTCTTCGGCGCTCAGCTTTCTTCACAGTCCAACTCTTACATCCATACATGACTACTGGAAAAACCATAGCCTTGACTAGGTGGACCATTGTTGGCAAAGTAATGTCTCTTCTTTTGAATATGCTATCTAGGTTGGTCATAACTTTTCTTCCAAGGAGTAAGCGTTTTTTAATTTCATGGCAGCAATCAACATCTGAAGTGATTTTGGAGCCCCCCAAAATAAAGTCTGACACTGTTTCCCCATCTATGTCCCATGAAGTGATGGGAACGGATGCCATGATCTTCGTTTTCTGAATGTTGAGCTTTAAGCCAACTTTTTCACTCTCCACTTTCACTTTCATCAAGAGGCTTTTTAGTTCCTCTTCACTGTCTGCCATAAGGGTGGTATCATCTGCATATCTGAATTTATTGATATTTCTCCTGGCAATCTTGAGTCTCTTGATTAATTTATAGCAAATAATCTCTTAATTTATAGCAAATATCAGCATATCAACAGAAGCTGTTGAAAGTTATGTTGCAGACCTGCTGTTGGATGACAGCATATTGGATGTCAGTCATGAGTGGCAAAAACAATACCCTAATAAAGCACAACAGGCAAACATGAAGTATTAGGCTGAAGCATGACATGTTTAAAATTATATATTAAAATTTTTTGTGTGTGTATTGATGGTGGGTGGCACCCCACTCCACTACTCTTGCCTGGAAAATCCCATGGATGGAGGAGCCTGGTAGGCTGCAGTCCATGGGGTTGCTAAGAGTTGGCCACGACTGAGCGACTTCACTTCCACTTTTCACTTTCATGCTTTGGAGAAGGAAATGGCAACCCACTCCAGTGTTCTTGCCTGGAGAGTCCCAGGGACGGGGAAGCCTGGTGGGCTGCCATCTCTGGGGTTGCACAGAGTCGGACACGACTGAAGTGACTTAGCAGTACTACTCTTAATTCAGCAATCAGCTTTCTGTTTGGAATGTCTCTACATCATATCTGAAAGAAATTGCTGCCAGATTAATGTTTGAAGTAAAAAATGAATGTGAGATCTTTGTTTTTGACTACAGAAAAGTTACCCTCATCCATAAATGCTGACTGTGAGTACCAGAAATGTTCAGTAGAGTGACTTTTATGTTCTGAGAAGATTTAGATATACATTGAATACTAGAACAGAGAAATGGGGTACCAGCCTTTTCCCCAGGAGACTGTTATCAAAGTCGACTCGTCTCAGAAAATAGTAAATACACTGACAAACAAGTTGACTCAAATCTTTATAATTTTATTAGAAATTGGTGTGCTTGAATGCTCAAAAACTGTGTAATAGAACATATGGAACAATTCAAAGAAATTGTTTAAAAAATCCCCACAAAACTTTATTTTTAGACCTCTGGAAGTAGCATTTTTTATTATGAAATACAAATTAGATTTTTTAAAATGATACCCAAAATAAAAATGAGCTACATTTGAGTACTAAAAGACATTTTTTTCCCACATGGCAGTCCCAGAATCTATATTAGAGACTGTAATAGGTGTTGGTTCCATGTTGGTTTAAACAACAGACAGACAATACTTTAGTCAGAAACATTGATCAGTGAGATGTTTAGAAGCTGAAGAACTTCTTTTCCACTTATGGAGAGTCTGCAGACAATGTTTTCAGGTTAATTCTTAATTCTGAACTTTAATCTCTTAAAATACTTCAACTATATGATCTTGCTTTGGGTGGCAAAGAATTGGAGAAGTTTATCAATCCTGTATTTTTTGCTGTTATTTCAATTTCACATGTAGGGTAGAAGAGAACTTGATTGTATAATACTATTATTACAGATGGGTACAATTGCCAATGTTAGTACTCAGATCCCTTCTTTGAGGTAACCATGTGGCTCTTTGGTTCAGCAATCCATGCAGAAACCTGAATTAGAGCATTTACAATGTTGCTATCCTTATGCCCTCTTTGGTAATTGTTTCCCATTCTCTCAACCTGCATTTGCATTGTGATAATAAATGATAGCTTCAGATACTTTCTTCTCACAACCTAAGAAGTGTTAAAAAAAATCTGTCATGTGAAACACTAATTCTGATTACGCTAGGAGCACCTAAAGTTATTGGTATGTTAATTGAATGTGGTTTGGGGAAAAGTGTCATCTGCCTTACAGCATTCATTTGCATATTAATAACAAAACTTTGTTCAGCAGAGACATTTTCTGATTAAAGCACTAACGTAAGAGCTTGCTTAGAGATTATATGATCTCAAATTGTGAATTGAAATAGTCATAATTTCATAAAGGAACATAAATTTCATAATGTTCATAAAGGAACAAAGAAACAGATTGAAACTTCTGATAGCACATCTATATGCACCAAAGGGCAAAGAGAGCAATGCTCTAAGGTGTATTACTGAAAGTTTCTTGTTCTTTTGAAAAAAGAAAAACAATTCTCCTATAGTATAATGCTTTATGGTGGCCAGGAGGAGTTTCCAGTGTGCTTGAAAGGAAAGCTCTCTTGAGAGTTTTTTCCCAAGCGTTTGGCATTAAGTTGGGAATCTTGGAACACACATCAAGTCTGGCCAGCAGTGACTCTGAGACATTGAATTAACAATATCAAATACTAAGAAATATTTAAACTGCTTAATATGTCTGGTAATCCTACCAGTTCATATATCTGGAGCCTACTGACAAGACTCTCCTCTAGATTCAATTTCAGTGAGGTCCATTTCTAATTTCCTTAGTCAAATCTGCTTAACTTAGATTTTTAAAATAAGTGCATAAAGCTATGTAGACTACTACTAACTTCTGCAAAACTTCCCAGACAGCTATGTTTTCTAAAAATATTTCTTTTTTAAGAATGCCCAGTGTTTAATCCAGTTGATTCAGATACCACTTTGCAATTATGCTGTTTCTTTGGCTGAGCACAAACTCATCTTATCTCAGGAAGATCATAATTTTGCACAATTACACTATAGTTTTGTAACTTGTATTATGTAATATTCCTTGTGATTTGATAACCATTTATTTTTTTATATTCATTATTTGATTTTTCTTTCAGGAAAGGGAAAAGTGTTGGACTCAATTTATAAAAATTTATAATGGTGAATGTATGGGCAAATGCAGAAATTATTAAACAGTACCTTATGGAGTCTTGTTAGGTATCATTTTATTTCTAGTTTAGATTTTTTTTTCTCAAGTTATTTTTCTTTCAAAACAGGTTTAAGATATAAAAAGGTAAGTTGTCACTTTTTCCAATTCATAATTAGGTTCTAAAAAAGAAGATGATACTACTGAACAAAAATTAGATACAGCAATGTATTCCTCCTTAATCTTTTGCTCTCTCTAAGTATTCTTTCTTGTCACTGGTAGAATTCTACCAGCTGAGTCAAGAAGAAATTAAACTGACACTCTTAATTTCATTAAAGCACTGAACTAAGTAGGTATACGAATAGATAATATATGAGATGTTATACTACACTTAAAAAATTATACCCAGCTTCTTCCTGGATATCACTACTTGAATGCTTCAGAGATACTTGTATGTTCAAAACTAAGTTTATTTTCTTCCTCCATCCCCAAACCTGTGCTCATCTTTTCATTTTCCCCTATCTTTTTTGAATAGCACCATCAGACACCTAGTTACTTAAATCAGAATGCTGAGAATTGTCCTCATTCTTCCCTTTCATTTAACCTTTAATCTCCTTGGGGATAAAATCTATCCATTTTGCTGCCTTAACATTTCTTTAATTCCCCTCCTCCTCTTCATCCTCACTGCAGTAGCTTTATTTCAGGCCACTGTCACCTCTCTGCTAGACTCCTCTAAAAGCACCATGATGGGTTCTCTTGCCTCTGATCTTGTTTTTATCCAATGTGCTGCTGTAAGAATGACTTTCATACTGTGTAAATGTGACCATGCCATTTTTCTGCTAAGATTCCTTAAGTGGCTTTTTAACTTTCACGTTGAAGTCTTCAAAAGGCTTTGGTATGTAAGACTCTCTCATATCCTAGCAACTTTGACCTCATGGACGCTATCACTTGCCAGCCTTTCTTGAGTTCTTTACTCAGGCCATACTTAACTTCAAACTGTCTTATCTCTGTTTTCTTTCTGAGCCTACTGACATGTTCTTCCTTCAGTCTGAATATATCTTCTTGTTCTGTTGACCTAACTCTTATTCTTCCTTCAAACTATTATGAAGCTTTTTTTTTCTTTTGTTTTTTCTTACTCGCTCTGCTACACTTCATGGTTTGCATGAACTTTTCAAGAATTGTCATAACATCCCATATTTGCTTTCATTTAGCACCAGGCTTCCCTGGTGGTTCAGAGGTTAAAGCGTTTGCCTGCCTACAATGCGGGAGACCTGGGTTCGAATCCTGGGTTGGGAAGATCCCCTGGAGAAGGAAATGGCAACCCACTCCAGTATTCTTGCCTGGAGAATCCCATGGATGGAGGAGCCTGGTGGGCTACAGTCCACAGGCTCGCAAAGAGTCGGACATGACTGAGCGACTTCACTTCAGCACTAATTAAGTTGAATCACAATTGTCTTCCACTAGACTTTAACATCTTGAACCCAGGGCTTGTATCCTTCACATTGCTTTCTCTAATTTCTAGCTCAGTGTTTAACATACAAGTTCATAATCCAAATGTATTTGCTGAATACATGATTAAACAACATAAACTAGATTAATTTGCAATTCATTTAATTTTACTCAGTTTCATAGCAAGGCAAGCAAGCCCATATGCAGCATAACCAATATATCTGCCTAGTTAACAAAGGACTCCTATGTGAAACTATTTTGTGGATGTAGAGAAATCACTTCTACATTCCACCTACCACAAATGTTGTGCCTTAAACTTAAAACCTAAGAAATATCCTTACCTTCCCCCCCTTAATCATTTATATTCAATATGAAAGAAATCCTTCTGATTCTACTCCCCCTCAATATCTATTGGATTTACCTACATTTTCTCTTAAGTCCTCCTGCTGCTGCTGCTGCTAAGTTGCTTCAGTCGTGTCCGACTCTGTGCGACCCCATAGATGGCTACAGCCGCTATATTAGCTTCTATTCTGATCTTTTCTCATGGGAGTTGTTCCCCCTAAACAATGTAGGCTTCAAAAACCATATCACTTGCCAGCCTTTCTTCAGCTTACTCTTCCCTGGTCTCACCCTGTGTAGAGAACACAATACACATATTCTGAAATATCACTGCAGTCATGGGTGTAAAATAGAAAATTCCATACTTTAATCCAACAGCTCCCTCTTTCACATAGAAACGTCAAGATTTTAAAAAAAAGTATGGCAGACAAAATGCCCTATTTATTCTAAATCTACTTTATTTTTTTCTTGGGCACACAGCTAAACCTTATTTCTCAGACTCATTACTGATAAACATCAAAAATAGGAATAGTTTTGCTAATTTGATGAGATTCTGTAGTTAAAGCCTCTAGACTTACTTATAGTGACTCATACACTTGATAACTATAATACCCTGGTGAAGAACATGAGTTCTTAAATTACAGATGAGTCATAGATCCAACCTCACTACATATGGGAATTTAGGCAAATCAAATTTCTCACTCTAAATTTAGGTTTTCTCCTCTAGAAAATGATAACAGTTTCATTGGAGTATTGCCAATTGAACATATAAGTAGAGGTCAGTAAATACTAGCTATTAATTTGCTGTAAAACAGAGATAATAGCTGTATATTGAAGATTATTTATTTATTGAAGAGTAAATGAGATAATTCAAAAAAATTTTTTAATACAGTACTTGGTAAATTTCATGTGCTTAATTAAATTACTATGTATCTGACATTAAGTATTATTATTATGACTGATATGAACTGTGCCATTCAAGTCCTTGACAAGATATTGGATGATATTGACTTTAATCTTAGTAATACAAGTAATTCTAAATCTTAAATGATAGTAATCTCTCAACTATTCAACTAGATACTGCTTGTACAAACATTATCTATTTTTAGTTTGGATGAACAAGGAATGCAGAAACAGCACTATTTAAATCTTTAAATATTACTCCTTCCCCCACAAACAAATTAGTGAATAATTAACAAAATACAAGTTGCTTTTTGGCTATGAGCGAAGAAGAGGGAGGGAAAATGGGTCCAAATAATGAGAAAGTGAACAATTGTTACTTGAACAAATGAAATTTGCTCTCTGTGTTGCATGTCTCCATTTTAGTTTGACAGTGGCTTTAAAAATTTCAGCTATATTTGGTTTATTTGCCACTGGTGTTTAAAATTATCTCAAAAACTATATTCTAAAATATAACTATATACAGAAAAAAAAGGAAAAAAATTATAATGTGCTGTTTAAGTATATATAAGAAGGTGTTAAAATCTACTTCAGACTCAGATATTTCTAATTCTATAAGTCAAGAAACTTAAACACTGTCACAAATACTTGATTTTCATGTATAAGTACATTATAGCATACTCAACACTACAATTGAATTATGAATAATAGCTGTGATTTTAGAAGCTGAGACTGAAAATGAAACAGTATAATATTTACCTCATATATTTAGTCTAGTTAAAACATTCTGGGATAGATTTGAGCAGGTAATAATTGATTATATTTTAAGCCTGGAGGCAAAGCCTAAAGTGCTAACTCAAGCAAGTCGTTAGCACCCTGGTAAAAATGCTCTCGGAGTATATCGTGTATTTCTATTTGTGCATTTTATACATTATATTCATTATTTAAGATGTTGAAACTATATAGGTTAAGTAATACATATTGGCATAACTTGATAATTTATTAATATTACCTTGTAAACCTACCATTTTTCTGTTATTCTTTCATACCTAATTTCCCTCTCTATCCACCTTATTTCTCTCAATTATAATTAGCAACTATAGAGTCGTTTTCATGTCTTAGTAATAAGATGCTATAATTCAATATTATATCTCCCCCAAAGTTTAGAAATTTATGTCTGTTCAGTTTAGTCACTCAGTCTTGTCTGACTCTTTGTGACCCCATGAATCACAGCACGCCAGGCCTCCCTGTCCATCACCAACTCCTGGAGTTCACTCAAACTCATGTCAAACTCAAACATCATTGAGTCGGTGATGCCATCCAGCCATCTCAGCCTCTATCGTCCCCTTCTCCTCCTGCCCCTAATCCCTCCCAGCATCAGGGTCTTTTCCAGTAAGTCAACTCTTCGCACGAATTAGCCAAAGTATTTCAGCATCAGTCCTTCCAATGAACACCCAGGACTGATCTCCTTCAGAATGGACAGGTTAGATCTTCTTGCAGTCCAAGGAACTCTCAAGAGTCTTCTCCAACCACAGTTGAAAAGCATCAATTCTTCAGCGCTCAGCTTTCTTCACAGACCAACTCTCACATCCATACATGACCACTGGAAAAACCATAGCCTTGACTAGACAGACCTTTGTTGACAAAGTATGTCTCTGCTTTTCAGTATGCTATCTAGGTTGGTCATAACTTTTCTTCCAAGGAGCAAGCATCTTTTAATTTCATGGCTGCAGTCACCATCTGCAGGGATTTTGGAACCCAAGAAAATAAAGTTTGCCACTGTTTCCACTGTTATAAGGGTAGTGTCCTCTGTGTATCTGTGGTTTTTGATATTTCTCCTGGCAGTCTTGATTCTAACTTGTCTGTCAGCCTAATATTTTAACGATTTTTAAGGAATTAGAGAGTTGCTTCTCTTAAGTATGACAACCCTGTCTGTAAAATTCAATTTATTAAATACTTACTGAAAATAAGTCTTTTCTCTCACTATTCTGCTTTCCTTTCCACACTGTTGAATGGGACCATTTCTTATTTTCTCCTATATTAGCTGGAGTTTATTAGATAATTTTAACTTCTTTCATCTCCTCCTGGCATATATATATATATATATATATATATATATATATATATATATATTTTCCTGTCCGTGATATCAAGCCTTGGTTATTTGAAGGCTTTGCCTTGCACTTATTCCTGCACACCTGTACTACTCACTGTAATCTCCTTAGTATCTTCAAGATTTCCTGTCTTCCTTGGGGACTTTAGCACTCAGCTTAATTTTACTCTAAGAGGTCACAAACACAAATATTTTCAGTCAGTTCAGTCACTCAGTTACATCCGACTCTTTGCGACCCCATGGACTGCAGCACACCAGGCTTCCCTGTCCATCATCAACTCCCTGACCTTACTTAAACTCATGTCCATCGAGTTGGTGATGCCATCCAACCGTCTCATCTTCTTTCCTGCCCTTGTCCTCCAGCCTTCAATCTTTCCTAGCATCAGGGACTTTTCCAACAAGTCAGTTCTTCGCATCAGGTGGCCAAAGTATGGGAGTTTCAGCTTCAGCATCAGTCCTTCCAGTGAATATTCAGGACTGATTTCCTTTAGGATGGACTGGTTGGATCTCCTTGCAGTCCAAGGGACTCTCAAGAGTCTTCTCCAACACCACAGTTCAAAAGCATCAATTTTTCGATGTTGAACTTTCTTTATAGTCCCACTCTCACATTCATACATGACTACGGGAAAAACCATAGCCTTAACTAGAAGGACCTTTGTTGGCAAAGTAATGTCTTTGCTTTTTAATATGCTATGTAGGTTGGTCATAACTTTTCTTCCAAGGAGCAAGCATCTTTTAATTTCATGGCTGCAGTCACCATCTGCAGGGATTTTGGAACCCAAGAAAATAAAGTTTGCCACTGTTTCCACTGTTTTCCCATCTATTTGCCATGAAGTGATGGGACCGGATGCCATGATCTTCGTTTCCTGACTGTTGAGTTTTAAGTCAACGTTTTCACTTTCCTCTTTCACGTTAATCAAGAGGCTCTTTAGTTCTTTGCTTTCTGCCATAAGGGTAGTGTCCTCTGTGTATCTGTGGTTTTTGATATTTCGCCGGGCAGTCTTGATTCTAACTTGTGCTTCATCCAGTCTGGCATTTCTCATGATGTACTCTGCATAAAAGTTAAATAAGCAGGGTGACAGTATATAGCCTTGACGTACTTCTTTTCCTATTTGGAACCAGTCTGTTGTTCCATGTACAGTTCTAATTGTTGCTTCCTGACCTTCATACAGATTTCTCAAGAGGCAGGTCAGGTGGTCTGGTATTCCCATTTCTTTAAGAATTTTCCACAGTTGTGATCCGCTGAGTCAAAGGCTTTGGTATAGTCAATAAAGCAGAAGTAGATGTTTTTTTTCTGGAACTCTCCTGCTTTTTCAATGATCCTACAGATGTTGGCAATTTGATCTCTGGTTCCTCTACCTTTTCTAAAGTCAGCTTGAATGGTTCATGTACTGTTGAAGCCTGGTTTGAAGAATTTTAAGCATTACTTTGCTAGCATGTGAGATGATTACTTTGCTAGCATATGAGGGGTTAGGAATCTAATGTAAATATGTGAGGTGGAAAGTATCATTAAAAGGGAGTTGAGGAGCCTGTGGCAAAGAGTGCATTCTATCTAAATACATTCACATTCAAAACATAAAACTTTATAGTTGCCAAATTGAATCGGTATTCTATTGCTGTATGACAGTCTGTAAACCCTGGCCATGGGATGAAGCACAAACTCTTCAGTATGCCCTACGCTATCCTTTGACATCTGGCCCTCACTCCTAAACTCAGCCCTTCTTCCTTTTCAGTTGCATTGAAATGCTTGCATCCACCTCCTTCCATCCTTTCTATCAGCCTTTGTATCTTTTCATAGACTGATCTCTTTGCCTAGTTCCCCTTTTATACCTCTCTAAGACTTCTTGGGAAACTTCTCAGTCTTCATGTCACCGTTCAAGTTTTATCTTCTTTGAGAAATATTCACTGAAATCAAGTCAGTGACCTGCAACACAATGACTGCATAATGATTATAGAATTTAACTAGTAAAAAAAAAAAAAAAATTATCTCTGACAGCCCCCAAAGATTGGCAGTTCTTAAGAATGAGAACATCTAGCTATAACCTTAAAATATTTTGTTCTCAATACTTCTTATCTAGATATTGGCATGAGTATCCTGTATCAACTGGTAATTGCTTTCTACTATGAGGTTTTGTTTGCCTCACTTAATAAGACTAGAAAAGTGAACCAGAATACCATCAGTGACCTTACTCTTCTTTTCCAATTAATCTTTGTTAGCTTATACATAATATCTCAAGGTTACAAGATAGCTGGCCCACTTTCAGCAGCACTGCCATATTTTGGGCAAGAAGAAGTAGAATGGCAGAAAGCATAAGGGTGTGCTCGAAGGGTTAGTTCTGGCTTAGATTTTTTTTTTCTTAAATAATAAGTTACTCCCAATTATATATATTTGGACAAAATTTACATTATGTGGACACTAGCGGAAGAGCTAGGAAACAATACATTTTTAAACATTTGCATCATGAATAAAATCAGGCTTTGTTAATAAAGATGAGAGTGACTGTTGGTTTTCCTCTGTGTCTCCAGTTTGTTATCATTTAACATTTCTTTGTGGTTTTCACAGGGCCTTTATGCACAATAGATTTACTCTTAGCGGCCCCATGGACTGCAGCCCACCAGGCTCCTCCGTCCATGGAATTTTCTAGGCAAGAGTACTGGAGTGGGGTGCCATTGCCTTCTCCAATAGATTTGAATAAGTGTCTATAAATCAATAAACTGATTTGGAAAGGAAAATCCTGGAAAAACAATAAGAAATCACCAGGACAAATAAAAAATAATTGTAGAAGAGTGTTGAAAAAATGCACAACTAAAAGTTGAGACTTATGTTTTTTTCAGGGACAATACAGAGGACTAGAGTTCATGATGACACTGAGGAATGATTCCAAAAAGCTAGAATACATAGGAGTTTTTGTTGAAAAAAAAAATGTAGTTGAGCATCAAAAGATGTGCTTTTCCTAAAAGTAGAACTACCATATGACCCAGCAATTCCAATCTTGGGCATACAGCTGGATAAAACCATAATTCAAAAAGACACATGCACCCCAGTGTTTCTGCAGTACTATTTACAATAGGCAGAACATGAAAGCAACCTAAATGCCCATCAACAGATGAATGGATAAAGACAATATGGTACATATATACAATGGAATATTGCTCATCTATAAAAAGGAATGAAATTGTGCCATTTGCAGAGATGTGGATGGACCTAGAGACTGTCAGAGTAAAGTAAGTCAGAAAGAGAAAAACAAATACTGTATCAGTTCAGTTCAGTCGCTCAGTTGTATCCAACTCTCTATGACCCCATGAACAGCAGCACGCCATGCCTCCCTGTCCATCACCAGCTCTGGGGTCCATCCAAACCCATGTCCATCGTGTCGGTGATGCCATCCAGCCATCTCATCCTCTGTCATCACCTTCTCCTCCTGCCCTCAATCTTTCCCAGCATCAGGGGCTTTTCAAACAGGTCAACTCTCAGCATCAGGTGGCGAAAGTATTGGAGTTTCAGCTTTAACATCAGTCCCTCCAATGAACACCCATGACTGATCTCCTTTAGGATGGACTGGTTGAATCTCCTTGCAGTCCAAGGAACTCTCAAGAGTCTTCTCTAACACCACAGTTCAAAAGCATCAATTCTTCAGTGCTCAGCTTTCTTCACAGTCCAACTCTTACATCCATACATGACGACTGGAAAAACCATAGCCTTGACTAGATGGACCTTTGTTGGCAATAATGTCTCCACTTTTTAATATGCTGCCTACGTTTGTCATAACTTTCCTTCCAAGGAACAACCATCTTTTAATTTCATGGCTGCAATCAGCATCCACAGTGATTTTGGAGCCCAGAAAAATAAAATCAGCTACTGTTTCCCCATCTATTTGCCATGAAGTGATGGGACCGGATGCCATGATCTTAGTTTTCTGAATGTTGAGCTTTAAGCCAACTTTTTCACTCTCCTCTTTCACTTTCATCAAGAGGCTTTAGTTCTTTTTAACTTTCTGCCATAATATCTGCCATAATATCACTTATATGTGGAATCTAAAAAGACAATACAGATCAATTTACATGCAGAGCAGAAACAGAGATGCAGAAGTAGAGAACAAATGTATAGATACCAAGGAGTGAGTGGGAGATTGGCATTGACATATGTATGTATAAACTACAATATGTAGAAAATAGGCAACCAATGAGAACCTACCAGATAGCACAGGGAGTTCTACTCTGTACTCTGTAGTAATGTGAATGAGAAGAAAATCCAAAAAGGGGGATATATGAGTATGTATAGCTGCACAACATTTTAAAATAACTATACTCCAATAAAAATTTAATTAAAAAAAAAAGATTTTTTTGTTTTCCTATGCATGGGAAGATGCAAGAGGCTGGGGTCACTGAAATTATTCCTCTGGTATGTATCTTAATTATCTGTGTCCAGAATCTTGTTTATTTCTCCATCAGAATTCTTCTCATGGCATAACATCAGGGGCAGCTACACTGACTGATGGCTTGATTGCAGGCAATATTTGCTGTTTATAGAAATGGCAGGCTGCATTTTTTTGTCCAAGATAGGTTTCACTTTTAGAGTTTAGAGTATGTAGAAGTATAAGCTTATCTTTGAAAGAAATGGCACAGGCAAGAGGAATGTCAATGCGCAGTTCACCTGTACATGTCATGACTGAGAACATCTCTTTCTGGAGTCTCTTCTGGGCTCAGTTCAGGATTATTTGTAGTGTTGTTGCTCTGGATCAACCCATCCAAACTGGTTAGCCTGTTTTTCATTTTTTTATTGCTGTCTTTTCCTGTTGATCTTTGATTAATTTCATACTGGTCAATAGGTGATCATGGATTTATACTAGCCTTATCTCAGTAACATATTAACCCTTTAACAGAGGTATTTGAAAAAGTAGATTTTAATACAAAGAAATCAGCAAATATCAATCCCTGGGCAGGTTGTGGCAGAAATAATTGTGGATGGGTATGATTTTTTAGCGACCTCAACTCAGGAGAAAAGGTAATATTTACAGTGGGTCCACTTGTTTTGCTCCCTGAGATATTTAAGATAGTTAAATTTATCCGAATTTTCTTCTCCCCCAGATAGCCCCGCGTTTAGACTTTTGTCTGCTAGGCTTTTTTTCTGCTATGCACAAGTATTTATAAGATACAGTTGAAGGACATCTCTTTCACTTTCCTCTCTCATGTTGTATTCCTGGAAAATACACATAAACAAAATGTTCATTTTTTTTCACCTACAACCTGTTCCATAGACCACCAGTCAAATGGGACAAAGGTATCCTGGTGATCTTGCTCTTCTCTGGGACCTCCTCTCCTCATGTCCAGGTTGTTCAAGATAATTCACATCACAAAGAAAGCTGCCTGTTTTAAACATGCATCTTTGTCTCATCATCCCAGCTGAAATATTACAACACTCCCATAACCAGTCTTCTGATGTGCAGGTTCTCATCTTTAATCTCTTTTCTCCAGAATACTAGAGAGTCTTCTGAAACAAGCATCTGAAACATTTTATTCCCTCCTTTACTCTCTTTAATGATCACCAATGTTCACATATTTAAGCACGGTATCAAATTTAACTTCTAAAATCTGTACAGATAATAAATAAATTGGTGGTTGCCTTGGCGAGGAGGCAAGATGGGGATTTACACTAAATGTCCATGAGGAATTATATTGGCTGATAAAAATGCTCTAGAACTGATTTATGGTGAGGCACAACTTGGTAAATTTGCTTTAAAAATAATTGAAGTTTTTCTTTGAAATGGGTGAGTTTTATGATATGTAAAATATGCCTCAGTAAAATGATTTTTCATATGTGTATTACACCTTTCTTATTAAGGTGATTACTCAGTAACCACCTCTTTCTGCTACTTTGAACATGGACAAGTCCTTGGGAATTCACAAGGAAACTGATGCCAATGAATTTGAGTGAGAGTTTTTCAAATCCACGATAACTCAGTTGGTAAAGAATCCATCTGCAATGCAGGAGACCCCAGTTTGATCCTTGGGTTGGAAGGACCCCCTGGAGAAGGGAAAGGCTACCCATTCCAGTATTCTTGGGCTTCCCTAGTGGCTCAATTGGTAAAGATTCCACCTTCAATGTGGAAGATATGGGTTTGACCTCTGGATTGGGAAGATCTTCTGGAGAAGGGAAAGGCTACCCACTCTGGTATTTTGGCCTGGAGAATTCTATGGACTGTATAGATCATGGTATCCCAAAGAGTCAGACACAACTGAGCAACTTTCACTTTTCAAATCCATGACTTGAAATGAAGGTACATTCAGAAAAAAAAAAAAAAAGGATATTATTAATATTGACCATGCCAAGAGAAGAACAGATTTATGTCACTCACTTCAAGTTTCCTCCCGTGTACCCATGCACAGCTTCTTCAGATTGCTGGTCATCTTTAACAGAGAAATTTCTGTTAGACCTACTCTCCAAAAAAGGCAAATATAGAATAGTGGTGTAACTACTTTAGGGACATAGTAACCACCACTCATTAGAAGTTTGAAAACAAACAAAATAAAACATAGTCTTGAGACAAAGTGGGGATATAGACCAACAGAGAAGTGTTTTCCCCATGTTCCCTTGACTTCAGTTCAGTTCAGTTAAGTTGCTCAGTGGTGTCTGACTCTTTGTGACCCTATGGACTGCAGCACATGAGGTGTCCCTGCCCATCACCAACTCCTGGAGTTTACTCAAACTCATGACCATTGAGTCGGTGATGCCATCCAACCATCTCATCCTCTGTCATCACCTTCTCCTCCTGCCCTCAATCTCTCCCAGCATCAGG
Organism: Bubalus bubalis; assembly: GCF_019923935.1. Classification (NCBI taxonomy): domain Eukaryota; kingdom Metazoa; phylum Chordata; class Mammalia; order Artiodactyla; family Bovidae; genus Bubalus; species Bubalus bubalis. The sequence goes on along the minus strand of NC_059160.1, from coordinate 117,082,848 downwards.
GTCTTTTCAAATGGGTCAGCTCTTTGCATCAGGTGGCCAAAGTGTTGGAGTTTCAGCTTCAACATCAGTCCTTCCAATGAATATTCAGGACTGATTTCCTTTAGGATGGACTGGTTGGATCTCCTTGCAATCCAAGGGACTCTCAAGAGTCTTCTCTAACACCACAGTTCAAAAACATCAATTCTTCAGCACTCAGCTTTCTTTATAGTTCAACTCTCACATCCATACATGACTACTGGAAAAACCATAACCTTAACTAGATGGACCTTTGTTGGCAAAGTAATGCCTCTGCTTTTTCATATGCTGTCTAGTTTGGTCATAACATTTCTTTTAATTTCATGGCTACAATAACTATCTGCAGTGATTTTGGAGCCCCCCAAAAATAAAGTCTGCCACTGTTTCCACTGTTTATCTATCTATTCACCATGAAGTGATGGGACCAGATGCCATGATCTTAGTTTTCTGAATGTTGAGCTTTAAGCCAACATTTTCACTCTCCTCTTTCACTTTCATCAAAAGGCCCTTGACTTCAGTGCCCACTAAAATTTTTAACCAAGAATCCAGATTCTGAATTTAATATCACTATACCAACCTTCTCTTTTTAGGAGTATTGTTTGCGCTTGAGAGCTTAAGAGTGCATAAGCAGTGAATCCTAGACCTAATAAGTAAACACAAGTATTTTAACATCTAATGTTGTGCTCTTTGTAGGAAAAAAAAATAGATTTGAACAATATCAGAACAAATGGTACTGCTGTATATAAATGCCTTCGATTGGCCTGTCCAATTTTGATGAAAAAGTAGCAGTCCTGGAGAAGATCTTGTCTTACTGATGGATGAGGTCCATGGTCTTGACTCAAAATTAGCCCTTGAATTTCCTGCCCTCTAGCCCTTGCAGGTCATGAATGACAAAGGCCAGAGATTTCAGTTTATTATGGGATAAGGTGTCCTGTTTCTTATTGAAGATACCTTGGTTCTCAGTAATGACGAGTCAATGGACATGCAGTGGCCATAAGGTTCAGCTCCAGTGATGAGACACTGAAACAGTCAACTACTTTTAAGGAAAAAGGTATCCAGCTGAGAAAGATTTCCAGAGAGAAGCTTCATAATCTTATAAGCACCTGTCTCAATTGGAGATCAGTCAGAAATGATAGGCAGAGTAATCTGCTATGGGGGCCATGACCATTTTTCTCTATTCATTTAGCTCATACAAAACTCGCAGAAGTCTATCTTGCCAATATATATGCATATATAGAGTCCAAAATTATCTTTGTTTTGGTGCTCTGTGGCAGGCTCTCTTTGTCTTTTTATCAAGAAAAATAAAACAGTTTTCTAAGCAATATTTACAATAGCCATGTGTGATGCTTTTACAGTGGCTTTTCTTTCTTATTCTACTTGATTTTTTTTTTTTCTTTTGGCACTTCAGTGTAAATGTACATTCCATGGCTCTATAATATGATAAATATCATCCCTATTCTTCTCACTCCTCATTCTTTTTCTAAACATCTGTGAAAGTGTTAGGTAATGTACCATTTTACTCTGCTACTCCGTATATTGCTGGCTCTGACCCATCTTCCCTGTTTCTCAGAGATACACAGGAAAACAACAGGGTAACTTCAGGGACCATTATGTGTCTGGAGGAAAAATATTCAGAGATTGTCTGTAACCCCAGCAGAACATTGTCCATAAGCAGGGGGTATTTGAAGAGCTATCTTTGTTGATTAGGAGGTATTTTCATTTGAGTACTCTCATACATCCTCTTAAATACACAGGTGTCACTTATATTCCATCAGGACAGTGACTACTGGGCTGTAATAATAAACACGGTTTTATTTTGCTGAACAGTTTTCATCATTGCCAATATTGATTCTCATTGACAGTATAGAACTGTGCAATATTAGATATTTGGAAGAGAGGGAGTGGTTAAGTAGACATACAATCTTTTGACTACTATATTCCTTTCTTAAGAAGAAAAAAAGTAAAGGTGAAAAGATACAAAAAAAGGGTAGGAAAACAGGAATATGAACATACTGTAATGTTATTTACACAATTTACATTTATTTCCAATGTTGAATTCAGTTAGAAAGAAGATTTTAAATGATACCTCTCATTTTAATTCATGACAGAAATACTGAGGTATTTACTATTTTACTTCTTAGAGATGATATAAACTTTAAACTGGACTATCTGAAATGTCTATCAAATTTTTTTCTTTAACCGCTAGAAAAAAACACTGCTTCTTAGCTTCTTTTTAAAAATTTTCCAGTATTTCTTGTCATCTAATCTAATAACAAGAAATAATGACTGATTTTGTTTTCATAATTTGCGAAAATACTGTTAGAAAAGATGAAAGTATAATTTCATGAGAATGTGTGTTCTACTGGACAGTGGTATAAAATGTTATAGTAGATAAAGACCATTCCATTTTAGAGAGGCATGGCTTATTTATGAAAGCATAAGACTACTTCACTTTACTGCTTTTGTAAGTATATAATTTGATTGTCAACTTGATAAGATGGTATTAGGCTGTGAAAAATTCATGAACTCTGTTTTTCTGGCCTAGAGCACATATGTCATAGGAGAATTCTTTGAATATTTTCTGTTCCATTTTTATTACTTTTACATATTCTTTTTGGAAGTGCCATTGAGTTTCAAGGGTTAGGTTGTTTAATAGAAGTTCATTAGATACATTCCAAAATCTAATTACTTGGTTTAAATAAAAAACTTTTAGACTTGTACGTGGTGGTATTTTCTTACTCCGTGGATAAAAGTTCTGTTTTCTCTTCCAAATAATCCTTCTGCCCCAAACCAAGCTCAAACAGACAACAAATAGTTGAGCTGTGATACCCCTTGCTGTTAATCACCAAAAAAAAAAAAAAAAAAAAATCACCGATTCTTTCTTTCCAGCAATGTTGATAAAGGAACACCTCAATATTAGACAAACAAAAAATGTGCTGCAGAAATTTGAACCAATGAATTGTCAAGATGCCATAAGTAAAGCAAAGGTTTCTATTTTACTGTAAAATATGTATGCAGTTTTTGTGAGGTTTGTTCAGACTGAGGTTTAAAAATATTTCCTATAAACAGACATGGAAAGTTACCATTTGACATTGAATATAGCATATGTAATAGTATATATTCTCTAAAAGAGAAAAAAGGAAGACAGTATTTCTGTGCACATATGGTATTTCAGTTTTGGCTTGGAACTTTACATTTTACTTTAAAAAACATAAAACAGTAAATTATTAATTAAGAATATGGCAATGAAGAAAACTGTTAAAAATGTATTCAAGAACTAAACACACATTTCAATATGAATAAAGCAAAATTTACTCAAGACATTATTATATGGTGCCACTATCAATTTCACAAACTGTCTGTTAAGTTTCATAAAAATGTTTTAGATTATTGCAAATAACATCTTACAGCTGAGGAAACATGAAGTGTTTTTAACCTTTAAAAGCTTTAAGGGTTAGAATCAAGTCTATAGAAGTTTAAAGTTTGTGGAATTTTCACTACATTATATAAAAATGTGGTCAAACTCTAATGTATACAATTACGTGGATCAACATATCTTCTAACTGAGGCTGGGAGGTCTTATGTATTATTGCCAGATTATTACATTGACAGCTTGGGAGGCTCTCTTATCACACATAATCAAGGCTGGGAGTTTGTTATGTATTTGGAAAAGTTGCATGGGGACTCATAAAATGCAATATATGCATAAATTATTTAGTTTAAAATAAAAGCATATAAATGAACATTAATTTTTATTAAGTCCAAGTCTTTTTCTTAGAGTGAAAGTCAAAAAAAGCTTTATGATTTCTCTTTTACATAAACCACATGCATGATACATTGTATAAAATTTCAAGTATTTATTATTTAAAATGAAGAGAATTGAGAATATTTGAGAAGCAATTTAAATATATAATTCTTTTAAAACTTTGTGTTTATTTTTTTTTCCCCCAATAGTTTTTGGTTATCTCACTCACATTCAATTTGGCAGCATAAGTTTTTGGTAACTACATTTATTCAGAATTATCAAAGCTATTCATTTAAATTTTATAAGAGCATTCTTTTTTAAGTTATATTTCATTGATGTAATTTCTAAAGTTTATTTAAGATTCATTATTATGTAGTATAACAACAATGCAATTTGTGTAAATAGATATAGAAAGAAAAACTAATGACTTCTAATAGGCATGCAAATTTAACTGTCAGAAAATAAAAAAGCACTTGGGAGTGTTAACTATGAGCTTTTGGTTTACCTTAGTTAAGCTGGTATACTATACATGGGCAATAATGTGTCAGTTAATACACTAAATCAGTTAACTAGAGGTCAATTAATTGAAATATACAGAATACAATAGCATAAAAAATAGGCCATTAGCTTAATGAATTGTAAGTGTTAATTCCATTATCTGTATATATTATTAGTGAATAATGCTAGCAGGCAAGCAGTTCCATGGACAGAAGAGCCTGCTGGGCCATACTCGCTGGGATGGGAGAGTTGGACATGGCTGAGTGACTAACACTTTCATTTTCAACTCATATGATGGAATAATGTATGTAATAGTTTCAAAATATAATATAATTAGTATATATTGAGTACCCTCTATGCTGCTGCTGCTAAGTCACTTCAGTCATGTCCGACTCTGTGCGACCCCATAGACGGCAGCCCAACAAGCTTCCCTGTCCCTGGGATTCTCCAGGCACTAGAGTGGGTTGCCATTTCCTTCTCCAATGCATGAAAGTGAAAAGTGAAAGGGAAGTCGCTCAGTTGTGTCCGACTCTTCATGACCCCATGGACTGCAGCCTACCAGGCTTCTCCATCCATGGGATTTTCCAGGCAAAAGTACTGAAGTGGAGTGCCATCTCCTTCTCCAGAGTACCCTCTATGGGCTTCCCTAAATCATTTTTTTTTAATACATCATCTAGTTGTATACTTGTGATGCCCTCAGAGGAAATAACATTAATTTTAGTTTGCCCGTGAGCAAATTGGGGCTTGGAAAGGAAAAAAATTTAAAAAGACCATATAGTTAGCAAGTTTGGTAGCCGGTGGGGCAAACAGAGTTTGGCCAAGAGAACACACTGGTCATAGCAAACACCCTCTTCCAACAACACAAGAGAAGACTCTACACATAGACATCACCAGATGGTTGACACTGAAATCAGATTGATTATATTCTTTGCAGCCATAGAGAGAAAAGCTCCATACAGTCAGCAAAAACAAGATCAGGAGCTGACTGTGGCTCAGATCATGAACTCCTTATTTCCAAATTCAGACTTAAATTGAAGAAAGCAGGGAAAACCACTAGACCATTCAGGTATGAACTAAATCAAATTCCTCAGGATTATACAGTGGAAGGGACAAATTCAAGGGATTCGATCTGACAAACAGAGTACCTGAAGAACTATGGACAGAGGTTCATGACATTGTACAGGAGGCAGTGATTAAGACCATCCACAAGAAAAAGAAATGCGAAAAGGCAAAATGGTTGTCTGAGGAGGCCTTACTAAAAGCTGAGAAAAGAAGAGACGAAAAAGGCAAAGGAGAAAAGGAATGATATATCCATTTGTATGCAGAGTTCCAAAGAATAGCAAGAAGAGATAAGAGAGCCTTCCTAAGGGATCAGTGCAAAAAAACAGAGGAAAAGTATAAACTGGGCAAGACTAGAGATCTCTTCAAGAAAATTAGAGATACCAAGGGAACATTTCATGCAAACATGGGTTCAATAAAGGACAGAAATGGTATGGACCTAACAGAAGCAGAATATATTAAGAAGAGGTGAAATATATACACAGAAGAACTGTACAAAAAAGATCTTAATGACCCAGATAACCACGATGGTGGGATCACTCACCTAGAGCCAGACATCCTGCAATGTAAAGTCAAGTGGGCCTTAGGAAGAATGATTGCAAACAAAGCTAGTGGAGGTGATGGAATCCCAGATGAGCTATTTCAAATCCTGAAAGATAATGTTGTGAAAGTGCTGCACTCAATATGCCAGCAAATTTGGAAAACTCAGCAGTGGCCACAGTTTTCATTCCAATCCCAAAGAAAGGCAATGCCAAATAATGCTCAAACTACCGCATAATAGCACTCATCTCACACGCTAGTAAAGTAATGCTCAAAATTCTCCAAGCCAGGCTTCAACAGTACATGAACCACGACATCCAGATGTTCAAGCTGGTTTTAGAAAAGGCAGAGGAACCAGAGATCAAATTTCCAACATCTGTTGGATCATTGAAAAAGCAAGAGATTTCCAGAAAAACATCTACTTCTGCTTTATTGACTATGCCAAAGCTTTTGACAATGTGGATCACAACAAATGGTGGACAATTTTTAAAGAGATGGAAATACCAGACCACCTGACCTGCCTACTGAGAACTTTATATGTATGTCAGGAAGCAACAATTAGAACTGGACATGAAACAACAGACAGGTTCCAAATTCAGTTCAGTTCAGTTCAGTCACTCAGTTGTGTCTGACTCTGCGACCCCATGAATCGCAGCATGCCAGGCCTCCCTGTCCATCACCAACTCCCAGAGTTCACTCAGACTCATGTCCATCAAGTCAGTGATGCCATCCAGCCATCTCATCCTCTGTCGTCCCCTTCTCCTCCTGCCCCCAATCCCTCCCAGCATCAGAGTCTTTTCCAATGAGTCAACTCTTCGCATGAGGTGGCCAAAGTACTGGAGTTTGACCTTTAGCATCATTCCTTCCAAAGAAATCCCAGGGCTGATCTCCTTCAGAATGGACTGGTTGGATCTCCTTGCAGTCCTAGGGACTCTCAAGAGTCTTCTCCAACACCACAGTTCAAAAGCATCAATTCTTCGGTGCTCAGCCTTCTTCACAGTCCAACTCTCATATCCATACATGACCACTGGAAAAACCATAGCCTTGACTAGATGGACCTTTGTTGGCAAAGCAACGTCTCTGCTTTTCAATATGCTATCTAGGTTGCTCATAACTTTTCTTTCAAGGAGTAAGCGTCTTTTAATTTCATGGCTGCAGTCACAATCTGCAGTGATTTTGGAGCCCCCCAAAATAAAGTCTGACACTGTTTCCCAATCTATTTCCCATGAAGTGATGGGACCAGATGCCAAGATCTTAGTTTTCTGAATGTGGGAAAGCTGTATATTGTCACCCTGTTTATTTAACTTACATGCAGAGTCCATCATGCAAAATGCTGGGCTGGGTAAAGAACAAGCTGGAATCAAGATTGCCGGGAGAAATATCAATAACCTCAGATATGCAGATGACACCACCCTTATGGCAGAAAGTGAAGAGAAACTAAAAAGCCTCTTGATGAAAGTGAAAGAGGAGAGTGAAAAAGTTGGCTTAAAGCTCAACATTCAGAAAGCGAAGATCATGGCATCTGGTCCCATCACTTCATGTGATATAGATGGGGAAATAGTGGAAATATTGTCAGACTTTCTTTTTGGTGGCTCCAAAATCACTGCAGATGGTGACTGCAGCCATGAAATTAAAAGACACTTACTCCTTGAAAGAAAAGTTATGAGCAACCTAGATAGCATATTGAAAAGCAGAAACGTTACTTTGCCAACAAAGGTCCGTCTAGTCAAGGCTATGGTTTTTCCAGTAGTCATGTATGGATATGAGAGTTGGACTGTGAAGAAAGCTGAGCACTGAAGAATTGATGCTTTTGAACTGTGGTGTTGGAGAAGACTCTTGAGAGTCCCTAGGACTGCAAGGAGATCCAACCAGTCCATTCTGAAGGAGATCAGCCCTGGGATTTCTTTGGAAGGAATGATGCTAAAGGTCAAACTCCAGTACTTTGGCCACCTCATGCGAAGAGTTGACTCATTGGAAAAGACTCTGATGCTGGGAGGTACTGGGGGCAAGAGGAAAAGGCGACGGCAGAGGATGAGATGGCTGGATGGCATTACTGACTTGATGGACATGAGTCTGAGTGAACTCTGGGAGTTGGTGATGGACAGGGAGGCCTGGTGTGCTGTGATTCATGGGGTCACAAAGAGTCAGACATGACTGAGCGACTGAACTGAACTGAACTGAAAGTGAGGTGAGCAGTTGCTAATGGTAATAGAATAATTTATATTTTGTTGGATGTTTGTATAAGATCTACTTCATAATCTAGCTATTAGAGTTCAATTCATACTAACAAATTGAAAATGCATCTTGATGGCCATATTTAAGAGTTTAATCATTATTATTCATAGTAGCATAATAAACTTATGTGACAGCATTCTTTGAATTGGAGCTTAATATTATTGATATCTACTATACTAGTCAGATACAAACACAGGGTAACTTATACCAAAAGGAACATCCCAGAAGTCTGTTTGGTAGGTCACATAATTACTGGAAGGCTGGACTCAGGAAGGAGCCAGGAGAACAAGGTGGAGAGAAGACAGCACTAGAAGGGCACAGGCGTAGAGCAGTAATGATTGCTGTTGAGGGGCTGGTGTTGCTCCCACATCCCTGATAACAATGCCTTTAGTTACCATACAAGTGGAGTTGTAGTTCTAATCCGGTTCAAGTGGAAAGCAAAGTAAAACAAAACACTGAAAAATGTATTTGTCTTCCTGTGACTCGGAACCCTCATAATTCATCCTCAATTAAGTGCTCAGTCACCTCAGTCATGTCTGACTCTTTATGACTCTCTGGACGGTAGCCTGCCAAGGTCCTCTGTTCATGGGATTTCCTAGGCAAGAATACTGGGGTGGGTAGCCTTTTCCTTCTCCAGGGGATCCTCCCTACTCAGGGATCAAACCTGTGTCTTCTGCATTGCAGGCAGATTCGTTATTGCTGAGCCACCAGTGAAGCCCAGTTTCAATTATATCTCATGGAGTTTTGTCAGGTTATTAAAATATAATAGTTAATTTAGAGTTACAGGACTTCTCACTTCTAATTTGTTTTTAAATGTGTGTCCTGGTGAAATCTGGAATTACCAGCTAGAGATAAAAGGGGTGAAAAGTGGGAGACATTAGGAATATTGGCTTCTCTTTTCAAGGACACTCCATCAGCCAAGGTTATTACTGAATCTTCAAAACAGAATAATCGTTCATAAACTGATTTGGGTTTCAGAATACTCTGAGTCTCTTTAATCTCCCTTTCCAATTATTAGTGTTCAACTCCTCCATAAATGTCTTAAATTTCATGTCAGAGACTTAATGGGTCTGGGGAATTATTTCCTTTTGTAATCTGACAACCTCTTGGTGAAAACTGTTAGTTTCTTTCATGGAGACTCCTTGGGTCTAGGAGGGGTTTGAATTGCAATCTTTATCTTGAGCTAAGAAATTAGAAATCTGATCTTGTCATTCTCTTTCTTGTTAAGTGTGAAATAAATGATCACTTTATTTTCCTCATGCCTTTCCTACTGTTTATGGCAATTGCCACTCAGACCCTAATGACTGCCTCACTGTGGACACTTCATTTCAGATGACCATAGAGATCGATTAGATAGCTTGTTCTCAGCTGTAGGCTGTGGGATTACAAATCTCTATCTTTTAATGCTAAACTGAATCTTTGTTATCTTTAACCCCAAATTTGCCACAGACAGAACCCAGATTTCTCTATGTCCCTGAAGATCTGTTCTTAGAATTCACTCCAATTTTTATACTAGTCATCATCTGCAGTTACCAATAACAGAAACCAATGAAGCAGAAATGGGCTTTTTTGGAAGGGTTTCAGGTGAACCATAGACAGAATAAGTAGGAAAGCTAAAGCTTGAGCAATAGCCCAGGCAGGAGAGACACAGCCAATATAGTGCCACGGGGACAGTGTGCCTCCCGTGGAGCTCTGAGTTAGCTGGACCTTGGCCATTGCCTCTGGCATTGCTGCTGCTGCAGTGTCAGCCTTTCTTATACTCTTATATGGTTTGATGATTTCATTATGTTGTGCATGCTTTGCAGCTTTATTTCAAGTACATAGACTGGTCAATTACAAAAGATAGCACTTAATCACTGTTTGCTATGTGTCAGATATTTGGTAGCTTGTTACGCTTCTATCTAATCTAAATATTGTTCCCAAGGTTGAATTGCCCTCATTTCACCATGAAGATGCTTGACTCAGAATCTAGTAATTTTCAGAAAAATCACATAACTGATATGGGTGTAGCTGTGCTTTTACTTCGTTCTGACTCCTAAATTCATGATTTCTCATCTCACCTTGTCCCTGGCTCTATTTCCTGGTTTAGTTTAATTTTTGATTTTGGAAGTAAACTGGCTTTCCTGGTCTTTTTGTCCTAAAATTCCAGAAAATGCTTGGGTTGTGTGGGGGTTGGGGGGCGGAAGTTATTAGGCCTCCCCTGCTTGTGTCTCCTGCTCTGTCTATTATAGACAAAATCGTTTTGCCTCCCACAGGCATGTTTTCAGGTAAAACTGGTTTAACAAGAAAGGCAAAACGGGTACCAACAGCAGTGTGTATTAGACAAATCATATAAAGCCCAACAAATGTCTTTTAATCGCACAATAGATGCTGGTAAATGCGGTTGAATTTTATCCTTTGCCTATTTTCTAGCCAGGAAGTATTGTGGGCCATAAAAAAAGTACAGATTTAGTCCCATGGTGGGGAAAGCATTAAATTAGTAGGATGAAGGAGAAGATTAAGGCTGCGATATTGCAAAAATAGAACTCTAAAACAGCTTTCATACAAAATAAAACAAACCCAGAACTTTAAGTGACCATGTCGGGTAATCAAAATATAGGTGGTGGTCAAATGTACAACAGCCCACCGGCAAGGCAATGAACTCAGCTCAAAGGTTATAGTCTTCGTCTACTCCCAAGGTTTATAATTCTGTTTTATGGAAGTGTAATTTAAGAGAGAAACATAGGGGAAAACGGAAATCATGGTGAAGGGAAAGACAGTTCAACTTATCTCGCTCCTGTTTTTAAAAATAATCCATTTACCCTTTATTACATGCTTCTTGAGTTAACATTTTATTGGACTTAAATCTACTGGCTTTGATATTTGATTCACTACTCTCATATGTAGTTTTGGACCTTTTAAAAATTTTAGAAAGATAGCATAGTAATTATTTAAGTGAGATTATGAACTATTTGTATTCATACAGACCAAGTTTAAGTTTCATCTCACCACTGACTAGCTAAGTAATACTAGTCAGTCCTCAAGACTGTAAGTTTCTGCATTATGCCATTGGCAGGTGTGTGCGATGCAATGAAGTGAGATAATGTATGTAAGGTAATTATATTGTTGTATGTCATGTTGTTCAGACTTCTCTATAAAACTTAGCTGTTATCATCATCATCATAACTGTATGATAAAAATGATTAAATAAATCATCTTAAGCCAATTGCCAACAATGTTATTTGATGATAAATTACTAAAACAGAAGATGGAACAAGGATGGGGGTCTACATGTGTTCTCATTAACAAAGACTTGAGACAGAAAACAAATATAAAAGTATTAATAACTACACTGAGAAAAAGTATCATTGTTAGAGAATAAGAATATGTACTTTGAAATAGAGAATCAAAAGGAACAGGACACTTTCATAAAGTAGCCATATATAAACTAACTTTAGAAAAACAATATTTTATATATTAATATTTGGAATTCAATCATCAATTTTGAAAAACAACTTCTGTTTAAACTTATTAGATTTACAGCCTATTAATAGATTAATTTTAGGAGGAAATATTCAAAGTCCCTGGAGAAACAGATGGTTCAGGAAGAATTTTGCCTTATGTGTATTGTTCATTTAATTTTTCACAATAAAAATTAAATTATGAATTTATAATTCTCTTTGGAACTCTAAGAGGAGAAGAGAGGGTAATTCTGATAAATGAATACTGGACATAATAGAAATTAATTAACAATAATTTAGTGTGACTCTAGACCAAGTTAAATAAAGACAAGTAACAAGATTCCAGGATAAATGAAGATAACAAAGTGACAAATCAACATAAAACATGGAATACCAAAAATAACCTGAAAAGTAAAGGGCAAAAAATATACAAAAATATTTGGAAAAAGTATATCTTTAAAAAATTACTTTGGAAAAACTGAAATTATTTTAGATACCATCTACTTTATGGTTTCAAAATTAAAGATGCAATAGTAAAGCAAGACAAAAAAGGATTAGATAACCAAATAAAGGCAATGAGAATTTGCTTAGTTAGAATTTAAGGAGGAAAAAGCTGTGACTAACTTGCCTGATGTCAAGGTATATCAAAATTACATAACTCAAGAGAGTCTTGATGTAAAGGGAAAAAAGATCTTAATATACCAGAAATATATTTATAGCAAAAATCTTAAAAAATAAAACAGAGATTATATGTGTCATATATTCCAATGAAGCAGAATAATAAAACTGACATTTATATGTTTCAAACAAGATAAATACACACGAAATAATCAGATTCTTCAGGGCTGCTCATGGGTCCTTCTCAGGTTATACCTGCCTCTATCTAGAGGCTATCATTTTGAATTTTGTGAAGATTAACTTCCTTTTTTTTTTTTTCTTTTTTAAATACTACTTTAGCCCATATATGTGCATCAGCTTCTCTGGTGGCTCAGCAGTAAAGAATCCTCCTGCAATGCAAGAGATGTGGATTTAATCCCTGGGTCAGGAAGATTCCCCTGGAGAAGGAAATGGCAACCTCCAATATTCTTGCCTGGGAAATCTCATGAACAGAGGAGCCTGGAGGGCTACATAGGGTCCCAAAAGAGTCCGACAGAACTTAGTGACTAGAACAATAACAATGTATCAATAAACCATATATGATTTAGTTTTACTTGTGTTTTTTACATTGCTATAAATGAAATTGTATTTTGTGCATATTTAATGATGTATTTATTTTTATTCAAAGTTATGATTTTGAAATCTATCCATAATGATGCATGCAGCAACAATTTTCCATTTTTGATTTTTTTGTGTTCCGTTATATGAATGCACCACAACTGATTCACCAGTCCTTTTGTTGAATGGAAATTCAGGTTGTTTCAGGTTTCTTTTTGTTGTTGCTGTTATTCACACACACATGCACAAACAATTAAAGTTACTGAGTGAAAGGATGAATAACATAGTTCCTATCTCTAGTGCTATTTACCACTTCTATCTTGCTCAACAGCTCTATTAACTCTTCACTCTCTTACATCATCAATTTTCCTCTTCCAACTGATTATACCCATGACAATACATATTTACTGTATTCTCTCACATTTTAAAACTACCATTTTTTTTAAACCTCACATCTTTGGCTCGGATACTGCTCCATTACTCTGGTTCCCTCTACAGAAAATCTTCTCTAAGAGTCATCTATACTCACTGTTGTCTAGTTTCTTTTCTAAATTTATTTCTTTGACCCAGACTAGTCTCATTGCTCCAATGAAATTGGACATCATTCCTCCTGTAACATTACGACCAGTGGTTTATTTTATGCCAAATTTTATTTTACTTGACCTATTGTCAGCATTTGATCCACTTGGCCACTCCCTCATCTATAAAACACCATCTTCATTATTCTTCCACATAACACTTCTTATATAATTTCATTTTGCTTTATTTCACTTTATTGTCACCCTCAATGTCTCTGCAACCTCTAACTGGTGGTAACATCTTAAGATTCAGTCCTTACCCTTCTTCCTTCCTTTATTTTCATCTCCTCTACATTTTTATATAGGCTGATGGTTTCCAATGTCATGATACATCTTCAAGCGTACATCTTCCCACTGACTTTCAAGCTTACATATTTAACTGACTTGATGAATTTTGCATTTCATGTCTAATAGACATTAGAATGTAATTTTTTCACTGTTGTTTATTTGCTACGTCATGTATGTCTCTTTTGAAACTCCATGGACTGTGGCCTGCTAGGTTTCTCTGTCCATGGGATTGTCCCAGCAAGAACAATGGAGTGGGCTGCCAAGTCCTTCTCCAGGGGATTTTGTCAACCCAGGGACTGAACCTAAGTCTCTTCATTGGCAGGCAGTTTCTTTACCACTGATCCACCTAGGAAGCCCCAGAATATAATATACCTAAAGTCGAATTTTTCTTCCCAAACTTGCTTTACCACTTTCTTATTAAAAATGGTGATTCTTTCAGTTGCTCAAATGAAATAACCTTGTAGGTATCCTTGATTCTTTTTTCTTTCTTTCCTTTTATTCTTATCCCTTGTCAACAAATCTCAGTAGTCTACATTTAAGCATTAAAAAAAAAAAAATAGGAACACAGCACTTCTGTTATTATTGTCCTAGATCAACCCACAAAACTCCTTAAATTGCTGTTCAAATGTCATAACATCTGTGAGTCTTAGCTAACTGTTTGGTATTTAGAATAGGAAAAAGGAGTCCAGAATGGCGGTGGCTAAAAGACAAGAGAGGGAAAAGCCTGGAAAAATAGAACAAAGGAAGGTCCAGGATGGGAGTGAGGACCTCAGGTAGAACAAACAGCACTCTTGGCTAGCCCAATTTACATAGGGCAGGCCCAGGGGGAGGAAAAACATAAATAGAAGAGCCAAAGGGCTGGGGGTCTCTCTCCCAGGTGCACGTGCTCTCTCTGTCTCTCTGTCTCTCTTCTCTTCGCATCTTTTGGGTAGGGTATGCCCTCACACCTCGAGGATGTATTTCCCTTTTATTTTCTAAATAAAACTGAGCTGTAACATGGAGCTGTGACAGTGTCTGGGAACTGTGACCTGCTGAGGGCTTTAACATCCATCACTTCAAATTTTTGTTTGACGAGACAGACCCAAGGAAATTACACACTCCCCCAACATCTATGGTGCCGTGACTCTGATTTAACCTGGCTGAAACAACTTCAGCGTGGACCCTGCAAGGAGGAGGCCAAGCACAGCAGCGAAAGCTCCCACAGTGGAAGCAGAAAGTGAACAAAACCCAGCGCAGGGGAAATGACAAGAAGCCCACCATGCTGGAAACCAGGACAGTGAAAAACGAACTCAGCAGAAAGCTCACATGGCTCAGTCTCAGACTCCAGAAGACCTCCGTTTAAGGTAGGAGGTCCTCACTCCTATGGCTGGAGGGACATATGCCTAACAAAATCTTAAATCCTTTACAATCTCTCCTTTCTTGTTTCCTCAAACCCCCCATGAAGAGGCAGAAGGCAGTAGGTGCAATTGAGGGACTCTGGAGAGGCTACTCCTTAGTATGTCCCAAAAGCACTGTCTGCTGAGCCCCGGTAGCTATTACCCAAACTGATGGGGGTTCTTCTGCCCTTAATCTTCTTTGTGCCAAGGATCAGGCCAATGAAAAATGTGAGCACAGGTCAGGTATTTAGCAGATTTTCTGGGAGGTTATGAAGGGGATTCCTTGGAACGTTTTTCCCACTGCTTTTTCCTCTTGTCCTTCAGTTCCTCTCTCCCGAGACTTGAGCCCAGCCAAAACCCATAATGCCTGGCTTCAGGACTTAATGAAGCTCATTGCAAAAATTCAGTGAGAGACACAAAGATAGGTAAGAGGTGGATTTGTTAGGATTCAGAAAGAAGCACATTCTGCAGTGTGTGGGCCATTGCAGAGGGCAAAGCCTTAGGCCATGGAATGTGGTCTGGCTAAGTTTTTCCAAGCTGGGTGAATTCATAGGCTAATGAGTGGGAGGATCATCCCAACCATTGGGGAACCACCCACTCCTCTGTCTTTTGACAGTGTCTTGGAGCTGTCCTGCCACCTCTGGGTGTGTCATTTAGCTTACAGATTGGGGATTAAGGTTTACTTGAATTTGACTTTTCATCTTGGACCCAATGGATTTTAATCAATTTATGCTATGCCCTTCGGCACCCGACTCCAGTACTCTTGCCTGGAAAATCCCATGGATGGAGAAGCCTGGTAGGCTGCAGTCCATGATCGCTAAGAGTGGGACATGACTGAGTGACTTCACTTTCACTTTTCACTTTCATGCATTGGAGAAGGAAATGGCAACCCACTCCAGTGTTCTTGCCTGGAGAATCCCAGGGCCGGGGGAGCCTGGTGGGATGCCATCTATGGGGTCACACAGAGTCGGACACGACTGAAGCAACTTAGCAGCATGCTATGCCCTTGTGCTATGTCATTCTTCAAAAGTTGTGCCCTGTCCCCTTCCCTCCTGTTTCATGCTCTTTTCCTGAGCCCCATCCAGGCCCACAATGTTGCCTTTACAATCTTCTGGAGGGACAACCAGAAAATATCTGGCCCTTGGGAGGGAAACACTGTATAACTTCCAGTCCTTCTAGATATTCAGGCCTTCATCTTCCATGTTTCCTACAACATATGCAACATCAGCATCTCTCAGTGAACCCGCTAGGGTGGGCGACAGGCACACAGTGCCTGCTAGAAATCCATCTGTTGGCATCCCTTCAAAGGCAACTGGGCTCCCAGGGATAATGTTTGCCACTTTGGGAGTTAGCCCTGCAGGTCGTTTGGGCCCAAACCCTTACCACCCTTCTCCTAAACTTAACATAGCCCTGGATCAAATCTCCGCTCCACTTTTATGGAACACCTGGTCTGTTGCCTCTTAACAATCTGTTCTTAAGCCAATTACTAACTCCTACAACCAGGACCCTGCCACCTTGTAGGCAACACTACTCCACCCAGCCTATTATTAAAATACTTTAATGCCCCTAACCCGCAAATAACCCACTCCTGTGTCATTACTTCTGTTATTACCTAAAGTGGGTCTATGACAAGGAAATGTTTACCATTGGAGATACCCTAACATGCTCTTATGGAGGACTAGGGAAGGAAATGAATGACTTACATTCCCTTAGAGCAGTAAGAGGATAAGGCTTATTACTGTTACAGCAGGTTCCCAGTCTCAGGCACAGGTTTGGATTGCTTTACATCAGGGTATCCATTCCCATCTGCAGTGAACAAACTAGAATGGCAACCCACTCCAGTATTCTTGCCTGGAGAATCCCATGAACAGAGAAGCCTGGTGGGCTACAGTCCACGGAGTCGCAAAGAGTCAGACACGACTGAGTGACTTAATTTTCACTTTCAACTTTAATCCTACCCAGCACTGGTCATGCTGGAAACCTTGGGGACACCCAACTCCAGTCTGGGGGTCCCAGGAGGTCAACCTGCCTTGACCTGCCTAGGGATATGGTCCTTGAAATGTTGTCACACCTCAACCTGCTCGGGGATCCTCCAGTCCAGGGATCCCAGGAGGTCGTCACGCCTCAACCTGCCCAGGGACCCAATTCCCAGGACGCCAACCTGCCTCGACCTGCCCAGGAAGCTGTCATGCCTCAGCTTGCCTGGGGATCTGCACCCTGACCCAGGGATGCCTGGCTCTCAGGTTGCAACAGTAGTGGGTAGGATAAGTCTCAAAAAGACTCACCCCAAAGGAAGTCCAACCATGGAAATTGAAGGAGGCCTATTAGTTTTTATTTTTCTTTTCCTCCCTGTCATGACTGTCTTTCAGATGGAAAATAACCAATCCACTTTCCAGCAGACGCCCTTGAGATGCATCCTTGATAACTGGAAACTGTTCCATCCTCTAATTCTAAGGAGAAATCACTTAAAATTCTTTTGTGTCACTGTGTGGCCACACTATCCTCTGGGGGACAAGGAACACTGGCCTGAAGATGGGAGTTTAAATTACAATACCATCCTGCAGCTAGAATTTTTCTGCAAAAGACAAGGGAAATGGACAGAGATCCCCTATGTCCAAATTTTCTTCCGACTAAGAGATATGAAGGAACTCTGTCTTAAGTATGGGATTGTTGTATGCCCTAAAAGTGAGCCTACTAGGCACAGACAACCAAGAGAAGGAACCACTCGTGAAGGCTCACCTCCCACGCCCCCTAAGAGACTGGAGTCTCCCACAACTCTCAAGTTGCCTGATTCTCCTTCCTTGTATCCAAACGTGCCCCATATCTGGGAGCACACCCTCCACAAAAGCCAGCTTGAATACATCTCTTAGTTGAAACTGGAGGAGAATTCAGACCAACTGGGGTCCATAAGCCCTTCTCCCTCTTAGAGCTAAGACAGATCAAACAAGACCTGGGAAGCTATACAGATGATCCAGGCAAATATATAGATACATTCCAACACATAACCTTGGTCTTTGACTTGATGTGGAAGGACGTCATGGTCATATTTACTCAAACTTTATCTGACCTTGATCATACTAGGGTCTTAAAGAAACCCCGAAGGTATGCAGTGGGGCTTCACATGTCAAGTGATAAATACCCAATAGGGGAAACTGCAGTCTCCTACTCAGAATCTAATTGGGATTATAATGGCCCTGAGCACTTCTGGGAAAGGGATCATTTTCTAATCTGTGTGAAGGAAGGACTGAAAGCAGCCCAGCAAAAAGTAATTAGCTATGCCTGGGTCTCAGCCATAACTCAGGAGCCCAATGAGAACCCAACTGCCTTTCTGTAAAGGCTAAAAGAGGCCCTCCAAAAGTTTACCAATCTGGATTTAGACTCTTACGAGGGACAGGTGATTTTAAAGGACAAATTCCTGTCCCAATGTGCATCAGATATCAGAATAAAGTTAAAACAGCTACAGCAGCAGGACCCTGCTTCCTCTTTAGCTGAGATGATCCAGACAGCCACCAATACCTTTTATAACAAAGAACAGGAGAAAGAGGCCAAGGCCCAGGAGAGGAAGAAAAGGAAAGAGACAAAGCATGCCCAGATGCTGGCCGCCCTCCAGGGAAGCCCTATGGCAAACCCCGAGTCCTTGAAGGACAAGGCACGAGGCAAATGCCTAATCTATAGGCAGGTGGGGCATTGGGCCAAAGAGTGTCCAAACTGTGACAAGTCTCCTAAAACTGCTTGCTATAAATGCCATCAACTGGGACATTGGGTGGCACCCTGTCCTTGGGACCCAAGAGACTCAAGGTCAAGCACCAAACCTTCCCTCACAACCGTTCAACAGGACTGAAGCAGCCCCCCACCCTCACAACTCCCACCCCCCAGCCAGCCCACATATCACAGATAACCATCACGGGGCTGGAGCCAAGGATGCAACTGGATGTAGCAGGTAAAGGCTACCTACTCTTTCCTAATCTCCTACTCCGGAGACTTCGCCTCCCAAACCTGTACCATTTTTGGTGCTACAGAAAAAAACAATGACAAAAAGATTCACCTGAACACTTTGTTGATGGGATGGACAAATATTTTCCCACTAGTTCCTAGTGGTCCCTGACTGTCCTCCTCCCTTATTGGTAACAAATTTCTCCCTGCCTTTGATACCTTGCAGCATATTGCAGTACCGCTAGAAGATGCTTTAAAACTCTATTTTGAGAGCAAACTAACCAGTTTTACCAGCCACCAAGTGAAACAACTCCTAAATGGGAGAGGCCATTTATAGATGTATGATCAAAAAATCCTCAGATATCAAGGAATGCTGATGGAAAATTGAGGCCTGACTAATCCCCTTGTGAGGTTCTTAACCCAGCCACCCTCCTGCCTACCCCTGAGGGCTCTCTCCCCTTTCACTCCTGCCTAGAAACCTTGGACCACTGGGCAAAACCCTGGAGGGATTGTCAGAAGATCCTCTGACCAATCCCGAGGAAATCTGGTACACTGATGGAAGCAGCTTTGTCTTGGATGGAACAGAAGAGCTGGATATGCAGTAATCTAGGATTTTGAGACCATAGAGGCTAAACGTTTGCCATCAGGTACTTCAGCCCAATTAGTTGAGCTCATAGCCCTGACTCGAGCTTTAGAGCTGGGAAAAGGCAAAAGAGTAGCCATTTACACTGACTCCAAGTATGCCTTTTTGGTGCTACATGCACATGCTGCTATTTGGAACGAAAGAGGCCACTTGACCACCCGAGGGTCCCCAATCAAATATGATCAAATCCTTAGGCTCTTGGAGGCAGTCCATCTGCCCACTGAGGTTTCAGTTTCCCACTGTAAAGGATGCCAAAAAGGGAGCATGGAAGTGGCACGAGGGAACCAAGCAGCTGATCAGCCAGCTAAGAGAGCAGCATTACAGAGCAATGACGTAATAGGGGTTCCCACCTTAGTTCCACAAACTAATTTGCCAGAAACCCCTTCATATAATGAAGGTGAGACTCTTAAAGCTAAGAGTGAGGGCTTTCAAGAAGATCATATGGGGCTGTTCCACAAGGAGGAACTCCTTTTTCTGCCTGGGAACCTCCAAAGGAAGTTGGTTAACTCCTTACATGCCACCACTCATTTAGGGGAAAAAGCCCTCCAAAGATTACTAGAAAGTTTCTTCAGAGGAACAGGCTTCCAAACAACTATAAAGCAAGTGGTTTCTTCGTGTTTCACTTGCCAGTTAAACAACCCCCAAGGATCGCAAAGACCCCAGCTGGCTCAGCCCATCCAGAGACATGGGACCTACCCAGGAGAGGACTGGCAGATGGACTTCACCCAGATGCCAGCTTCTCAAGGGTAGATACATTCACAGGATGGATTGAAGTCTTTCCCACCCAGACTGAGAAGGCTGAGGAGGTGATTAAAAACAAAAAACAAAAAACAAACAAACAAAAAACAAAAAAAAACCTGCTACATGAAATAATCCCAAGATTTGGTCTGCCCAGATCATTACAAAGTGACAATGGGACATCATTTACTTCTAAGGTCACCCAAGGGGTTTCTGAAGCATTGGGCATTACTTATTATCTCCATTATGCCTAGAGGCCTCAGTCTTCAGGAAAAGTAGAAAGAGTCAACCAATTCTTAAAATCAGTGATAAAAATATAACCAAGTAGACCTCCCTGGTGTGGAAGGAGGCTTTACCAATAGCTCTCCTCCGCACCCATATTGCCCCTAAAGAACAGGTTGGCCTTAGTCCTCATGAGATGCTATATAGGAGAGCTTTTGTTTATGTCAATGACCTCTTCCTAGATCCAGAGGCTCAGACTCTCCAGTCTTATACCATGGCCATTGGGCAATTACAACAGGATATACGCTTGTGGGGTGTGAACCATGACCCCAAAGATTCTAAGGAGTTACCACTATATGTTCCAGGGACTCAAGTCCTAATTAAAGTCTGGAAAGATGGGTCCCCAAAGGCTCAACTCCAGCCCACATGGAAAAGCCCTGCTCTGTAATACTTTCTACCCCACAGCAGTCAAGGTACCAGGACATGACTCCTGGATTCACTACTCATGGGTCAAGCCATGGAAGAAAACAGAAGAGGACACTCAATACACCTGTGAGCCCCTGGGAGGCCTCAGATACCTATTCAGGACTACCAGTGAGTGCCATTCTAATGAATACCCCCAAAATCTAGTTTCTGAGGATAAGATTTCTCAGGACAGCTCTAAAGAGCCAAGACAGCTTGGCAGGGGTTGTACTCCAAAACAGACAGGAGATAGATCTTCTGATCCCTGAACAAGTAGAGACTTGAGCCATCCTTGAGATGGGAATTTGGTGTTGGCTCATGCCCCTACTAGTCCTTGTTATGCCATATTGATGCTGTTTATGATTGCTCCATGTATTACCAATTGTCTAACCCATTTTGTCTCTGCCTGGGTCAACAAGCTACAACATTCAGTGCCAGTTCAACAAGGATATATAAAACTACAGCTGACCATGGAAAATATCACTTACCCTTAGATGGACATCTGAGATCTCCCAGACACCTCTATAAGGACTCTGAGGCTTGAGACTAGCAAGAAGGGGAGGCCCAATGCCCCTCACCATCCCAGCTCAGCAGAAAATAGCCAGAAAGAACTTGATGCCCCTATTCGCAAAGAATTGGGCCTCCCATCTCTTGAGGGGGGAATGTTAGGAAGTTAGAGTAGGCAAAAGGAGTCCAGAATGGCTGTGGCTAAAAGATAAGGTAGGGAAAAGCCCATGAAAATAGAACAAAGGAAGGTCAGAGGACTGGAGTGAGGACCTCATGTAGAACAAACAGCACCCCTGGCTAGCCTAATTTACATAAAGCAGTCCCGGGGGAGGAGAAAACATATAAAAAGAGGAGCCAAAGGGCCGGGGGTCTCTCTCCTGCACTCTTTCTGTCTCTCTGTCTTCCCTTTGTGTCTTTTGGGTCGGCATGCCCTCACGCCTCAAGGATGTATTTTCCTTTATTTTCTAAATAAAGCTGAGCTGTAACACGGAACTGTAACACTGTCTGAGAGCTATGATGCACTGAGGGCTTTAACGTCAGTCACTTCAAATTTTTGTTGTGATGAGACAGAACCAAGGAAATTACACACTCCCCTGACATAACCATCCTACATTAAATTTCAACAACCCTATATATCCAAGCATTTCCTTCCCAATTTTGTATTTTAGTCCTTTGTACTCATCAGTCATCAGCATAACATATATATTTTACTTCCTTTTTTTTTTTTTTTAAACATTGTTTCTCCCTTTGTACAATGTAAGTTCCATAAAGACAGAAGTTTGTGTTGCTTTTGTCTGTGGCTGGGTATATAGGACTTAGTATATTGCCAGTCATATATTTGAACTAGAAATTTTAGTTGAAAGAATGGATAAATGAATGGATGAGATGTATAAAATTGTGTTCAATCTCATAAATAAGCATAACAGTGTAAATTAAAATAAACATGATATTACATACATCTTAAACAAAGATGAACTGACTAAACATAATAGAAATGAAGCAATATAAATCAAAATATTTGGAATGAACAGTTTCCTGACTCAACAGTTCTATGTCTGGGAATTTATCTTAGACATAGGTATGTACATTGCAATGGTACACATATGTCCACAAATAAAATACATTTATTTAAATAAACTTACTTGTTATGAAATACTAAATAATTATTCAATGTGTATTGAATATTTTCTCTCTCTGTGTATATATACACACACACACACACCCATGTGTGTGTGTGTATGAATGTGTGTGTGTGTGTGTATGTTTATATAAACTTTATTTTGAGAGCAATTATAGGTTCATAGGAAAACTGAGTAAGATGTATGGAGTTCCCACATACTCTCTGCCTCCATACCTACAAGACCTCTCCCACTATCAACATCCTGAATGGTATATTTGCTATAATAGATACACACTGGCACATTGTTATCACCTTAAGTTCATACTTTAAGTAGGGGTCACTCTTGGTGTTGTACTTTCTATGCAAATTATTTTTAAGGGAAAAAGGTATGTTCAGTTCAGTCACTCAGTTGTGTCCGACTCTTTGAGATCCCATGAATTGGAAAAATCCCATGGACAGAGAAGCCTGGTAGGCTACAGTCCATAGTGTCGCAAAGAGTCAGACACGACTGAGCAAATATAAAAAATATAAAAAAATTAAAGGCCTCTCTGTCCATCACCAACTCCTGGAGGTCACTCAGACTCACATCCATCGAGTTGGTGATGCCATCCAGCCATCTCATCCTCTGTCGTGCCCTTTTCCTCCTGCCCCCAATCCCTCCCAGAATCAGAGTTTTTTCCAATGAGTCAACTCTTTGCATGAGGTGGCCAAAGTACTGGAGTTTCAGCTTTAGCATCATTCCTTCCAAAGAAATCCCAGGGCTGATCTCCTTCAGAATGGACTGGTTGGATCTTCTTGCAGTCCAAGGGACTCTCAAGAGTCTTCTCCAACACCACAGTTCAAAAGCATCAATTCTTTGTCACTCAGCTTTTTTCACAATCCAACTCTCACATCTATACATGACTACTGGAATACAAAACAGTAAAAAGCATACTATCCTTTGTTCATCAAAAATAAGATTATTTAGAAACATTTTGATCTGTGAAGCAAAATATTAATGTTGCTTATCACAAAACAGTAGTAACAAAGGGTTTTTTTTAGTGATGTATACTATGTATACGTTATATATAAGGGCATTTTATAGTCTTCTAAACATACACTATGAGTTCCTCCTAGATATCTGCTATTATAACTAATCTGCTATTATACTAATGTGTCATTTTTTTAAAAAAAATGATAAACTCAGAAAATTTACAAAATTGTTAAAACTCTCTAAATTCTCATAGCAGAATGATTAAATGCAATTATTAATGGGTCTACTTTTCCCCACATTGGGTTTTGAGTGTACCTTAAATTAGATATTTACAACAAATTAAGGTTCATTTTCAAACAACTATATTGTCAAGTGAAAATGTAAAGTCACCAATAATCTTAAACAGAGAATAGTGTCTAGAAAATAGGAGTTAAACTGAATTCCAAAAAGAAACAAACAAAAAAAAGATTGAATCTATTAATCCACCCTCACTCTTGAGAGCAGTGCTGTAAGCAGGTTTCTCAGGTCAGTGGAGAGGATAACGGGTTTTTAAAATATCGCTTCTCAATGGAGAAATGTTTAAGACACCGTGTTACTTTGTCTTAAGATATAAATCTCCGTAAGTTGCAAGAAACTAATCAGAAGTTTCTAAAAGTATTAGTTCCAAACATGTGAACTAACTTTTAAGATCTAAAAAATCATGAAACCTCCATATTTTTATTGATGTAAGCATTAATGGGACTACGGAGAATACACACCAGGGTAAAAAGAAAGAAAATAAATTAATGTAGATAAATATATTGATTGCTTTGTTTTGAAATTTCAGGATTTATACATAAAACTATCCTGAAAATTGTGAATGGTCTTGCTGCCTGATTACAAAATTTGGACTATCACATAATTTTAAAATTATATTCTTAGAGGATGAAGTGACTATCTCATATAAATTCTCACTGTGCTTGATTCTAGCTTAGAGAAGATGGCACAGATTGTAAATAAGTCTTTAGGAAAACATGCTCAATCTAGTAACTGCTTCTAAGGAATTGCTCGGAGAAGGCAATGGCACCCCACTCCAGTACTCTTGCCTGGAAATTCCCATGGATGGAGGAGCCTGGTAGGCTGCAGTCCATGGGGTCGCGAAGAGTCGGAGGCGACTGAGCGACTTCACTTTCACTTTTCACTTCATGCGTTGGAAAAGGAAATGGCAACCCACTCCAGTGTTCTTGCCTGGAGAATCCCAGGGACCTGGGAGCCTATGGGCTGCCGTCTATGGGGTCAAACAGAGTCGGACACGACTGAAGTTACTTAGCAGGGGCAAGGAATTGCTAACCTATCTCAAAATTACCCATTTTGCAGTCAAGTATAGGAGATAAATATTGTCCAAATATGTCAAGAGATTTGGATACACTGAAGCAAATTGTTGCAAAAGTGCCATCCTGTTAGTAAAACTGTAGAGGGCTGCAGGCTTAGAGACATGAGTTTTAAATATAGTGCTGCCATTGAATAGCTGGTGCACTTGGTTAAGCCAACTAACCAATAATCTGACCAAATTTCTCTGAAAGAAAATTACTGCTCTAATATTATATAACTCCATGAGGTATTATATTTGTCTGATTTTATTTTTATAAAAAAACACATAAGCTTTCTAGGTTAGTTTTATGCCCACATGTCAGTAAATTATGTGTTATGTAGGCTTCCTTGATTTTCTTGGTTAGACACTTGAAGGAAGACAATTTATTGTCATGACGATCTGGAGGTAAATTCTGATGGCTGCAATGAAAACTGAAAATCCTGAGGAACAACATAAGAAGTATTTACTTCCTACTATCTGTGTGTGTTTATAGGGCAGAATTAATCAAACTTTGATTTTAGCTAGAAAAGTAGCATCTAGAATAATTTAAATATATCATCCCGAAGATAATCTTTGGAGGACCTGGTTGCTACACAATTGAAAGGAAGCAGTATGAACTGTGACAGGATTGGTTTCTTATATCTGCATTTGGTTGCCTTCACATTTTATGCTTCTGCATAAATATGAATAAAACCAATAATTCCAGAATTTTTTAGTTTTATTTTTTGTTTTTCAGCCAGAAGACATGATGCTTTTTCATGTCTACTTGAAGAGAACAAAGGATAACTTTTTTGTGTTTTCTGTCAATAAGTGGAATCATACACTATTTGCTTTTGCAACTAGATTATTTTACTTAGCACACTGTCTTAAATATTCCCTATGCTGTAGTATGTATTAAGATTTTCTTCATTTTTTAGGCTGAATAATATTCTGTTGTATATGCATACTATATTTTATTCATCTAGTTTTTCATCCATTAACATAAATACAATTTTTACAAAGAAATAAAATGAGTTTGAAAATGGTTAAACATTACCTTAGGATAAGTAGTAAGTAGGCTGAAATATCAAGACCAAAACCTTGTAATTTGGTTTCTAATTCAGGCTTCATGGACTAATTGATATCTAAGGTGATTTCACTTCCAAAATTCCAAATCTCTCAATGCACTGAAATATGCCCAACCACAACAAGAATTTACATACTTTACTTTAAAAATACATTTCTGATATAATATCAGTCAATCTTAACAAACATGTTTAAAGAAAGCTTACATACATATTGACATAAATTATTTATTTTGAAGTGTTGTGATCTTAAACTCCTTTTTCTGAAGTTTACAGTTTTTAAGAAATTATTACTGAAAATATTTTAAATGATGTTACAGATATTGTTTCATATATTAAAGAAGATTAAATAAACATTACCCTTCCAGATATAACTAATTGAGTCTACTCATTAAATATCTGAAAAAGATGTATTTTGGCTTATGGTTGCATTGACATGTGTGTTCATGCTCAGTTGTTCAGTCCTGTCTGATTCTTTGTAACCACATAGACTGTAGCCCGTCAGACTCTTCTGTCCATGGGATTTCCCAGGCCAAGAATACTGGAGTATGTTGCCATTTCCTTGTCTAAGGGATCTTCCCTTGATCCAGGGATCAAATCCACAGCTCCTGTATTGGCAGTCGGATTCTGTATCCCAAGCCACATGCTTAGCCCATGCTAACACTGATAAAACAAACTTAAATTTAAGTCAATAATTTGTGTTTGATTAATCGTAATTGCTTTATATTACAAACTGAATCCTTCATATCATTTTAAACTTAAAGCAATGCCTAAAGGAATCTTTGATTATAGTATGGATTACAGCAAACTGTGGACAATTCTTAAAGAGATGGGAATACCAGACCACCTTACTTGCCTCCTGTGAAACCTGTTTGCAGGTCGAGAAGCAACATTTAGAATCAGACATGGAACAACAGACTGGTTCCAAACTGGGAAAGGAGTACAGCAAGGCTGTATATTGTAACCTGCTTATTCAACTTATATACAGAGTACATCATGAGAAATGCTGGGCTGGATGAAGCACAAGCTGGATTTAAGATTGTCGGGAGAAATATCAATAACCTCAGATATGCAGATGACACCACACTTATGGCAGAAAGCAAAGAACTAAAGAGCCACTTGATGAAAGTTAAAGAGGAGAGTGAAAAAGCTGGCTTAAAAACATAATGTTCAAAATGAAGATCATGGCATCTGGTTCCATCACTGCATGACAAATAGATGGGGAAACAATGGAAATAGTGAGAGGACTTTATCTTCTTGGGCTCCAAAATCACTACAGATTGTGACTGTAACCATGAAATTAAAAGATGCTTGCTCATTAGAAGAAACGCTATGACCAATCTAGACAGTATATTAGGAAGCAGAAATATTACTTTACCAACAAAGGTCCATCTGGGCAAAGCTATGGTTTTTCCAGTAGTCATATGGATGTGAGAGTTGACCCATAAAGAAAACTGAGCACCAAAGAATTGATGCTTTTGAACTGTGGTATTGGAGAAGACTCTTGAGAATTCCTTGGACAGCAAGGAGATCAAGCCAGTCAATCCTAAAAGAAGTCAATCCTGAATATTCATTAGAAGGATTGACACTGTAACTGAAGTTTCAATACTTTGGCCACCTGATGTGAAGAGCCCACTCATTAGAAAAGACCCTGATGCTGGGAAAGATTGAGGGCAGGAAGAGAAGCAGAAGACAGATGACGAGATGGCCAGATGGCATCACTGACTTAATAGACATGAGTTTGAGAAAGCTCCAGGAGATGGTGAAGGACAGGAAAGCCTGGCTTGCTGCAGGCCACAGGGTCCCAAAGAGTAGGACACCCCTGAGCAACTGGACAACAACAACAAAAGGAATCTAAAAATTCAGTTAACAAGAAGGTTGTTGAAAGTTGTTTTCCTCCTGTCCTGGGGAGATACTCTAATATTCAAAAGCAGTGGCTCTGGATGTGTGATCCCGGGACTAGTAGCTTTAGCATCACTTCTGAGCTTGTTAGAAATGCAAACTCTCAGTTACCATCTCAAAACTGCTGAGTCAGAAGTTCTGGGTGAGGGGCCAATCAAGCTGAACTTCAATAAGCCTTCTATATTGATGGATGTCGAAGTTTAACAACAACTGAGAATCACTGATTTAAATCATTTCAGACTAGAGAGAGGTTAATGTACGTAGTTACAGAAAACAGTTGTGAATGGTCACAGACCTTGGAGGAGGGAGAGAGAGACAAACTGAAAGAAACTGAATCTTGGCTGGGAAAAATATGAAAATGTATAAGAAAGATGGGCTTCTTTGGTGGCTCAGTGGTAAAGAACCCAATTGCCAATGCAGGACATGAGACGAGGTTTTAATCTCTCGGTCAGGAAGATCTGGACAAGGAAATGGCAACCCACTCCAGTATTCTTGCCTGGGAAATCCCATGGACAGAGGAGCCTGGTGGGCTACAGTCCATGGGGTCGCAAAGGAGTTGGACTAGCAACCAAACAACAACAGCATAGGAAAGATACAGCATTTCTTTGCATTAGTATTGAATGAGATGAAAATAAAATTACTATTAAGAAAAGGGTCAAACTTAGAGATAAATGTAAAAGCAAAAGAAAAAAAAATAGAATTCATACATTTTCCTACAGTTCCCACGTCTGTAAATACTTGTGAGTGTTAAAAAATACAAATGTCTAGACTTTATCAGCATTCTCCCTTCCAGAGTTTATTTAGGAGTCCAGAGATTTCCATCTGTAAAAGCTCTCCCCAGGTTGAGAAACATAGGTTTGATATGACTAATTCTGTAACCACCATGCTTACATTAGCCATGTGATAGCGGCAGTGTACCAGTGCCCAGTGATTCCCATCCTGGGACGGAAGGGAGGAAGAGACTTAATTAATTTATTAAGCTATTTTTTCAACCCAGATACCTCTGGTGTTTATTCTGGCTTGAGAATTGTTTCTTATTCCAGCATTTCAGTGATTTCCAAATTGAGAAAAAGTACAAATTTTAGCAATTTTCTTTTACATTTATTTTTGTTTCTCCAAAATAGCTATTTCAATGTGTTATCTTTAAACAATTCATGAGACTAAAATATTATAAACTTTAGTGATACAATTTAGGATACAAATAAATCTTCTT
Organism: Bubalus bubalis; assembly: GCF_019923935.1. Taxonomy (NCBI): domain Eukaryota; kingdom Metazoa; phylum Chordata; class Mammalia; order Artiodactyla; family Bovidae; genus Bubalus; species Bubalus bubalis. The sequence continues at coordinate 117,053,731 of NC_059160.1, read as the reverse complement.
TTGTTTGTTTGCTTCTCATTATAGTGTTATAATCTTTTACCATTTAACCTCTGTTAATATTGAAAAGCAGAGACATTACTTTGCCAACAAAGGTCCGTCTAGTCAAGGCTATGGTTTTTCCAGTGGTCATGTATGGATGTGAGAGTTGGACTGTAAAGAAAGCTAAGCACAGAAGAATTGATGCCTTTGCACTGTGGTGTTGGAGAAGACTCTTGAGAGTCCCTGGGACTGTAAGGAGATCCAACCAGTCCATTCTAATGGAGATCAGCCCTGGGATTTCTTTGGAAGGAATGATGCTAAAGCTGAAGCTCCAGTACTTTGGACACCTCATGCGAAGAGTTGACTCATTGGAAAAGACTCTGATGCTAGGAGGGATTGGGGTCAGGAGGAAAAGGGGGCGACAGAGGATGAGATGGCTGGATGGCATTACTGACTCAATGGACATGAGTCTGAGTGAACTCTGGGAGTTGGTGATGGACAGGGAGGCCTGGCATGCTGGAATTCATGGGGTCACAAAGAGTCAGACACAACTGAGCAACTGAACTGAACTGAACACAGTTTTAGATATGAGTTTATTGTCAGATTTTCAATCAAAATCATCTACATATTTACATTTTCATCTGAATTCATTGGACCCTGTCTTACATTTTAATTTTAAAAGCACAGTGGGGAATTCTCTGGTAGTCCAGTGTTTATGACAGAGCTTTCACTGCCCTTGGTCTAAGTCTGATCTCTAGTCTGGGAACTAAGATCCCACAAGTTGTAGCCAAAAAAAAAAAAAAAAAAAAAAGGGAAAAAGTGGAATTGTCTATAGTTGTTACAATCTTTGGAGTAAAATACCCATAGGATATAGATGTGTGCTCTAAACCGTATTTCCACTTACTACATGTATTATAGTAAGGGGCGGTGGCTGACAGGAGCAACCTCACATCCAAGGTCAGGAGGGGCGGCCCTGAGGAGATACCCCTCGTCCAAAATAAGAGAAACCTAAGTAAGATGGTAGGTGTTGGGAGAGGGTATCAGAAGGCAGACACACTGAAACCATAATCACAGAAAACTAGCCGTTCTGATCACACAGACCACAGGCTTGTCTAACTCAATGAAACTAAGCCATGCCCTGTGGGGCCGCCCAAGATGGACGGGTCATGGTGCAGAGTTCTGACAAAATGTTGTCCACTGCAGAAGGGAATGGCAAACCACTTCAGTATTCTTGCCTTGAGAACCCCATGAACAGTAAGAAAAGGCAAAAAGATAAGATGCTGAAAGAAGAACTCTGCAGGTTGGTAGGTGCCCAATATGCTACTGGAGATCAGTGGAGAAATAACTCCAGAAAGAATGAAGGGATGGAGCCAAAGCAAAAACAATACCCAGCTGTGGATGGGACTGGTGATAGAAGCAAGTCCAATGCTGTAAAGAGCAATATTGCATAGGAACCTAGAATGTCAGGTCCATGAATCAAGGCAAATTGGGAGTGGTCAAACAGGAGATGGCAAGAGTGAACATCGGCATTCTAGGAATCAGTGAACTCAAATGGACTGGAATGGGTGAATTTAACTCAGATGACCATTATATCTACTACTGTGGGCAGGAATCCCTTAGAAGAAATGGAGTAGCCATCATGGTCAACAAAAGGGTCCAAAATGCAGTACTTGGATGCAATCTCAAAAACGACAGAATGATCTCTGTTCATTTCCAAGGCAAAAGATTCAATATCATGGTGATCCAAGCCCATGCCCCAACCAGTAATGCTGAAGAAGCTGTAAGTTGAACGGTTCTATGAAGACCTACAAGACCTTTTAGAACTAACACACAAAAAGATGTACTTTTCTTTATAGAGGGCTGGAATGCAAAAGTTGGAAGTCAAGAAACACCTGGAGTAACAGGCAAATTTGGCCTTGGAGTACAGAATGAAGCAGGGCAAAGGCTAATAGAGTTTTTCCCAGAGAACTCACTGGTCATAGCAAACACCCTCTCCAACAACACAAGAGAAGACTCTACACATGGACATCGCCAGATGGTTGACAGTGAAATCAGACTGATTATATTCTTTGCAGCCAAAGATGGAGAAGCTTCATACAGTCAGCAAAAACAAGACTGGGATCTGACTGTGACTCAGATCATGAACTCCTTATTGCCAAATTCAGACTTAAATCGAAGAAAGTGGAGCGATCACTAGACCATTCATGTATGACCTAAATTTAATCCCTTATGACTATACAGTGGAAGTGAGAAATAGATTTAAGGGAGTCTATCTGATAGACAGCGTGCCTGATGAACTATGGACTGACGTTCATGACATTGTACAGGAGACAGGGATCAAGACCATCTCCATGGAAAATAAATGCAAACAAACAAAAAAAAAAAAACACTGTCTCAGGAGGCCTTACAAATAGCTGTGAAAATAAGAGAAGCAAAAAGCAAAGGAGAAAAGGAAAGATATAAACATCTGAATGCAGAGTTCCAAAGAATAGCAAGGAGAGATAAGAGAGCCTTCGTCAGTGATCAATGCAAAGAAATAGAGGAAAACAACAGAATGGGAAACACTAGAGATCTCTTTAAGAAAATTAGAGATACCAAGGAAACATTTCATGCAAAGATGGGCTCAATAAAGGACAGAAATGTTAGGGACCTAACAGAAGCAGAAGATATTAGAAGAGGTGGCAAGAATACACAGAAGAACTGTACAAAAGAGATCTTCATGACCCAGATAATCCGATGGTGTGATCACTCACCTAGAGCCAGACATCCTGGAATGTGAAGTCAAATAGGCCTTAGAAAGCATCACTACAAACAAAGCTAGTGGAGGTGATGGAATTCCAGTTGAGCTATTTCAAATCCTGAAAGATGACGTTGGGAAAGTGCTCCACTCAATATGCCAGCAAATTTGGAAAACTCAGCAGTGGTCACAGGACTGGAAAAGGTCAGTTTTCCTTCCAATCCCAAAGAAAGGGAATGCCAAAGAATGCTCAATCTATTTCACAATTGCACTCATCTCACTCACTAGTAAAGTAATGCTCAAAATTCTCCAAGCCAGGCTTCAGCAATATGTGAACCCTGAACTTCCAGATGTTCAAGCTGGTTTTAGAAAAGGGAGAGGAACTAGAGATCAAATTGCCAACATCTGCTGGCTCATGGAAAAAGCAAGAGAGTTCCAGAAAAATATCTATTTCTGCTTTATTGACTATGCCAAATCCTTTGACTGTGTGAACCACAATAAACTGTGGAAAATTCTGTAAGAGATGGGAATACCAGACCACCTGACCTGCCTCTTGAGAAATCTGTATGCAGGTCAGGAAGCAACAGTTAGAACTGGACATGGAACAACAGACTGGTTTCAAATAGGAAAAGGAGTATGTCAAGGCTATATACTGTCACCCTGCTTATTTAAATTATACGCAGAGTACATCATGAGAAATGCTGGGCTGGAGGAAGCACAAGCTGGAATCAATATTTCTGGGAGAAATATCAATAACCTCAGATATGCAGATGACACCACCCTTATGGCAGAAAGTGAAGAGGAACTAAAAAAGTCTCTTGATGAAAGTGAAAGAGGAGAGTGAAAAATTTGGCTTAAAGCTCAACATTCCAAAAACTAAGATCAAGGCATCAGGTTCCATCACTTCATGGGAAACAGATGGGGAAACAGTCGACACAGTTTCAGAATTTTTTATTTTTTGGGGGGGCTCCAAAATCAGTGCAGATGTTGATTGCAGCCATGAAATTAAAAGATGCTTACTCCTTGGAAAGAAAGTTATGATTAACCTACATAGCATATTAAAAAGTAGAGACATTACTTTGCCAAAAAAGGTCCATCTAGTCAAGTCTATGGTTTTTCCTGTTGTCATGTATGGATGTGAGAGTTGGAGTTTGAAGAAAGCTGAGTGCTAAAGAATTAATGCTTTTGAACTATGGTGTTGGAGAAGACTCTTGAGAGTCCCTTGGACTGCAAGGAGGTCCAACCCCTCCATTCTAAAGGAGATCAGTCCTGGGTGTTCATTGGAAGGACTGATGCTGATGCTGAAACTCCAATACTTTGGCCACCTCATGCGAAGAGTTGATTCATTGGAAAAGACCCTGATGCTGGGAGGGATTGTGGGCAGGAGGAGAAGGGGAGAGCAGAGAATGAGATGGCTGGATGGCATCACCCACTCAATGGACATGAGTTTGAGTAGACTCCAGGCGTTGGCAATGGACAGGGAGGCCTGGTGTGTGCGATTCAAAGAGTCAGACACGAGTGAGCAACTGAACTGAACTGAACTGAACTGAATATGTATTATATTACTATATATAAAATATATCCTTATCTTTATCTTACACTGTACAATAGTTGGAGGGGGCAATGGCACCCCAGTCCAGTACTCTTGCCTGGAAAATCCCATGGACCGAGGAGCCTGGTGGGCTGCAGTCCATGGGGTCGCTGAGGGTCAGACACGACTGAGTGACTTCACTTTCACTTTTCAGTTTCATGCATTGAAGAGGGAAATGGCAACCCACTCCAGTGATCTTGCCTGGAGAATCCCGGGGACAGCGGGGCCTGGTGGGCTGCCATCTATGGGGTCACACAGAGTCAGACACGACTGATGTGACTTAGCAGCAGCAGCAGCAGTACAATGGTTACATGTAGATATGGCATATTGCAATGTATATTAACTTGGGGATAAATACCTGCAGCATGCAATATGTGTGTACCATGCAGAGAGATTCTGGTTATCTTTGTGTAATGTAATTAAGCCACGTGGCATTTTCCCAGTCTATGGTTATTTAATTACTTCACATTGTAAGTGATTCTAATTCAAAAAGATTTTTTCCTTAAGCTCTTACAGATATAAATAGAGATGAAAATAACTTATCTATGTATCTATTGGTAAAGAGAGGCTGTGGTGAGTTTATGAAATTAGCAGGCCCTAAAATTTTCCCTTATTAGTGACAACAGTCATACAGAGTCAGCCAGGACTGAAGTGACTTAGCAGCAGCAGCAGCAGCAAGTCACTTGAAACAAAGAAGTTCACAGTGTTGCCTCTGTGTTCCAGGGAAAGCTTTGATCAATGTTTTACAATGTGTCATTATCAGGTAACACATTCTTCACAGTAGGTAATTAGCAGGTGATAATGAGAATCAAGTCCAATATTTCACATATGCCCCTAAAAGCTGTACTTCCAGCAGGTGGAAGGAGCTGAGAAATTGAGTTACAAAATGGTTTTCCACATGTTGCTTCACTAAATAGAAAGGTATATTCTTTTTAAATCAGAATGCTGTACAAATGTTAGGAAATGACAATCTGCAAGCAACCGGATAACACTATTGATCATTAACTGTGGATTATCTATTGCATGCAGTGTGTTATTGTTGAAATAATTTTTTAAATAACAGTGATTATTTTCATGTATCACTGACTCCAAACAAATATTTTGGTTTATTTGCAATTAACAATAGAAGCTAACTTTATTAAAAACTGAGCACCTGCTGAATTTACTGGACAACATTCAATGTAATAGATGGCATGTGTGCATGCCTGCATTTTAAGTTGCTTCAGTTGTGTCCAACTCTTTGCTACCCCATGGACTGTAGCCCACCAGGCTCCTCTGGCCATGGGTATTCTCCAGGCAAGAGCAAGTGCAAGATTCTGGAGGTGGATGTCAGGAGCTTCTCCAGGGGATCTTCCCAACCCAGGGATCAAACCCATGTCTCTCACACCTACCTGCATTGGCTGAAGGGTTCTTTACCACTAATGCCACCTGGGAAGCCCAATAAATGGCATGGGTCAGCCTCTTGTCTGACTCTTTGAGACCCCATGAACTGTAGCCCACCAGGCTCCTCTTTCCATGGGATTCTCCAGGCAAGAATACTGGAGTGGGTTGCCCTTCCCTTATCCAAATATGTGGCATAATTATGTATAAAAGATGAGGCTGTCTTAAGTTTCAGGGTTTTCATCCAAATCCTAAGTCCTATATTCTTAAACCAGGTAACTTTTTGACAAATTGCCAAGCTATTTGAGCCTCTTTTGCTTTTCTTGTGAGGCTGATGAAGTGAATAAAAGTGAGTCTTTCCTAGGTAGATGTGGGAAATATATACTTGGGAATAAGGGCTACAACATTTTTAGCTATAAATATAATGATGATGTTTACTTCCAGCAGGAGGAAGGAGGACCTTCCCTCATAGCTCAGTGGGTAAAGAATCTGCTTGAAAGGCAGTAGACCGGGATTTGATTCCTGGGTCATAAAGATCTCCTGGAGAAGGAAATGGCAACCCACTCCAGTATTCTTGCCTGGAGAATCCTATGGACAGAGGAGCCTGAAAGGCTACAGTCCATGGGGTTGCAATGGTCGGACATGACTTAGTGACTAAACAACCATAAACCACCAACATGATAATGATGACTTCTACTATTATCACTCTGCATCCAGTAGAGCTCTGGTAACATTCCCCTAGCTGTTGGTCAGGAAGAGGAAGAATATTAACCTGTTCAGTTCAGTTCAGTCACTCAGTTGTGTCCGACTCTTTGCGACCCCATGAATGGCATCACACCAGGCCTCCCTGTCCATCACCAACTCCCAGAGTTCACTCAAACTCATGTCCATTGAGTCAGTGATACCATCCAACCATCTCATCCTCTGTCGTCCCCTTCTCCTCCTGCCCCCAATCCCTCCCAGCATCAGAGTCTTTTCCAATGAGTCAACTCTTCGCATGAGGTGGCCAAAGTACTGGAGTTTCAGCTTTAGCATCATTCCCTCCAAATAACACCCAGGGCTGATCTCCTTTAGAATGGACTTGTTGGATCTCCTTGCAGTCCAAGGGACTCTGAAGAGTCTTCTCCAACACCACAGTTCAAAAGCATCAATTCTTCGGTGCTCAGCTTTCTTCACAGTCCAACTTTCACATCCATACATGACCACAGGAAAAACCATAGCCTTGACTAGACGGACCTTTGTTGGCAAAGTAATGCCTCGGCTTTTGAATATGCTATCTAGGTTGGTCATAACTTTCCTTCCAAGGAGTAAGCGTCTTTTAATTTTATGGCTGCAGTCACGATCTGCAGTGATTTTGGAGCCCCCCAAAATAAAGTCTGACACTGCTTCCACTGTTTCTTCGTCTATTTCCCATGAAGTGATGGGACCAGATGCCATGATCTTTGTTTTCTGAATGTTGAGCTTTAAGCCAACTTTTTCACTCTCCTCTTTTACTTTCATTGACCTGTTATCAGCCACTAATAAAACCTGGAATAGGATACAAACTTAGGTAAGCTTCTACCTAACATGGAAACACATTTGGAGCAAACAATAAAAACGTCAGGTTTGTTTTAAGAAAGCACAGTGATAGTAGGAAGAGACAGAAAATAGTGAGGAAGCTTCAATTCGTTCGAGGACTGCTGCCTCAGGAAGGCTCAGATGGGTCCTGGGAATTAAGTGCATCTCACTGATGGATGACGTTGGGCTGTCAGTAACAGCATGCTTCGGAGAAGGAAGACAATGTTTCCTTAAACACAGTGTGAAGAATTTAGGGAGAAAAACTGAAATTGTGCAGGAGGAAAAGTTTGATTATTAAAACAGACATTTATTAACAAGCATGTGCCAGGGATTGTGTTAGGAGGGGTGACAAAGTCAAGCTTCTCCTAAATAACATTGTTGCTTAGAGTTTTAATGTGTCTGTTAGAGACAGCAATCTCAATTTAACTTTTACAGAAATTGACAATGTGCAAACACACACACATATACTCAGTATATGTATACGTATACATACATGCACACATACATCAATCTCAGTTATGATATAATGTTTATATATTTGTGCCTATTTTTTTTTTTTTGCAGGATTACACAGATTATTTCATCATACAATAGCTTTGCTTTTTTAAACCCAACATGTTAGAAGGCTATTAATGAAACAGTTTCCTTCCAGGTAACTGTTATTACCTATGCTATACTGAAAGTGAAAGTGAAGTCACTCAGTCATGTCCGACTCTTCGAGATCCCATGTGCTGTAGCCTACCAGGCTACTCCGTCCATGGGATTTTCCAGGCAAGAGTACTGGAGTGGGGTGCCATTTCCTTCCCCAGGAGATCTTCCCAACCCAGGGATTGAACCCGGGTCTCTGGCATTGTAGGCAGATGCTTTACTGTCTGAGCCACCAGGAAAGTCCTCTATAATAGATGCTATAATAGATGATGATACACTCAATAGATTTCTAGATAAAATAAAGAAAAGTGACCTTCCACAAGATTCTGTATTAAATCTGTGAAAGTTATAGCTCTATGTTTCCCTTAATTGACTCAGTATAATAATAATAAAAAAGAAATAATTACCTTTCTTAGCCAGTCTGAGGTTGCTCACGATGACTCTGCAATTGTTATAGTAACTGGCTACTAAAAAAATGCCAAAGGCATTCACAGAATTCCAGAGTTCATCAAAAGGTTCTGCTTTATTAGTCTTTGCTGTTGAGTAAAATTATGCTTAATGAGAGGGGTAACAGGGCCGGGGAGAAAGGCAGGGAGGCAGTGCTGTGTTTTGAATAACTATGGAAATGGTTGCTAGGAAGCACACAAATCTGTGAATTTCTTTCTTTGGACCCACTCTCTCAGCCCCTAACCCTTGCCCCATTTTGGGGGATTTATATTGCCATTTATTGCTGCAATTGGTCGGTGAACATTTTAGAGTAGATGGGCTAATAATGGCCATTCTCACTCTAACTTTGAATCTGAAAAATAGCACATATCATTGTGATGTCACAGAACTGCTAATGAGAAAAGAAATAGATGTTAATGTCTACTGAAAAAAAAATCTTTCTCGTATTGAATTCACTATACCTATTGCTAAGCACATTCCTGGAACCTTTGATGAGATATGATGTTAAAACTTTTGAATAAAGAATGCCAAATTTATTTACTCCAAGACCTATGTCATCTTTTTCTTTTTTTGGCTGGAGGACACATGCTAAATTTATTTAGTGGAAATAGTGGAAATCCACTCCAACAAATTATTACAAATTGTATGATGTTTGATGATCCTCTTTGTGATGGGTTGTTTTTGTGTGTTTGCCATTTAAAAGATGCCTCTGCAATGGGAAACACATACTCTGATAATTTTACAGGCCAATAAACAAATCCTTATTATTAATTACCACTGTCAGAAAGTGCCTTGGTATTTGATTACTGGCAATGGTTCTTGCTGAACAGATTCTTGGTAATAAGATCCTTGATTTTTTGGAAGGGTAGCCTGACAGATTAACCAACCTGTGATTTATCCAATCAAGGACACTCTCAGGAAGATTTGAGTGTTTTCCACCCTTTCAATCATGAGACTAGCTAGCCCCAGATCAAGATAGACTTTTTTCCCTATAAACTTTTAGAAAAAGTATCAAACCCTGCTCATTAGTTCTTGTTACACTGAGGTAGTTCTTTAGGAACATGAAATTGTTTTTTTAAAAAAAGCTGTTTTTTATGAGACTCAACTGATGTTTACCAATTATTAGCATCATTCTTTCTGAAAATAGGAAGAGTTAGTTAAGAAATCATATTAGTTTTCCATTGCTGCTGTAACAAATTACCACAGACACTGTCTTAAGATAAATGTATTATCTTACAGCTCTGGAGTGAAGAAATCTGAATTCATCTATCTGGGATAATATCAAGGTGTCATTAGGGCTGTTTGCCTTCTAGAGATTATAGGGGAGAACCTGTTCTCTTGTCTTTTCCATCTTCTAGAGGCTACTGCAATTCTTGTCTAGTGATCTTTTTTCCAAGTTCAAAGCCAGCAATAGCCAGTTGAGTTTTTAATCCCCATTCCTTTCCTTTTTTGTTAGATTCTATCACTCCAAGATTGACTCCTCTTGTCTCTCTTTCACTTTGGCCAGGCCAGGTGGGAGGGTCGTCTTCAACAAATAGCTCTTTCACACCGGCGTTTCTTCTTTTGTAAGTTCTACAAGTTTCTATGATAGGGGTAACATCACTGTATCATTATGATTATCCTACTTTTCTTTTTGTTGTCCTCCTAACATGCACAGAGAAAAGTGGTAAACAACTGAAATTATTTCTCTCTTCTTTGAGATAGCTTGGTAGAACAGAAGAACCCCAATTTAGCAGACTTTGCAGTACTTATCCAACATCCCAGATGCTTCCTGAACTGCTAATGTGCTTCTCTCCAAATATGAGAGTTATACTGAGCACAATCAGTGCCCTGCTTAGACCCGCTTGGATCCTTTTTACAAGTTCTGTGCATCTATCTTCAGTTTCTTTGGGCTTTGCTTTTAATGGTTTTGTAAAGAGTTATGATTTTGCTGCAAAACTGACAGAATCAATAGCTATCTCTTTGGAAATACCAAGATCTTCAACCTCTAAAGCACTCTTTTTTTTTTTTTTTTTTCCCCTTGCTAAACCCAAAACCAGGACTGTATTTTTCCAGACTTCCTCACTCTTAGCCTATTTCTGAGAATGGATTGTTTCCATATTTCTTTGTCTTGTGACCAACCTAAGCATCTGAAACTTATAAAATTTATGCTAACGGCCAGGAGCAATTTCATCAATTGAATTTTTTTTCTTTTTTTCTATTTTATGGTGCCTTTACCCTGGGACCATAGGTAGATCAGAAGACTACTCTTGGAAATTCTAAAAAGATGGAAGTGGCTGAGTTTTTTTTAACATCTCTTGAGGTAGCTCATAGTCAGTGATTGATTGGTGCAGGAGTATGAGTGCTAAACTCCATTGTCTTAAGGGGATGTGGTGGGAAGTTAGATATAGTTTTATACTTCAGGGCTCCCCAGCTGTGTTAACCTGAAAACTGGAATTGGGATGATCAGAAATCATATCCTTGCTTGGCTTCACCTTCTATGTCTTACTTCCCCTACTACCTTACAGGTTCCCTCTGGGAGCACTTTCTTAATAAATCACTACACATGGATTCCTTTCTCATACTCTGTTTTTAGGGAACTTGAATTAAGAGAGTGGTATTACTGAAAATTTACTAGCATTCTGTCCTCAGCCCCAAACACAATTTAGTGTTTCTTTTTGTGGTTGCGATTTTGCAAGATTTTTTTTCCTGGGGTTTCATGTGCTTCTTTGCACGCACGCACACACACACACACACACACACACACACTTGCATCCACAGAAGGCAACTATTCTAAAGCGAGGATGAAAAAGTTGAACTTGTGAGTATGGATTATCTCTGGTTAGTTTCTTACTGTCAGCTCAATTTAAACACAGTATATTAGAATATTATAGATACTCAAGAAATATTAGGAATTGATTAATATAATATTTTCATATTATTAATTGTGAGAATGCAAATACAGTTAGTGAAAGAAGGAGGTCCCTACTGGGGGCCTTTCTTTTCATTTTCATTTTTCTATCTCTATAACTATCTATTATTTACCATGATATATTGCAGATAGGCAGATAGATTGTGTAATATATGTCCCTCAAGTCATACAATGAAAGGACTAATTGGCCTACAGACTCTTATTTTCTCATTCTTTTAGGTTGTTAATTGGGAAATCAATAGTATCACAGGTAGCTGACTTAGCTCCGTAGTTCAGCTAAGTGAAGTCAGCAACTTGGTCAACTATATTGCTACCAGATTAAAAAGCCTAAGGGCAATCAGCTCTCTATATGCCACTGCTGCTGCTGAGTCACTTCAGTCGTGTCTGACTCTGTGCGACCCCATAGATGGCAGCCCACCAGGCTCCCCCGTCCCTGGGATCCTCCAGGCAAGAATACTAGAGTGGGTTGCTATTTCCTTCTCCAATGCATGAAACTGAAAAGTGAAAGTGAAGTCGCTCAGTTGTGTCCGACTCTGTGCGACCCCATGGAGCCCACCAGGCTCCTCCGTCCATGGGGTTTTTTAGGCAAGAGTACTGGAGTGGGGTGCTCTCTATATATACTTTAATCTTATTAAAAAAAATCTTATATTCCAATACTTTCTAAAGTGAGTGATGGATAAGGAAGTAGAAAAGAAAAGTTCAAGTAACTAAACTATGTTAAAGAAAAACATCTGAGGGCATTTTTTTTTTTTTTTTTTGTAGTGACAGCTAGTAAAAGTATTTTATTTATTTTGAGCTTTACTGTCCAGAGGTAAAAATGTGCCCAGTAATGGAAAGTGGGAGAAGATAGAAATGCTGATGCCTTCTTAGGAGAAACCTGCACTCTATATTGAGTGGTTCCTGATCATTTTTTTGTCTTCCTCTCTGACATCTATTTTCAGATACATCACATTCCAACAAGTGACACAAATTTGGATTTGGTTTATCTATTATTGTTCCTCAAGTTACTTAATTCATGTCTATTTTAATGAAGTCTTTTGCTCATTTTTTATATGGCTTGCTCTCCAAACTCCTACATTACTTTAGTGAAAATCAGTGCTCTGTTGTAAGTTTTTCAGCATTATTTTCCACTTTCATGAAAAAGCCTAGAAAGTCCTCCACTTTTCACCAAATCTAGAAAATTCAAAGATTATTCTATTTCAGAAGAAAATCTAATGATTGTTCCACCAAAAGGGGACAACTGATAGTTCTTGTTAGTTTTATATTGGGAATACTGATAAGTAAAATAGTATGCTTGGCCATATATTTTTTCTTGTTGTTTACAGAACAATCTCTATTGTAATAACTTCTATAAAGTTAAAACTAGAAAATTAACTGAAATATTCTAATTTGTTTTTTACTTTAAAAATATACTGAAGAATAACATATTGCTTAGAAAAGATATAACATTGCTCTTAGAAAAGACATAACAAAGAAAGATCTAGGCTAATTATTGCTGAACATCATGAGTCATCAAAGAAGTGCCAAAGAAATTTATAATTAAACAGCATGGAGGAGCCTGGTAGGCTGCAGTCCATGGGGTCTCTAGGAATTGGACACGACTGAGCAACTTCACTTTCACTTTTCACTTTCATGCATCGGAGTAGGAAATAGCAACCCACTCCAGTGTTCTTGCCTTGAGAATCCCAGGGATGGGGGAGCCTGGTGGACTGCCGTCTCTGGGATCGCACAGAGTCAGACACGACTGAAGCAACTTAGCAGCAGCAGCAGCACCCACCAAACAGAATGACTAAAATTTAAAATTCTGTCAGTATAAAGTGTTGACAAGTGTGTGGAACAACCATGCTTTCATACATTGCTGGGGCCAGTGTAAAATGGTACAAACATTGTGCAAAACTGGCAAAATCTTACCTTACAAACTCAAGCCTTATGATTCAGAAATTTCATTCCTGGGTATTTGCACAAGATAAATAAAAATATTTCTTCACAAAAGCCTTTTACAAGAATGCACATAGAAAGAAGACTTACTCATAATAGCTTCAAACTGGAAACAATTTAAATGTCAAAATTTGAAGCACAAAGGTCAGAACTACAGATACAGCATTCAGCAACATTTATGGATCTCAAAATAGATGATCAGTGAAAGAAGATGGATGGTAAAGTGTAAGTACTGAAAGATTCCATTTACTAAAGTCTTAGAGTAACCGAGACTCATGGATGGTAATAATCAGATACTTGTTGCCTTGGAAGAGATAACTGAACACAGTCATTAAGAAACCATCAAGGATGATGGAAAAGTCCTCTATCTTGAGCTATATGATGGTTACACAGGGTATATATTTGTTAAAAATCATAAAATGATACACTTAATATCTTAAATTTTTCACGTATGTAAAATACTCTAAAATTTTTAAAAAGTAATGGAGATTAAAAAAGAGAATAAAATAATTGATATTGTACACTGTGCTAGACACTTTGTATGTTTTACATATTTTATCTTTAGAGTAATCCAGTGAAATATATATTCTATTTTATAATACTTAGATAAACATATCATATACCAGAGTGTTAACTTATTTAACCAACCTATTAGAGCAAATGGAGAAGTCAGTGTTCAATCTCAACTTATGACTTTTAAAGCTATTGCTTTTTCCATTGTAATCATGGGCAGGCTAATTAAGTCTTGTATTAAAGTAAAAATTGCAAATAGGTTAAGAATATGGAAGTGGCTGTAAAGACTTATAAAATTACAAATAAACACAAAAATAGGATAAGACAAAAAAAAGTACTGACAAAATGGAAAATGGAAAAATAACAGAAAATATAATTAAAAGGACATCCACTGTACCTTGTGAGAGATTGAAATATGAATAAGTAAAACATGCAATATCAAACAAATACATTATAGCAGAGATCACCAGAAAGAAGATACCAAATGGAAGATGCAAGGGAAACATGATTGACCACAGGAGTCTCAGTACAGGCTACAACACACTTCTTGTGATTTTTTTGTAAGCCATTTAACTTGCCTTATATTTCCTCATGTGTAAAAGTAAAACAGCTAATAATGAAATTTTTTGCAAGACTGTAAGGATGTGGACAGGATTAATTAGGTAATGTTCTTAGGAGCTTTGAAGATTAAAAACATCAAATAAGTGTTAAGTATAAAATACAAAACCAAAGAGGTGCAATCAAAAAATACTTGTCAGAAAGATGAAAAGAGAAAAATAAGCTTAGAAAAGAGATAGAAATTAAAGTTTGCAATGATATGGAAGGAGTGATGATTTTGGAAGCAACTCCAAACACACATACATGGAACCAAGTATGTTTAAAATGATGTGTAAGACTTCCTGAAAATATGCATCGGGGCTGTTTGTGCAACAGAGTTGTGAATGTTTGCTCTGCAGGGTCATGGAATGTGCCATAGTTGTCTATCTATTGCTTTCAAAGCTGTCTCCTTTCATTTTTGTCAAATCTGATTTTAGGTGTCACATAGCTATCCAGTGTGAGATCTTTGTTCTCAGATTCTACTTATCCTCATCGTCTACTCTAAATGTGTGCAATTCACAAAGTCAACCCAAAATAAGATGGATGGGACTCAGTGACCACAAAGGGTTTCAGTGATCTGTAAAACAGGGAAATGAGCCAATCTCCAGAAAAACAATTGGATGGACTAAGAATTGAAAGCCAGTTACTGTAGTCAGCTTTACTCTTTAATTTCTTCGAACCAAATGAAAATTTTAAGAAGGAAAAAAAATATATATTTATTGTGACTTCATCCAAGACAGTTTCTTTTTTTTTTTTTTTAAGTTTTGGGTTTTATTTCATGAAAAAAATAGTTAAAATATGAATTTGGAATAGAACCAGAATATTTATCAGGAGGTACTACAAAAACCCTACAGGTATTATGTGAGTTTGAAGTAGAACCAGGATTTTTATGTCCAGCAGTATTAGTCCTGAAGAAGACCAGTAATAAGCAAAACAAATAAACTTTTTCTCCTAAGTTTGAATACCTGGTGCCTGGCTAGTAATTTTATCACTTTCAAACTTCCACCTAACCTTGTGATTCACTCAACGTATCATCTTCCTGATCTTGACTCTGAGAGCTACATTATCTTTTGGCATCTTATGCTATCAAAACTGCAATTCATTTTCCTCTTAAATTACTTTTTGGAAAAAAAAAAAGTGACCTGATAAACTAATTTACATTAAGATATTATGAAAATGCATTGGTGAGCCACATTTTTTTCTTGATCCATTGCAAACTATACTCAAATAGGCCAAATGCTGCTCAAGTACTTTGAAATAATTCAATGGAAGTCATCTCTAAAAGAGAAGCAGGAACTTTCATACTTTTTTAGCATGTACTTTCAGGGTGGCATATTAACCTAGAATCCCTCAAATCAAATGTTTTTTTCTATATATGTCTATTTCTCTTTAAGATGACCTATAAAATAGGTCTTATAAAGTCGTAACTCATTTGAGTCCAATGTTTAGACTACCTTTCTATGAATCCTCTACCTTTGTTGAAAGTTACTCTGTAGTTATTTATATACTTTCTGGGCTTCCCAGGTGGTGCTAGTGGTAAAGAATCTGGCTACCAAGCAGGAAACATGAGACTTAAGTTCGATCCCTAGGTGGGGAAGATCCCCTGGAGCTGGTCATGGCAACCCACTCCAGTATTCTTGCCTGGAGAATCCTATGGACAGAGGAGCCTGCTGGGATACAGTCCATAGGGTTGCAAAGAGTCAGACATGACTGAAGCGACTTAGCACATACATCTTTTCTTCTGAACTATGAATGTTATCATATGTGATTCATTTTTGTATATACCATAGGGTTACATACTGCCAGATTGGGCAACTGATACTGTGTTACTAATACAGCATTAAGTCCCTAAGGAATGTTTTTTGAATGTTTGAATGATGCAGTGAATGAAGGATGGGTTAGTGAAGTAAATATGGCCATTATTCAGAGAATTGTTTCTTGATGTCTCCAAAGACAAATTAGGATGTTGGTGGATTACCCCTCACATCACAGTTCTGAACATATATATTTCCAGCTTGAATACCTTCCAAGACTCCCATTGCATACCAAAACTCAAACTTCCAGGTAGGAATTAAAAGTTCTCCAGAATCTCAGTTAAAATACACTGTTCACCTTGCCTGGTTGTTGTATACATGTAAGTGCCCAAGGCAAGCATTTTTAGCTGAACTAGATTTTGGCCCATCCTTTACTGTATTTTAAACGCAGTTACTATACTCTCCTTCTCACATACTTTTCCAGATTAATAATGTTTAGTAATGCTTCTGTGAAACATTTTTCTTCTCTTTTACAACTTTTCACATCTATTCCATGTTATTTGTGGTTTATTTCTATTGAGGGCAAGGGTCATGTCGTATCCATCTTTATACATGCTATTTCTTTTTTATTTTTGTAATATTTATTCATTTATTTGGCTGTGCTGGGTCTCTGTTGTGGCATATGGGATCTTTAGTTGAGGCATGTGGGATCTAGTTCTCTGAGCAGGGATCGAACTCTGACTCCCTGCATGGGAAGTGCAAAGTCTTAGCCATTGGACCTTGAAGGAAGTCCTTGAGCATGCTGTTTTTTTCAGGGCAGCACCTGTGATGTAGCTTCTGCTGAGGGATATTAGTGGACTCATCTCAGTGACACTGGTCTACAAACCTCAAGGAACTAAGGAAACTGAGCTGAGTCCTGCCTTGTAAGAATGACTGCATGCACAATCACCTTAAGATCAACAGCCTCCTGAAATTGCTTCAAAGCCAAGAAGTAATATAAAGCTAGTAAGCCTGTGTAGTAAATTTGGAGGAGATGTGCATCATAAATTATTTTTTGGTATAAGAAAATCATAGGTGTCTTCAAAAGCTGACTGAGAAATCTGAAAGAAATATTTCAAAGAAGGCTTGGGCACAAGATATAACTGTGCCAAGGGATTCTGTGTATGATTACAAAAACAGAAACAAACACTCAATTAATATATTTATCTAAACAGCTAATTTCCTCCCAGAAGAAAAATGGCACTTAATTAATTTGGCTGAACAGGGCTCCTAACTGAATTCTCAGCTATGCTGCTTAATGGGGTCACCTAAAAGACCAAGTTAAAGTGCAGAGGTTATTGGAAAGAAGAATTGGGAAAACTGTGTATACCAAGAACCTTCTAATTAGAGGCAATTATTTGATAAAGCTGTTGTTCTGTTTTTAATTGTATTATTAGAGATACCTATCTAGAGGGGAAGTGGTACAAAAAGAGCTGGATTAAATGGAAGAAGGTAGTTTTTATTGCTTTGAAAGGAATATGCTAATTCCTGGCAATCTCTGACCCCATCCTGCATTCCCCTGCTAGCAGAGCAAAATGGGTCACCCTGGAATCTTATCCTTTCTATCTTGTATAAAATGAAGATAGTTAGATCGATAAAAAACATATGAAAGGAAAGAAAAACTTCCAGCCATGGCCAGGGGGTACTGAAATAATTTTTTTTCTGAATATAACATTTCAGAAAGCTTCAGAAGAATATTTCCAATAGTGATAGCAAAAGCCTTGCTTTGTTGTTAAATCAGAGATACCCAACTTTGGTGGTCAAAGTGATAAAGTATCTGAATAAGACTCAACATATTAAAGGCCACTAAATGCAGGTAAATTCCATTGACTAATTTATGTTGGATCTGCATTTGGAACTTGGGTCAACTACGTGTTAAAATTAGACTTGTGTTTGAATGGGCTTTGGAAGGGGGCATAAATATTTACTGAGTGACAAATTAACTTATCATCACCAGGTATTTTCTTTCTGAGACTGTCTTTTGCCTGTGCCAGATAAACATACTTGTTTGGCATGCAGTAATGAATTTACAGCATTTAGGGAAGGTCTGATCTGTAGTAGTAGGAAAGCCCGAGGGCTATTTGTATAAAGGGAAGCGACAGAAATATGCATCAACAGACAAAAGAGAAAACACTTTGCATATCATCTGAGGCAACAAATAAAACTGCACTTATCTATTCTGTTGCTGAGTGTTTCTGCTTTATAGTTTATTTTCACTGAGGCAACACTTAAGGTGCTTATAGAAACAATGAAGAGAAAATAAAAGCCTCAGAGAGCGTCAAAAGGTCCAAAATTGAAGGAAAGACTTTCAAAAGAGATTTTTGCTTGTTTGTTTTAGAAAAAAAAAGGTTAGTCACAATTTCAAGTACAGTTTATTCAATACTTGGAAATTCTAACAATCTAAACAGCAGATGTGGCTTGCTACTTATCCAAGGTTATTTTTTCCTGCTGCTGCTGCTAAGTCGCTTCAGTCGTGTCTGACTCTGTGCAACCCCATAGACAGCAGCCCACCAGGCTCCCCCTTCCCTGGGATTCTCCAGGCAAGAACACTGGAGTGGGTTGCCATTTCCTTCTCCAAAGAAGCACTTCCTAAGAGTACTTAATTCTAAAGAATCAAATCCTGGGAAAGACTGAGGCAGGAGGAAGAAGGGGGCTACAGAGGGTGAGATGGTTGGGTGGCATCAGCAACTCAATGGACATGAGTTTGAGGAAACTCCAGGAGATAGTGAAGGACAGGGAAACCTGGTGTGCTGCAGTCCATGGGGTTGAACAGAGTCAGACATGACTGAGTGACTGAACAACAACAACAGCAGTGAAAATCTGATCTCAATATTGAGAACTTCATCATTTCCCTCACAGACTGTCATGTTGGAGGTACAGGATATCAACTATGATTTGACAACTATTTCTTATGTGTGGTTATAATTTGATTTTTAAATCATATATAACTTACATCACTATGGGATCCAATTGATGACAAAAATAAATATACATTGTAAAATATTATGTTTGAGATATATCAATTAACAATGCATGTAAGTGGTAGTTCTTTCATGCATTGGAGAAGGAAATGGCAACCCACTCCAGTGTTCTTGCCTGGAGAATCCCAGGGATGGGGGAGCCTGCCGTCTATGGGGTCGCACAGAGTCGGACACGACTGAAGTGACTTAGCAGCAGCAGCAGCAGCAAGTGGTGGTTAATATTTATCAAAAATGAAAAAAAAAGTAGGTAGTACTTTCGTTGAAAATTAAGCAAATTCATTTAAATGAATCTATCTCTAAGGCACTCATGGAAGAGGAAAATAAACTTGTACAGAATGTGAACTCTGTGAGCACTGTTCTATATTAGTTATTGAAACCATTTTTTTCATATTATTAGGTACATCTTTGATAATGCTTTCCAGCTAATTCTGTTGTATGGTTGTAATTTATGTCATTTAACAATTTTCCTCTTTTGAAAAGTTAGGCAGATGATTTCTAATTTTATCATACTGTAACAATGCCATTTTGAGTATTCTTGAGGAAAAACATGCCATTTTTTCCTGTTTTTTTTTTTTTTTTGGGGGGGGGGGGGGGGGTGGGGTGGGGGAAAGGTAGGGGAGAAAGGAAGGATGTTCCTAGATGTAAATTTGCTATATCAGATATACATTTAAATGTCAGCAGGTATTATATAATTTCCCTTCAAAACTTTAATCCCTTGTCTAGCTATCCTGTGTCTGTGTTTCCTCTCCCATGTGTTTCCTCTCCCATGTTTTCTCTCTGGAAAAGGATGTAAGCATAAACTTTTATCTTTACCCTTGCTGGACCCAATAGAATTATATACCCACAAACAATCTGCTGGGTTGTGATGTTAAATAAATTGGGTTCTAGTTTAGTCATTTGTGAACTTCCCTGGTGGTTCAAACTGTAAAGAATCTGCCTGCAATGCAGGGTTCCAGGTTTGATCCCAGATCAGGAAGATCTCCTGGAGAAGGGAATGGCAACCTACTCTAGCATTCTTGCCTGGAGAATCCATGGACAGAGGAGCCTGGTAGGTCCCAGTCCATGGGATCACAAAGAGTCGGACACAATTGAACGACTAACACTTTCACTTTTACTCATTTATATTCTGTCCTCTCTTCCTCCCCAGTGCCTCATATATCAATCTCATTTCCCAGGTATATGCCTTGTTTCTCTAACAGAAAATAGTATTCCATTCTTTTTGAGTGTTTTATTCATCTTTACTTTCCTTCGCCTCACAGCATGGTGTTTTGAAAATTCTAAATATTCAGCAAATGCTTACTGAATAAAATTTACCCATGGAAAATATGTTCTAATGCAGGTATATATATATATATATATATATATATATATATATACACACACACACACACACACACACATATATAGCAGCATATATATTTACATACAGGTAGACATATAAATTGATATAAAAGTTTATGTGTTTATATAAATATTTATATTTAAATAATATATAATTTAATGCAATTCTAGAATAATATTTCTTTTCTAAGTCACATGGTAAATATTTTAAGCAGATATTGTTTCAAATCTCAGAAGCCTAAACAAAAATGACATCTTTGAAATGAGTGTTTCATTAAATGAAATAAGATCAAAATAATTTCACTGAAAGTGTAATTCAACCTGTTCATGTCAAACACCCAATAAAGATTTCTGCCTCTCTGTAAAGTTTTCTGGCTCTGCATACCTAGATAGAACCTTATAGTAACTTCCTGGCATCATCTTCTGGGCTTGGTGAGTAGAGCTGTGATTTTCCTAGTATTACAGCTGATGGTTGACAGCTAATCCTAATGGAAAAGCAATGCTACATTTGCTAATCCTAACAGAAAAGCTCAACTACTTTCACGTTCAATCTGGAAATCCAAAATCAGATGAGTTTTTTAAAAGGAGATGCCACTCTAAATTCTATTCCAGTCAATACAAGATTGTGAATGTTTACCTATAAACATAAATATTTCAAGTCACATGCTATGTTTAAGAATGTATTTGAAATCACTTCTCCCATATTATTAAAAAAACAGCCATTTTCACAACTCTATTTAAAAGGTTCCACAAAATTTATCACAAACTATTAAAGAACTGACAACTATTTCTTAGTCATAAACTAATCACTTTGTTCTCTTTTTTCCTTAAAATTTTAGATTAAATTTTGAAGCTTAAAATGTATAGGATAAATATAAATTCATATATTGTTTTCACAATTTTGCTTTTGGAATAAGACAGTATAAGGGACCATTTAGCCAATTTATATAATTATTAATAAAAAGTCATTGACAACTGAGATTTGTATAGTATTTTACACATTAGAATAAAATGCTCTAATACATATATTAGAGCAATCCACAAATGAGAAACATTTTATTAGAACACACATCTTGGCATTGCAGGTGAAACCACCCACATCATAAAAAGATTCAGCCACAGGCAGATTCATTTTGATATTTGGCAAAACTAATACAATTTTGTAAAGTTTAAAAATAAAATAAAATTAAAAAAAAAAAGAAAGTCAAATATCTAAAAAAAAAAAAAAAAGATTCGGCCAATGGTGTAGTGCAGTGGAAGTTACTCATACTGGATCACTAGACACAGTTATTAAATTTTCAATAATTTTACTGGCTAGTTGGCAGCATGTTGGAGTAAAAAATCGGCCAAGTTGGGGGTATTTGTATCCCGGAAATTGGCAAAGTGTAGAGTCACTATATTCTACCACAGTCCATAACAGTTTAAACATTTATCAGCACCTCACTGGGTTGACATATATTCTATGATCCTTGCTATTAGCAAATTTAAAATTGATTTCTCATTTTTTTTCATGTAGAAAATGGAAGCCATGATAATCTATTTATAAAAGAGTGAATAAGAACTAATAAATAGTGAAAAGTGAAGGTCACACAGTTGTGTCCAACTCTTTGTGACTCCATGGACTATACAGTCCATGGAATTCTCCAGACCAGAATACTGGAGTGGGTAGCCTTTGCCTTCTCCAGGGAATCTTTCCAACCCAGGGATCAAACCTGAGTCTCCCACATTGCAGGAGGATTTTTTACCAGCTGAGCCATAAGAGAAGTCCAAGAATACTGGAGTGGGTAGAAAGTTAAGATTAAAATGCAAGATTCTTTATTTAAAATAATCATTTATACTACAGTTTTGCATTAATGATAATGGAGAATAAGTTTTAAAAGTACTGGACTATTGGATGAAAAAGTGGTGTCTGTTCTTATGGACTTTTTAGTCTCAGTGTCTTCATATTTTTCTCCTTTATATTATACATCAATAACAAACAATGTTAAAATATTTTTTACTCAATAATCATTGAGAACATAAATTTTGCTTAAACAATGTTGTATGGTCCAGATATCATATCTCTAGGATTTAATTTAAAAACTCATTTGTAAATTAAAAAAATAAAATAAACTATATATAAGGTCTTTTGTGTTCTGAAGCTTCCCAGATGGCACTAGTGGTAAAGAACCCCTTTGACTAAGCAGGAAACATTAGAGAAGAGGGTTTGATCCGTGGGTCTGGAAGATTCCCTGGAGGAAGTATGGCAACCCACTCCCTTATTCTTGCTGGAAAATCCCATGAACAGAGGAACTTGGCGGCCTACAGTTCATAGGGTTGCAAAGCATTGGACATGACTGAAACACCTTAGCACAAATCTTTTATAACAGCAAAAAAAAAAAAAAAATTTCTTTTGGTTAGATACTTATAACACCCTACAAATATTTTCAACATTATCCTAAATTATAAATGCTTTACTAATGATGCCCATATCTTGCTTCTGAATGTAATGAGTCATTGTCAGTGGAGAAAACATTTGTTTAGGTGCTTTACAGAAAGTAGGGGCATCTTATAATACATAGAGATATATACTCGTCCATCAGAAATTACTAATATAAAACATTACTTTGCTGTATGGTTTTCTTATAGCCATGATGATGAGCTTAAGTAACTGGTTCATAAGATATTTATAATTAAATATCCAAATGAGAAGCTTTTACCAAATAGTAAAGAAAAACTCTGATCTGATATTTTTTACACTTGCTACAATCATGGCTTAAGTGAAGCTAAATGGATAGAGTACTCAGATCACAGATGCAGCAGGACATAGGAAAATGTTGAGCTCAATAGAGGTATACTTTTGATAATAAACAACTAAATTCATGCATTTTAAGTATGTGGCATTTTTTTTCCCCTACACTCAAAATATGCAAACAAATTAAAGAGCTAAACAATGGAAAGATAGTCCATGTTCATGAATAGGAAAACATGACAGTGCTAAGATAACAGTTCTTTTCTAACATATCTATGAATTCAATGTGATCTCAATCAAAAATTCCTTCAAATTATTTTGTGGATATTTGCACACACATCCAGAATAACCAACACAATAATGAAAAAAAAGAACAAAGTTGGAGGTGTGACACTACCTGAATTCAAAACTTACTATAAAGCTACAGTAAACAGGAGTGTGGGTCATTGGCAAAAAAAAAAAAAAAAAAAAAGGCAAACAGAGCCATAGAATAGAATAGAGAACCTAGATATAGACTATATAAATATAGTAAATATATCTTTGACAAAGGAGAAAAGTAAAACACAAAAGGGGTAGAGACAGTCTTCTCAACAAATGATGCTAGAAAAACTGGACATCCATATGCAAAAAAATGAATCTAGACACAGTCCTTGCACATTTTACAAAGTTCAACTCAAAATGTATCATAGAATTAATTGTAAAACCTAGAACTGTAAAACTGTTCTGGTCAGTCTCAGCCTATCACCAATGATGCCATTGGCTAGAAAAGCCTATGTGCACTTGCCTGGGGCCTTCAGTGAGCCCCACGGACATTTCCCATTTCAAAGCCCATTTTGCAGCTGGACTGGCCCTTGTGGTTCTTACAGTTGTAAGAGACCCTCAGCAATACCCACCATGGACTGTAACCTGCTAGGCTCCTCTGTCCATGGGATTTCTCAGGCAAGGATACTGGAGTGGGTTGCCATTTTCTCTTCCAGGGGATCTTCCTGACCCATGTCTCTTGCATCTCCTGCATTGGCAGGTGGATTCTTTACCACTAGCTCCACCTGAGAAGCCAGGTATTCCCACCAGGGAACTTCTAAAACAAGCAAAGTGTGTTACTCATGGGTCTTGGTTCTATACACAGCGTACAGTATGGGAACACAGCCGGGTCATGGTGGGGAAAGAGAGAGAGAATGCTCCAATGCAGGCCTAGGGTTTCATTTCTACTGGGGTTAAGGGTGAGGGGGTGGGCAGAGTTTTGTGTGTTCATTCCTATTTGGCAAGTAAAGCTCAAGAAAGAAAACCAAATGGTTCTGTTATCTGAGTCATCCAGAGGTCACTAAAACAAAGAAAACTGGATAGGGCATCCTGGCCTTTGTCTAGTCCACATGTGTGTGCTCAGCCACTCAGCCATATCTGACTCTATGAGACCCCATGGACTATAACCTGCTAGGCTCCTCTGTCCATGGGATTTCTCAGGCAAGAATACTTGAGTGGGTTGCCATTTTCTCTTCCAGGGGATCTTCCTGACCCATGTCTCTTGCGTCTCCTGCATTGGCAGGTGGATTCTTTACCACTAGCTCCACCTGAGAAGCCATTGTGTTTATTTGAGATAGCTTTCTATGAAGTGAATATCTTGGCAATCAAAAGCTTAAAGTCGAAATCATGCATTATAATTAAAAAAAAATCTCACAGGCACTTACACTATAAACTTCTTGAAGATAACAAAAGAGAAAACTTAGGTATGGCTGTGCCTTTTTAGATACAACACTAAAGGCATAATCTGAAGTAGTTGATAAGTCATACTTTCTTAAAATTAAAAATGTCTGTTCTGTGAAAGACACTCTCAAGACAATGAGAAGATAAGACATGGAGTAGGAGAAAATATTTGTAAAAGACATCTAGCAAAGGACTGTTATCAAAATATACAAAGACTTCTTAGAAGTCAACAGTAAGAAAACAAGCAACCCAATAACAAATGGTCCAAAGACCTTAACAGACAGCTTACCAAAGAAGATGTATGCATGGCAAATAAGCATATGGAAAGATGGCCCACATCATATGTCATTAGAGAAATGCAAATTTAAACAATAATGAGATGTCACATGCACCTACTAACATGACCCAAATCTGATACTGACTACACAAAATGCTGGCAAAGATATGGAATCGCAGAAACTCTTATTCATTGGTATGTAAAATATCATAGACACTGATGAGAGTTTGGTGATTTCTTACAGAACTAGACTTACTCTTACCATTGGATTCATTACTTGGTGTTAGCTGAAAGAGCTGAAAACCTGTGCATGCAGAATCCTGCACATAATGTATACACATTGCAGCTATATTGATAATTGCCAAAACTTGGAAGCAGTCGATTTGGCCTCCCATAGATAAATGGACAAATAAACTTGTACAGCTATATAATGGAATACTAGTCAGCTCTGAAAATAAATGAGCTATCAAGCTGTAAAAAGACATGGAGGAAATTTAATTGAATATTACTAAGTCAAAGAAACCAATATGAAAAGTCTACACAGTCTATGATTCTAACTATATGACATTTTGGAAAATACAAAATTACAGAGAGGGTAAAAAAATTCAGTGGTGCCAGTGATTGGTGGTGGGAGGGATAACTAGACTGGACACAGAGAATCTTGAGGGCACTGAAAGCATTATGGTGATAATAAAATGATAGATACATGACATTACAAGTTCATCTAAATCCATAGAACACACAATACAAAGGGTGAACCATAATGCAAACTATGGACTTTGGGTAATTATAATATGTCAATGTAGATTTATTGATTATAGTAAATGTTCTACTCTGGTGTGAGATGTTGATACTAGTGGGAGGCTATGCATGTGTTGGGGCTGGGGCCATATCTGTTCCTTCTTACAATTTTGCTGTACCTAAAACTGCTGTAAAAAGGTCTCAATTTTAAAATGACAAAAACAGATCTATTTAGTAATATCCTTGAATATTTGAGATACAGATATCTTGAAGAAATTTTTAAGAAAATAACATTTCACATAACATTTCTCCTCTTATTTCTTACATTTTAAAAAGAAGTTAATTTTTGGCCACACTGAGTGACATGTGGAACTTCCCTGACTAGGGATCAAACCTGTGCCTTCTGCAGTGAAAGCATGGTGTCATAACCACTGGACCACTGAGAAAGTCCCAAATTTCTCCCCTTAAGCCAGCACAATGGGGTCTCACCTTGTACCTTAATTTTAGAGGATCTTTTCCTGGCTCCTCCATGAGTCTCTCCAAGAGGTAAGAAATTTGCAGAGAAAAGAGCTCATGCCCATTCAGAACATGCATTCTTATTCTTCCTCTTTACTTTGGGTACTAGAGCCACAGATTTCTCTACCCTAACAGCCATGAACCAAATTTAGGACCCACACAGCCTCAGTCTTGATTCTGAACTTGCAAAAGTGGACTATCTACTGGTGTGCAGACTCCTAAATGGGCTTCCCTGGTGATTCAGTGGTAAATAATCCGCCTGAAATGCAGGAGACTTGAGTTTGATCCCTGGGTTGGGAAGATTCCCTGGAGAAGGAAATGGCAACATACTCCAATATTCTTCCCTAGAAAATCCCATGGGCATAGGAGCCTGGTGGGCTACAGTCCATGGGGTCAGGAAATAGTCAAACATGATTTACTTTTAACAACAACACCCCTAAATCCAAGGGTTAGCCTGTGGCTATTTTCAGAGGGTGTAGATGAAGATTGCACCTGAGACCTGGTATGTCCAATGCATGGTGGTGACACCGTTCATGGTGAAGGAAGGAACGTTGTTATGAAGGGAAAAAAATATGTAGATAATGAAGGTGGAACATAACGTGGACGGACGCCCAGAGTTGAACTTTCCAGAAGGCCAGATTCTGCAGAGAGTTCCAAGACTTTCAAAATAGGTCTTCCAAAACACAAAAAGATATATATATATATATATATATATCTCATGGTAAGAAGATAGGACAACTTATTTAACAGTTTTTAAGCTTGATACATAACTTTTTGACATTCAGACTGACAAATTGTGAGCCTCCATTTTCATTTTTGTTCCGGGCTGCACAGATGTTAGGAACAGTCTTGCCATGAATATTGCTAAGACGATTTTCAGTCTTCTCCAGTTTTCCTTAAGTACAGGCCTTTGGGAAGAAGTGAGGAAGGTATGATTGTTTTGAATCTACTTATTCAGTAAGCTGCAAAATTCTTTTCTGACACACTTATTTACCTATCTACTTGGAGTTATGTGCACCTGTCCATATCACTGGAATCTGTTTGGCAATACAAACAATGAAAATACAGCACATGGGCATGCTCCAGTTTCCTCATTGACTAAATCTAGTATGATAAATGTATGTAACTTCTCCTGTCTAGAATGAGCATTTCTTGCATTTCTGAAATTACACAAAGAACAAGTAAACATGTAGACAGTCAGCCTATGATATGTGTGCTTCAGTTTCAGATACTTATATCATCACAAAAATAAAGTCAGGAAATTATCCAGGCAAGTTAATTCAAAATAACTTAGTGAATTTTATATTTTATTGTTTTCAAAGATAATTTGCCCAAAATTCATATAGATAGTTCTGTCAAACTCTCACTCAGAAGTATAAAATTTTAGCTATGTATGTTGTCAACAAATAGGATTAAATCACCTAGGAATATTTCTAGAACCACATTTCTTATGGATGCAAAAAGAACAGTGTTTGTTTTGTTCTCATTCTTTGATTCAAAATATGTTTTGTAAATGGTTGTCTTCGTTCACATACTTTGTGTGTACTTCCAGGTATTTGTTCTCACACAACTACAGAGTCTAGAAATGAATGTTTTACTTTTAACATTACCATCTTTTTCTATTGCTTTAGTTTCACAACTCCTTGTATGTGTGTGTTCAGTCACTCCGTTGTGTTCATCCCTTTGAGACCTTATGGACTGTAGCCTGCCAGCCTTCTCTGGAATTCTCCAGGAAGAAAATTGGAGTGGATTTTCATTTCTTACTCCAGTGGATCTTTCTAACCCAGGGATCGAAGTCGCACCTCCTGCATTGGCAGGCAGATTCTTTACCACTGAGCCGCCTGAGAAGTACTTCATAACTTCATAATGGTGTTCACTGAAAAAGAGTTGGTGTAGGAGTACAATGTTTTGGGAAAAGCAAATCCCTCAATAAGATGAAATAAATGTTAAAGAAAATAATTTGGGGTTGAAACGGGTCCTTATTTTAGGTAATAACCTCAGACCACAGGTACATGTTTAATTTGTCATATATATTGGTACATCTTAAATATTGTTTACAGATTTTAATATATATAATAGAATGACACTGTTAATATGTAACCTCAGACATCTAGTTGGCTTATAGAACTTATAAACTAATGACCACATACAAAGATTATGACTGACTGTTGAGAATTTTAGGGATTTTTCAACCTGAACAATCGAAAAAGAATTCAGGAAACACAATACATACATTTGTGAAGAACTAGGCCATAGATTGTTCTTATGTCTCTCTACTTTCTTTGTTGTCTCTATCAAGCTTGCACTGGGCCAGTCTTCAAATCTATGAAGATGCTGATCAACCACATTGGACTAGAACAAATGTTCCTAGCTAGTCCAATAAAATCAGTCATAGGACCAGTATGGAAGCTATTTTGCCCTAGGTAAGGCAAGCAAGAATCCGAAATGTAGTACTTGGATGCAATCTCAAAAACGACAGAATGATCTCTATTCGTTTCCAAGGCAAACCATTCAATATCACAGTAATCCAAGCCTATGCCCCAACCAGTAATGCTGAAGAGGCTGAAATTGAATGGTTCTATGAAGACCTACAAGACCTTTTAGAACTAACACCCAAAAAAGATGTCCTTTTCATTATAGGGGACTGGAATGCAAAAGTAGGAAGTCAAGAAACACCTGGGGTAACAGGCAAATTTGGCCTTGGAATACGGAATGAAGCAGGGCAAAGGCTAAGAGAGTTTTGCCAAGAGAACACACTGGTCATAGCAAACACCCTCTTCCAACAACACTAGAGAAGACTCTACACATGGACATCACCAGATGGTCAACACAGCAATCAGACTGATTATATTCTTTGCAGCCAAAGATGGAGAAGATCTATACAGTTAGAAAAAAAAAAAAAGACTGGGAGCTGACTGTGGCTCAGATCGTGAACTCCTTACTGCTAAATTCATACTTAAATTGAAGAAAGTAGGGAAAACCACTAGACCAATCAGTTCAGTTCAGTTCAGTCGCTCAGTCATGTCCGACTCTTTGCGACTTCAAAATTGCATCACGCCAGGCCTCCCTGTCAATCACCAACTCCCAGAGTTCACTCAAACTCGGGTCCATTGAGTCGGTGATGCCATCTAGCCATCTCCTCCTCTGTCATCCCCTTTTCTTCCTGTCCCCAATCCCTCCCAGCATCAGAGTCTTTTCCAATGAGTCAACTCTTCGCATGAGGTGGCAAAAGTACTCAGGTATGACCTAAATCAAATCCCTTATGATTATACAGTGGAAGTGAGAAATAGATTTAAGGGACTAGATCTGATAGATAGAGTGCCTGATGAACTATGGAATGAGGTTTGTGACATTGTACAGGAGACAGGATCAAGATCATCCCTATGGAAAAAAACGCAAAAAAGTAAAATGGCTGTCTGGGGAGGACTTACAAATAGCTGTGAAAAGAAGAGAAGTGAAAAGCAAAGGAGAAAAGGAAAGATAAAAGCATCTGAATTCAGAGTTCCAAAGAATAGCAAGAAGAGATAAGAAAGCCTTCCTCAGTGATCTATGCAAAGAAATAGAAGAAAACAACAGAGTGGGAAAGACTAGAGATCATGAAGAAAATTAGAGATATCAAGGGAACATTTCATGCAAAGATGGGCTTGATAAAGGACAGAAATGGTATGGACCTAACAGAAGCAGAAGATATTAAGAAGAGGTGGCAAGAATACATAGAAGAACTGTACAAAACAGATCTTCACGACAGATAATCACGATGGTGTGATCACTGACCTAGAGCCAGACATCCTGGAATGTGAAGTCAAGTGGGCCTTAGGAAGCATCACTACGAACAAAGCTAGTGGAGGTAATGGGATTCTAGTTGAGCTATTTCAAATCCTGAAAGATGATGCTGTGGAAGTGCTGCACTCAATATGGCAGCACATTTGGAAAACTTAGCAGTGGCCACAGGACTGGAAAAGGTCAGTTTTCATTCCAATCCCAAAGAAAGGCAATGCCAAAGAATGCTCAAACTACCACACAGTTGCACTCATCTCACACGCCAGTAAAGTAATGATCAAAATTCTCCAAGTGAGGCTTCAGCAGTACGTGAACCGTGAATTTCCAGATGTTCAAGCTGGTTTTAGAAACTTTCAGAGGAACCAGAGATCAAATTGCCAACATCCGCTGGATCATCGAAAAAGCAAGAGAGTTCCAGAAAGACATCTATTTTTGCTTTATTGACTATGCCAAAGCCTTTGACTGTGTGGATCACAGTAAACTGAGGAAAATTCTGAAAGAAATGGGAATACCAGACCACCTGACCTGCCTTTTGAGAGACCTTTATGCAGGTCAGGAAGCAACAGTTCAAACTGGACATGGAACAACAGACTGGCTCCAAATAGGAAAAGGAGTACGTCAAGGCTGTATATTGTCCCCTTGCTTATTTAACTTACATGCATAGTACATCAGGAGAAAAGCTGGGCTGGAAGAAGCACAAGCTGGAATCAAGATTGTCGGGAGAAATATCAATAACGTCAGAAATGCAGATGACACCACCCTTATGGCAGAAAGTGAAGAGGAACTCAAAAGCCTCTTGATGAAAGTGAAAAAGGAGAGTGAAAATGTTTGCTTAAAGCTGAACATTCTGAAAATGAAGATCATGGCATCTGGTCCCATCACTTCATGGGAAATAGATGGGGAAACAGTGGAAACAGTGTCAGACTTTATTTTTCTGGGCTCCAAAATCACTGAAGATGGTGACTGCAGCCATGAAATTAAAAGACGTTTACTCCTTGGAAGGAAAGTTATGACCAACCTAGATAGCATATTCAAAAGCAGAGACAGCAAATGAAGCAACTGACAAACAACTAATCTCAAAAATATACAAGCAACTCCTGCAGCTCAAGTCCAGAAAAATAAACGACCCAATCAAAAAATGGGCCAAAGAACTAAATAGACATTTCTCTAAAGAAGACATACAGATGGCTAACAAACACATGAAAAGATGCTCAACATCACTCATTACCAGAGAAATGCAAATCAAAACCAAAATGAGGTACTATTTCATGCCAGTCAGAATGGCTGCAATCCAAAAATCTATAAGCAATAAATGCTGGAGAGGGTGTGGAGAAAAGGGAACCCTCTTACACTGTTGGTGGGAATGCAAACTAGTACAACCACTATGGAGGACAGTGTGGAGATTCCTTAAAAAACTGGAAATAGACCTGCCTTATGACCCAGCAATCCCACTGCTGGGCATACCCACCGAGGAAACCAAAATTGAAAGAGACACGTGTACCTCAATGTTCATCACAGCACTGTTTATAATAGCCAGGACATGGAAGCAACCTAGATGTCCATCAGCAGATGAATGGATAAGAAAGCCGTGGTACATATACACAATGGAATATTACTCAGCCATTAAAAAAATACATTTGAATCAGTTCTAATGAGGTGGATGAAACTGGAGCCTATTATACAGAGTGAAGTAAGCCAGAAAAAACACCAATACAGTATACTAACGCATTTATATGGAATTTAGAAAGATGGTAATGATAACCCTGTATGCGAGACAGCAAAAGAGACACAGATGTATAGAACAGTCTTTTGGACTCTGTGGGAGAGGGAGAGGGTGGGAAGATTTGGGAGAATGACATTGAAATATGTATAATATCATATATGAAACGAATCGCCAGTCCAGGTTCAATGCATGATACAGGATGCTTGGGGCTGGTGCACTGGGATGACCCAGAGGGATGGTATGGGGAGGGAGGAGGTAGGGGGTTTCAGGATGGGGAACACGTGTACACCTATGGCGGATTCATGTTGATGTATGGCAAAACCAATACAATATTGTAAAGTAGTTAACCTCCAATTAAAATAAATAAATTAAAAAAAAAAAAAAAAGCAGAGACATTACTTTGCCAACGAATGTCCGTCTAGTCAAGGCTATGATTTTTCCTGTGGTCATGTATGGATGTGAGAGTTGGACTGTGAAGAAAGCTGAGCACCAAAGAATTGATGCTTTTGAACTGTGGTGTTGGAGAAGACTCTTGAGAGTCCCTTGGACTGCAAGGAGATCCAACCAGTCCATTCTGAAGGAGATCAGCCCTGGGATTTCTTTGGAAGGAATGATGCTAAAGCTGAAACTCCAGTACTTTGGCCACCTCATGCGAAGAGTCGACTCATTGGAAAATACTCTAATGCTAGGAGGGATTGGGGGCAGGAGGAGAAGGGGACGACAGAGGATGAGATGGCTGGATGGCATCACTGACTTGATGGATGTGAGTTTGAGTGAACTCCGGGAGTTATTGATGGACAGGGAGGCCTGGCATGCTGCAATTTATGGGGTTGCAAAGAGTCGGACACAACTGAGTGACTGAACTGGACTGAACTTCAGGCAAGGAATATCACCATGGTTAATAATTTCACATTAAGGGCCAGGCAAAATCCATTAATGAAAGTATGATCGAGTGAGCAGAAAGGTTCCTATTAGCCAAGATTGTGTAGATGAGTCAGTGAGATCAATGAGACTTCTTGTGTGACCATCTTACTGTCTTGATATACCAATACCTATATTTGAAATGCATTGACAATTTCACATGAGATTACAATATTTAAATACAAAAAGTCATGTGGTGAGAACATTATTTTATATTTTCTTGAAAAACATATTTATAATAACAACTTTTTGAAGTCTTATGAGTATATCATGGTTTTGAAATGTTTTCAATATTGAGAAGATTTTCTAATTATCATTTGTATGACTCTATCTGAAGATCTCAGAGCAACACAGGAGTTATAACAGTTATACAAGGTCTTCATAATCTGCATAATCTGCAAATTTCATTATAATGAAGGGACAAAAAAAAAAATACTTCTGAGCCTAACTCTTATATTGAAAACAAGTTACATTCAAGACAGATGTATTCATTTTTAATAAAACTACATGATATGTTTACTTTATATACTTTAATAAAACTACTTTATATGTTGAGACTCATAGAAAATTGCTTCAATAGATTTTAAAAAAAAATGTGCAAAGGCTCTGAAATTAATACTGCTTCAAAATGTGAAAAGTTATATGCCTTAAATAGTATTGGTTGTTTCTGTAACATATCATTACATTTTGAATTGTATAACTATGTGCAAACTTTAAGATGATCTCACATTTGGAAGCACCAAAAATTAGGAGATGCTTTTTTTGAAAATATGGTAGGAAAATATACATGGCTTTTCCATGGTGTGATTTCTTTTTCTTTCTTTCTTTCTTTTTTTAATCTAAAACTTGAATTTGGAGAGTGAAAAAAAGTTGCTGGGATCTACTTTCCATTCTATCAGCTAAATGCACACTTGAAAAGGCTTCTAAGTTCGTTGCAAGCTTTCCAAGTTCTTTTAAATTATTTTAAATTTAATTCGCATGTTTAATAATCTTATGAAGATGGATAGGAATACTTACAGATTTAAATAAAAAATAGTTCTTGTATGTAAAATCAAATTTTTGCCCACTGCTCATTCCAAAAAGATGACTGAAAGCAAGCAGCCCACAGTGTAGAGTGTGATATTCTCCACTACTGCTAGTCTCCATAGCATTTGCCCTATAGTAACATCACTGTTCAATTTTAATGTCTGAACAGCCTAGCTTCGTTCTTTTTTTCTTTTCTTCAAGAACAAATCTATATTTTTTGAATGTTACATATTTATTTTTATTTACCCTTTATTCATTTATCTCTTGATTTGTTTAACTTAAATTTAGCTCTGTCTTCTCTTGCCCTTTTTCTTGGTAATTGATGTAACAGTACTGTTCCTCCTGCAGTGTTTTCCAGGAAGAAAGGGAAGCCATTAACACACTGTCATAGTCTTGTTTCCATAGAAACAGGCAGTGCCTACTGGTGATAGTTGATCATGTATTTGCGTATCAGGTAACTTTTCTATTTCCTTTAAAGGTCAGTTTAGAATATTTGCCTCTCTGTAAGGGTTGCCCTTTTGAATACTTTGGGTACTTGCACCCCAAATGTTTGTTCAGATCTTGAAATTTAAAAAAAAAGCTCAAAAAAGCCTCAGAGGAGTTGGATGCTGCCATTCTTACTCATCAGTAGAGTTGCTATGAGATTAAAATAAATCCATATTCAAAATATGTGGCTGTCTGGATATAAATTCCAGTTAATTCTTCATAATGTTAAAAATATGTTGAGTGTTTTCTTTAATTTGATTAAGATGGAACATATCTTAACAGTGTAATAACTTTTTAAAAATTGTTTGGAATGATCATGGCAATCACACCAAAGTTGAGAACGCAGCATTGACCTAAGATATTCTTTTGGTAGACCCCATTAAATATATAATCCAGCTACAATATGTATTTTACCAAGAAAATGACTTGAATGATATTTTAATATTTAATTGTAATATGATAGTCTTCTTTATAAAAATTATGATTTTATCTCATGAAGTATTTGATTTAATAAGTTAGTTAACTGAGGAAGTTGATATACATATTGCAAAAGAGCATACTAATGCAATTAAAATTAGCTTAGTCAGAAATTATCATGACAAATTTATAGAGTGCTATGAGCAAAGATTATTTCTTATTTACTATTCTTAATATTGATTTTTCAAAGACACATTTCATATTTTTAATGTAATTTTTTGTATAAAATATTATTTGAATTCAAAGATAACTCTATATGTAACAAAAAAGGTTCATATGTCAACACTTACTGAAGTGGTTTCATATCATTATTTGAAAGTTAAGGAAAAAGAGGTTAAGGCTTTTAAAAACAGTTCATTTGTAACTAGGCACATCTTTAAAAAATATATTTTTAGTAGCTCACTAGTTCAGATATGATTTATGAGATGTCAGCTAGACTGAAGATGTGCATTTTACCAAGCATTTCATGTGATTCTGATGAAGATAGTTTCTATACTACATTTGATAAAGTTCAAACAATAGAACATGATTTTTAGAACTAAAAAAGAAAACAAAACTATTTGTATTCTCTCATATCTCTCTGCTTACAGGCTTTTAATAAAAATTCAGCTAGGTGTTCTCTATTGTCTTTTCAGATCATCAATGCTCATGAGTTCTCTGCTTCCACTCCCCCATTTTTCTATTTTGTTCTGTTTTCAGTGAGAAAATTAATTGAATTACATTGAGCAACCATTATCAGCACTTTTATGTTTCCCATCTCAACTCAGGAATGGTTACCAATGAAACAAGAGGTTTGATTGGGAGGACCCAGGCTGGCTGTGTCTCACCAGGAATGGCTCTGAGTGACAATCTGTTTAGGATCCTGCTGTTTAGGAAACAGGCAATTTGGCTTTTCCATCTCTCTGAATCTGCTGATTTTCAGTAATTTAGATTATAGGCCATCAGCAGAGAGCCTTCCACCTCTGCCTACAAACTGACAGATTCTTGCCTGGGCTTATCTCTTCTTTTTTTTTTTTTTTTTTTGAATTTTGCTAAAAGTAATAGGAACAGTCAGAATTCTGTGTTTTCCCATCCTCTTCCCCTATAGCTACAAGTTCAAAAGCATTTGGTGTGACCTCCAATTATTACAGATTATAGTTCACCAATGTTCATCCTCAGGAAAAGTGTCACAAACAAATCAGCCAGTGTATACTATATCCTTTCTTCTACTTGCTGTCACACACCAAGGCAATGCCACAGGTTTTTAATTTTTATTGTGGCAAAACTCCTCTTCCAGGTAGCAATTTTGGAAGCAGAATTGAGGGTATATTGCTAGAACAAGAAACCCCACCTGGCTTGAATGATGTGAGAGTTTACCTCATACAAAATAGTGCAGAAGTGAATCTTTCAGGACTGGTGGAAATGATTTGTTCCAAGAAAACAGTTAGGGATCTAGGTTTTTCAAGGTTTCTCTCATCATGCTCTCTCATCTCCAAGTGTTCTATATTTGGTCTATCACCATTGTTAGCTAGCATTCATATCCACTGCCCAGATCAGAAGAAAGTGAATGAGAAAATCCAGTCTTTGTGGTTTTTATAATTAAGGTGATGATCCAAAAGTTGCTCAACTAATTTCATCACAGATGCCACTGCTCCAAAGTGAGTACATGGCTGTACCTATGCTAAAAAAGGCTTAGAGATATATTTTTCTGGGTTATTATATAGTAACTAAAAGTTGGGAGCCCCATTGATGAAGGTAATAAAGGGCAATGAATGCAAGAAGACAATTCACACTCAATGTCAAAAAACAAATGGTAGTTGTGATCAATAAGGAGAAAATTTAATTTAAAAAATGCTATTTGTTTCAAAGGATAGTTTTTTTTTTAATATGTACTATCCATTATTATTGAAATACTCTTTTCAGATCCATTTTCACTGTGCAGTATTCCTCCTATAGGAAATGCAGCTTGTCTTCAGTATTTCCTATTCCATTAAGTAGGGCTTCCCAGGTGGTGCTAGTGGGGAAGAACCCATCTGCTAATGCAGAGGCACAAGAGACATGGGTTCGATTCCTGGGCCAGAAAGAAGCCCTGGGGGAGGGTATGGCAACCCATTCCAGTGTTTTTGCCTGGAGAATCCCATGGACAGAGGATCTTGGGGGGCTACATCCCTAGGGTAGCAAAGAGTTGGACACGAGGGAAACGACTTAGCAGGAATGCACATTCTCTCAAATACAAGGCTTTCTGAATATCTTTCTAGTTCTACAATGCTTGCTTTACTACTTGTCTGTCCTTACCTCTGGAAGAGTTACACCAGGTTCTTAGTAACACTCAGTTCTCCCTTTCTGTTTTTAATCATGGAATTTTTTCCTAATTACCTCCTCTCATCATCTTCTTTGTTTTCAAATCCTGATCTGAAATTTGTTTTCTCCACAAAGTACTTGATTATACTGCATAATTTCCCGTTTCTCACATCATCACTTTTTACGGTGTCAATTTGCACTTACGAAGATGCTACCTTTAATGATTTAACTCATTTCACATTTATATGCCCTCTTCCAGAAGACTGTAAATAGTTCAAGGACAAAGATAAAGTGCTTCTTTTGAAAATACCATTAATGTGAAGAAATGATGTTTCTTCTTTGGTGAAAGTTCTTTGGTTAAAAAGCATCCTTCCTACAACAGAAATTTTCCTTTCCTATTTCAGTTATTTAACCAAGTGTATGATATTGGATAAGTAACCTGATATTCTGTGCTGTTATTGTTAATGATGAAGTCTAATGGCTCTGCCAACAGGTTTCCTTATGACCAAGTTTGGTGACTATGCATACTGGCTATTGGGCTATTCACTTTTATCACTTACAACACTTAATGATATCACTTTTCTATATGAAAGTTCATATTACTTACAACTAATTTGCATGCTTTCTGTTTTCCATATCAGGCAAATTGATATGAATATCAATTTGTGTGCTGCAGTCAATGTGTTGTTGTTGTTCAGTCACCCAGTCATGTACAACTCTTTGCAACCCCTTGGACTGCAGCACACCAGTCCTCCCTGTCCCTCACCATCCCCCAGTTTGCCCAAATTCATGTTCATTGCATCGGTGATTCCATCCAGCCATCTCATCCTCTTATGCCCTCTTCTCCTTCTGCCCTCAATCTTTCCCAGGATCAGAGACTTTTCCAATGAGTCATCTGTGTGCATCAGATGACCAAAATACTGGAGCTTCAGCTTTAGCATCAGTCCTTCCAGTGAAAATTCAGGGTTGATCTCCCTTAAGATTGACTGGTTTGATGTCCTTGCTTTCCAAGGGACTTTGAGGTGTTCTGCCTTCTTTATGGTCCAGGTCTCACAACTGTATGTTATGACTGGGAAGACCATAACCTTGACTCTATGCACCTTTGTCAGCAGAGTAATGCCTCTGCTTTTTAGCATACTTTCTATGTTTGTCTTCACTTTCCTGCCAAGAAGCAAATGTTTTCTGATTTCAAGGCTGCAGTCACTGTCTGCAGTGATTACATAAACCCCAAGAAGAGGAAATCTGTCACTACTTCTACCTAGTCCTCTTCTATTTGCCATCCAATAATGGGGCTGGGTATCATGATCTTAGTATTTTTAATATTTAGTCTTAAGCTGGCTCTTTCACTCTCCTCCTTCATCGTCATCAAGAGACTCTTTAGTTCTTCTTCCCTTGCTTCCATTAGAGTGAAAGGAATACAACAGGGCAGTCTGCTGTCAAGCTGTTTGCTTAACCTATATGCTGAGTACATTATGAAAAATGCTTGGCTGGATGAGTTCCAAGTTGGAATCAAGATAGGTGGGAGAAACATCAACAACCTCAGATATGTGGAGAATACGACCCTAAGGGCAGAAAGCAAAGAGAAACTGTGAGTGTAAGAATGTTTAATAATGCTCAAATTCTTTCTCTATGAAACTCTAGAGTTATCTACAAAAATTGACATTAGATCAGATCAGATCAGTCGCTCAGTCGTGTCCGACTCTTTGCGACTCCATGAATCGCAGCACGCCAGCCTCCCTGTCCATCACCAACTCCCAGAGTTCACTCAGACTCATGTCCATTGAGTCAGTGATGCCATCCAGCTATCTCATCCTCTGTCGACCCCTTCTCCTCCTGCCCCAATCCCTCCCAGCATCAGAGTCTTTTCCAATGAGTCAACTCTTCGCATGAGGTGGCCAAAGTACTGGAGTTTCAGCTTTAGCATCATTCCTTCCAAAGAAATCCCAGGGCTGATCTCCTTCAGAATGGACTGGTTGGATCTCCTTGCAGTCCAAGGGACTCTCAAGAGGCTTCTCCAACACCACAATTCAAAAGCATCAATTCTTCAGCGCTCAGTCTTCTTCACAGTCCAACTCTCGCATCCATACATGACCACAGGAAAAACCATAGCCTTGACTAGACGGACCTTTGTTGGCAAAGTAATGTCTCTGCTTTTGAATATGCTGTCTAGGTTGGTCATAACTTTCCTTCCAAGGAGTAAGCCTGTTTTAATTTCATGGCTGCAGTCACCATCTGTAGTGATTTTGGAGCCCAGAAAAATAAAGTCTGGCACTGTTTCCACTGTTTCCCCATCTATTTCCCATGAAGTGATGGGAGCAGATACCATGATCTTCATTTTCTGAATGTTGAGCTTAAAGCCAACTTTTTCACTCTCCACTTTCACTTTCATCAAGAGGCTTTTGAGTTCCTCTTCACTTTCTGCCAGAAGGGTGGTGTCATCTGCATATCTGAGGTTATTGATATTTCTCCTGGAAATCTTGATTCCAGCTTGTGTTTCTTCCAGTCCAGCGTTTCTCATGATGTACTCTTCATGTAAGTTAAATAAACAGGGTGACAATATACAGCCCTGACGAACTCCTTTTCCCATTTGGAACCAGTCTGTTTTTCCATGTCCAGTTCTACCTGTTGCTTGCTGACCTGCATACAAATTTCTCAAGAGGCAGATCAGGTGGTCTGGTATTCCCATCTCTTTCAGAATTTTCCCCAGTTTATTGTGATCCACACAGTCAAAGGCTTTGATATAGTCAATAAAGCAGAAATAGATGCTTTTCTGGAACTCTCTTGATTTTTCCATGATCCAGCGGATGTTGGCATTTTGATCTCTGGTTCCTCTGCCTTTTCTAAAACCAGCTTGAACATCAGGAAGTTCACGGTTCACATATTGCAGAACCTGGCTGGAGAATTTTGAGCATTACTTTACTAGCGTGTGAGATGAGTGCAATTGTGCTGTAGTTTGAGCATTCTTCGGCATTGCCTTTCTTTGGGATTGGAATGAAAACTGACCTTTTCCAGTCCTGTGGCCACTGCTGAGTTTTCCAAATTTGCTGGCATATTGAGTGCAGCACTTTCACAGCATCGTCTTTCAGGATTTGGAATAGCTCAACTGGAATTCCATCACCTCCACTAGCTTTGTTCGTAGTGATGCTTTCTAAGGCCCACTTGACTTCACATTCCAGGATGTCTGGATCTAGGTCAGTGATCACACCATTGTAATTATCTTAGTCATGAATATCTTTTTTGTACAGTTCTTCTGTGTATTTTGCCACTTCTTCTTAATATCTTCTGCTTCTGTCAGGGCCATACCATTTCTGTCCTTTATCGAACCCATCTTTGCATGAAATGTTCCTTTGGTATCTCTGATTTTCTTGAAGAGATCCCTAGTCTTTCCCATTTTGTTGTTTTCCTCTATTGCTTTGCATTGATCGCTGAAGAAGGCTTTCTTTTCTTTTTTTTTTTTTTTTTAAATTTTATTTTTAAACTTAACATAACTGTATTAGATTTGCCAAATATCAAAATGAATCCGCCACAGGTACACATGTGTTCCCCATCCTGAACCGTCCTCCCTCCTCCCTCCCCATTCCATCCCTCTGGGTCGTCCCAGTGCACCAGCCCCAAGCATCCAGTATCGTGCATTGAACCTGGACTGGCAACTCATTTCATACATGATATTTACATGTTTCAATGCCATTCTCCCAAATCTTCCCACCCTCTCCCTCTCCCACAGAGTCCATAAGACTGTTCTATACATCAGTGTCTCTTTTGCTGTCTCGTACACAGGGTTATTGTTACCATCTTTCTAAATTCCATATATATGCGTTAGTATACTGTATTGGTGTTTTTCTTTCTGGCTTACTTGCTATTCTTTGGAACTCTGCATTCAGATGCTTATATCTTTCCTTTTCTCCTTTGCTTTTCACTTCTCTTCTTTTCACAGCTATTTGTAAAGCCTCCCCAGACAGCCATTTTGCTTTTTTGCATTTCTTTTCTTTGGGAATGGTCTTGATCCCTGTCTCCTGTACAATGTCACGAACCTCATTCCATAGTTCATCAGGCACTCTATCTATCAGATCTAGGCCCTTAAATCTATTTCTCACTTCCACTGTATAATCATAAGGGATTTGATTTAGGTCATACCTGAATGGTCTAGTGGTTTTCCCTACTTTCTTCAATTTAAGTCTGAATTTGGCAATAAGGAGTTCTTGAGCCACAGTCAGCTCCTGATCTTGTTTTTGTTGACTGTATAGAGCTTCTCCATCTTTGGCTGCAAAGAATGTAATCAATCTGATTTCGGTGTTGACCATCTGGTGATGTCCATGTGTACAGCCTTTTCTAGTGTTGTTGGAAGAGGGTGTTTGCTATGACCAGTGCATTCTCTTGACAAAACTCTATTAGCCTTCGCCCTGCTTCATTCTATACTCGAGGGCCAAATTTGCCTGTTACTCCAGGTGTTTCTTGACTTCCTACTTTTGCATTCCAGTCCCCAATAATGAAAAGGACATCTTTTTTGGGTTTTAGTTCTAAAAGGTCTTGTAGGTCTTCATAGAACCATTCAACTTCAGTTTCTTCAGCGTTACTGGTTGGGGTATAGACTTGGATTACTGTGATATTGAATGGTTTGCCTTGGAAACCAACAGAGATCATTCTGTCGTTTTTGAGATTGCATCCAAGTACTGCATTTCGGACTCTTCTGTTGACCATGATGGCCACTCCATTTCTTCTGAGGGATTCCTGCCCGAAGTAGTAGATATAATGGTCATCTGAGTTAAATTCACCCATTCCAGTCCATTTCAGTTCGCTGATTCCTAGAATGTCGACATTCACTCTTGCCATCTCTTGTTTGACCACTTCCAATTTACCTTGATTCATGGACCTGACATTCCAGGTTCCTATGCAATATTGCTCTTTACAGCATCAGACATTGCTTCTATCACCAGTCACATCCACAGCTGGTTATTGTTTTTGCTTTGGCTCCATCCCTTCATTCTTTCTGGAGTTATTTCTCCACTGATCTCCAGTAGCATATTGGGCACCTACTGACCTGGGGAGTTCCTCTTTCAGTATCCTGTCATTTTGCCTTTTCATACTGTTCATGGGGTTCTCAAGGCAAGAATACTGAAGTGGTTTGCCATTCCCTTTTCCAGTGGACCACATTCTGTCAAATCTTTCCACCATGACCCGCCTGTCTTGGGTTGCCCCACGGACATGGCTTAGTTTCATTGAGTTAGACAAGGCTGTGGTCCTAGTTTGATTAGATTGGCTAGTTTTCTATGAGTATGATTTCAGTGTGTTTACCCTCTGATGCCCTCTTGCAACACCTACCGTCTTACTTGGGTTTCTCTTACCTTGGGCATGGGGTATCTCTTCACGGTTGCTCCAGCAAAGCGCAGCCATTGCTCCTTACCTTGGACGAGGGGTATCTCCTCACCACCGCCCTTCCTGACCTTCAATGTGGGATAGCTCCTCTAGGCCCTCCTGTGCCCGCACAGCCACGGATCCTTGGACAGGTCTATTAAAAATGAACTTAATTTTTACTAAATGAAAAATCACCTGATTAAGCAAAAGAGTCATATACTGTGACTTAAGTCCCAAAAAAGTCAGAATTTGTAAAACTGAAAGTGAAGCAATTCCATATACAATTCATATTTTCTTGTCACTTTTACATAGAATAATTAATGTAAAATGATATGCTAAGGTTATTTGATCTCTAATGTTCCTTCCAGCAATAACATTCCATGAGTCATACTGCAAAAAAGTGTAAGTTTCTTTATACTTTTAAATATTAGTGTGACAGATTCACATTATTCTTTTTCTAGTAGATTAACTTAAACATATCATATAAAGCTAAACAGCTTTTGAATAAAATATCTCTTATGTTATAGATACAACTTCTCACATACATCAAAGCCATAAAATTCTGAATCCTAGTGAGCCATTCAGAAATATTAAAAATCACTAGCCATCTTTGAAATATGGCTGAGCCTAATATTGGCTTCATATAATAGGTATTTTATAATCTGTTTTAAAGCCCTGATTGCACAATGGTTCTCTATGCACAATTGCATTTGTATATTGAGATAACAAAGGGAAATATTAATATATGTGCTTTTCCTTACTACTTATTTATAAAGGACTTCCTAGTCAATCAGAAACCAAATTTATGTGTCTTCCACATACATTCCCAGAGGTTCTATATGCTTCTGTCAAATATTTTATTATCTTATACCAACTCATAAAACTGAGCTTTTAAATTTTTTTCAATATCAGTAGTTGGTATCTTAAACAAAGTGAATCAATTTTTTTTTTAAATGAAGAACTGTATTTTAATTGATTCATGTCAAGACTCTTAAATTAGATA
Organism: Bubalus bubalis; assembly: GCF_019923935.1. Taxonomy (NCBI): domain Eukaryota; kingdom Metazoa; phylum Chordata; class Mammalia; order Artiodactyla; family Bovidae; genus Bubalus; species Bubalus bubalis. The sequence goes on along the minus strand of NC_059160.1, from coordinate 117,010,304 downwards.
TTTAAATAGTTGCTAATATTTATTCACTCAGCACTAACCTGTTCTATGGGTTATTGCCTATTTTTTACTACAAGCCTTGTCCTTCATCTGTTCTTTAGTCCATATTTTTATTTAGTTAGAATTGGGTTTTGGGATATGTAATGTATAACCCAAATTAATCCAAGAATATTTCTGTAACTTGCAAATGAAAGTGAAAGCTGCTCAGTATGTCCAACTCTTTGCAACCCCATGGACTATACAGTCCACGGAATTCTCCAGGCCAGAATACCGGAGTGGGTAGCCTTTTCCTTCTCCAGGGGATCTTTCCAACACAGGGATTGAACCCAGGTCTCCCGCATGGCAGAAGGATTCTTTACCATCTGAGCCACAAACGGGAGTATTTTAAAAAATGGGGAAAGCTCTAGAGCAAAGTAGCAGGCAAACCTGAGGCAGATGAAGATTTCTTCAAAATTTCTACAAAGGTTTATCCTATTTTAGTTCTAGATTAATTGAGGAAAAGGGCCCCACTTTGGGTTAGAATAGAGAGAACATTTTTAGGTTAAGGACAGTATTTTAAGAAGACTTTATAAATTTCACTTTAATCCTGGTGACTTCCCCTGCCTCTAGGCGGGAATGCATCACCAAATGACAATAAATACTGACCCTAAGTTAACCCTGGTAAGGCAGTTAGCAGGGAAGTTCTTTAAAATGACTATGATTAATATATTTGATAAGGCAGAGAAATAAATGTAGAGAGGTGGGATGGAAAGTATTACTAGAAAACTTGAATCTAAAAATTTAAATCAAAATTCTAGATCTTAAAAAAAATTGTAACTGAAATTACTAAAAGAAAAATATATATAAGACTGTATTTGTGCAATGAAGGGTAACAAAACTTATGGTAAATCTGAAAATCTGGGGAAAATATGAATACACTAAATATTTTCAGTCATGTGAGAAACAGTAAAAATGTATTCTTTATCTCATAGTGAAAAAAATCCTGGGGAAAGAAAAAAGGAGAAAATAAAACAGAAGCTATATTTGAAGAGATGAATGTACAAAATTGTCCCAAACTATTGAAAGACATGAGCCTCCACATTCAAGAAAACCTATAAACCATATACAGCATGAAAGAAGAAGGAAGAAGAGGAGGTCGGGGTGAAGGAGAAGAAGAGCAGGTAGAGGAGGAAGAAGGAGATGAGAAGGGAAAATATCAGGACTTACATCATAAGAAAACAGAAAGAAAATCTTGCAAGTAGTCAGAGGAAGAAGGAGACATCTCTTTCAAAAGAGCAAAAATTAGCACTAACATAATTTGCCAAGTAAATGGTGAAAGCTAGAAGACAGAGGGATTATTCTGCTAAAGTTTGAAAGAAAATACCTGTTAAACTTAAATTCTACTTCAGTAAAAATAATTATTGAAAGTGAAGATAATTTTTGATTTTAACTACTATGTAGAGTGGAGAAGGCATTGGCACCCCACTCCAGTACTCTTGCCTGGAAAATCCCATGGATGGAGGAGCCTGGTAGGCTGCAGTTCATGCTAAGGGTTGGACACGACTGAGCAACTTCACATTCACTTTTCACTTTCATGCATTGGAGAAGGAAATGGCAACCCACTCCAGTGTTCTTGCCTGGAGAATCCCAGGGACGGGGGAGCCTGGTGGGCTGCTGTCTCTGGGGTCGCACAGAGTCAGACAAAACTGAAGTGACTTAGCAGCAGCAACTATGTAGAGTAGGAGGAGAAGGGTCGACAAAGGATGAGATGGTTGGATGGCATCACCGACTCAATGGACATGAGTTTGAGTAGGCTCTGTGAGTTGGTGGTGGACAGAGAGGCCTGGCATGCTGCAGTCCATGGGGTCGCAAAGAGTACGACATGACTGGGTGACTGAACTGAACCAAATTATGTAGAGAGTTACAAGAAACCACTGTTCTCACTCTAACACAGATGATGAAGGCTAGAGCATCATAGTTATCTTGACATGTGAGAAAGCTGAGGAAAATAAGAAATCCATATGAATTAAAAGACAGAATGTGGATATGCCTTTTAAGAGTGAGAGATCATGGCTTGCTTGCATTCTTACTGAAGCAGCAGGAAGGGGAAAAGTTTACCATGGAATGGGGTAGAAAAAAGAAAATTTAACATTTATTGACTGAGTGTGTCATTACTCATATTTTGAAATTCCAAAGATCTGTAGCCATAGAGAAAGATTACATTAACTGACATTTCTTACACTCAGGACTTTACTGGATGATTGGAAATAATATGCTGAAAATAGAGTGACATAACAAGGTAGCAAAACAGTAGAAAATTACTCCCAGATATCCTGGACACTTAGCTAATGTAAGACAGTTAGAAACTCAGTAAGAATGCTAACACATGAGAATTAAAGCTATATATATATATATATATATATATATATATATATATAACATACCTATAAAATGTATACTGCTATTTTTATGTTATGTTTATGAATTATATTGATAAAAAACTCATTTATTAAAAATTATTTCCAAGCACTGTCATGAACTTGAAAGTGTACTATGTTTTTGCATAAAAAGTAACATATGATAAGTCATTCTGCTTTGCATTTGAACTTGATATGCAAGCAAAGCTATTCTTTTCATGTGTTTAGTTTTAGGTGAAGTTAGATTTCAATTAGACCAAACTGATTTTTCTTCTGCCTTAACTGAATCTTCTTTTTCAATTTGAAACTCATGTTACTAATTTGTACGTAATATTAATATAGGGGTTTATTTATGTTGGTAGCAATTAAAACAATGGTTTCTTTTTATTCTTTTCACTTGTCAAATCTTTACTACTGAAATGGGGTTCTTATGTTAGAATGATTTTTCATAAAGAATTCTTTCCATTTAGAATGAAGTAAGATGTTTTTAACAATCATTAAGACCTTTTTCCAGTTTCTAATTCATGCATTCATCCATTTGAAAAAATACTATTATATAAGCCTTTGCCGTAGAATGAGGAGCCCTGCAGGATATCTTGACCTCTTGGGTTGGTGAAAAAAAGTAGTACTGAATTTCTAAAGTTTCAGAAAATATTAAAATGATGATGTAAATACTATAAAATAGAAATTACACAAAGCTCTATACTTTCACTTGGCTTCATCATCAATATGATCATTCCTAAATCATTCTAAGATTAAACTGTGAATATGCTAAGTGAGCAGTGGTTGGGTGGTGCTGGGGCTGCTAGAAGCCAAGAGGAGATACCCCACGTCCAAGGTCAGGAGCAGCGACTGCACTTCGCTGGAGCAGCCATGAAGAGATATCCCCTGTCCAAGGTAAGAGAAACCCTAGTAAGACAGCAAGCGCAGAGAAAGGGCATCAGAGGGCAGACAGACTGAAACCACAATCACAGAAAACTAACCAATCTAATCACATGGATCACAGCCTTGTTTAACCCAGTGAAACTAAGCCATGCCATGTGGGGTCACCTGAGATGGGCGGGTCATGGTGGAGAGGTCTGACAGAATGTGGTCCACTGGAGAAGGGAATGGCAAACCACTTCAGTATTTTTGCCTTGAGAACCCCATGAACAGTATGAAAAGACAAAAAGATAGGACACTGAAAGATGAACTCCCCAGGTCGGTAGGTGCCCAATATGCTACTAGAGATCAGTGGAGAAATAACTCCAGAAAGAATGAAGCGATGGAGCCAAAGTGAAAACAACACCCAGTTGTGGATGTGACTGTTGATAGAAGCATCAGCAGTCCTGATAGATACAGCACCGCACAAGTCCGATGCTGTAAAGAGCAATATTGCATAGGAACCTGGAATGTTAGGTTCATGAATCAAGGCAAATTGGAAGTGATCAAACAGGAGATGGCAAGAGTGAACGTCCACATTTTAGGAATCAGCAAACTAAAATGGACTGGAATGGGTGATGTCAACTCAGATGACCATTATATCTGCTACTGTGGGCAAGAATCCCTTAGAAGAAATGGAGTAGCCACCATAGTCAACAAAAGAGTCTGAAATGTAGTACTTGGATGCAGTCTCAAAAACGACAGAATGATCTCTGTTCGTTTTCAAGGCAAACCATTCAATATCATGGTAATCCAAGTCTATGCCGCAACCAGTAACACTGAGGAAGCTGAAGTTGAATGGTTGTATGAACACCTACAAGACATTGTAGAACTAACACCCCCAAAAGATGTCCTTTTCATTATAGGGGACTGGAATGGAAAAGTAGGAAGTCAAGAAATACCTGGAGTAATAGGCAAACTTGGCCTTGGAGTACAGAATGAAGCAGGGCAAAGGCTAATAAGGTTTTGCCAAGAGAACACACTCGCCATAGCAAACACCCTCTTCCAACCACACAAGAGAAGACTCTACACATGGGCATCACCAGATGGCCAACACCAAAATCAGACTGATTATATTCTTTGCAGCCAAAGATGGAGAAGCTCTATACAGTCAGCCAAAACAATACCAGAAGCTGACTATGGCTCAAATCATGAACTCTTTATTGCCAAATTCAGACCTAAATTGAAGAAAGTAGGGAAAATCACTAGACCATTCAGGTATGACTTAAATCAAGTCCCTTATGATTATACAGTGGAAGTGAGAAATAGATTTAAGGCACTAGATCTGATAGAGTGACTGATGAACTATGGATAGAGATTTGTGACATTGTACAGGAGACAAGGATCAAGACCATCACCAAGAAAAAGAAATGCAAAAAAACAAAATGACTGTCTGAGGAGGCCTTACAAATACCTGCGAAAAGAAGAGAAGTGAAAGCAAAGGAGAAAAGGAAAGATATACCTATTTGAGTGCAGAATTCCAAAGAATAGCAGGGAGAGATACAAAAGCCTTCCTCAGTGATCATTGCAAAGAAATAGAGGAAAACAATAGAATGGAAAAGACTAGAGATCGTTTCAAGAAAATTAGAGATACCAAGGGAATGTTTCATGCAAATATTGGCTCAATAGAGGACAGAAATGGCATGAACCTAAGAGAAGATATTAAGAAGAGGTGGCAAGAATACACAGAAGAACTATACAAAAAAGGTCTTCATGACCCAGATAATCACGATGGGGTGATCACTCACATTCACCTAGAGCCAGACATCTGGATGGGAAGTCAAGTGGGCCTGAGGAAGCACCACTATCAACAAAGCTAGTGGAGGTGATGGAATTCCAGTTGAGCTACTTGAAATCCTAAAAGATGATGCCGTGAAAGTGCTGCACTCAATATGCCAGCAAATTTGGAAAACTCAGCAGTGGCCACAGGACTGGAAAAGGTCAGTTTTCATTCCAATCCCAAAGAAAGGCAATGCCAAAGAATGCTCAAACTACCGAACAATTGCACTCATCTCACACGCTAGTAAAGTAATGCTCAAGATTCTCCAAGCCAGGCTTCAGCAATACATGAACTGTGAACTTCCAGATGTTCAAGCTGTTTTTAGAAAAGGCAGAGGAACCAGAGATCATATTGTCAACATCTGCTGGGTCATTGAAAAAGCAAGAGAGTTCCAGAGAAACATCTACTTCTGCTTTATTGACTATGCCAAAGCCTTTGACTGTGTGGATCACCACAAACTGTGGAAAATTCTGAAAGAGATGGGCATACAACACCACCTGACCTGCCTCTTGAGAAATTTGTATGCAGGTCAGGAAGCAACAGTTAGAACTGGACATGGAACAACAGACTGGCTCCAAATAGGAAAAGGAGTACGTCAAGGCTGTATATTGTCACTCTGCTTATTTAACTTATATGCAGAGTACATCATGAGAAACGCTGGGCTGGATGAAGCACAAGCTGGAATCAAGATTGCCAGGAGAAATATCAATAACCTCAGATATGCAGATGACACCACTCTTTTGGCAGAAAGTGAAGAACTTTCTTACTGAAAGTGAAAGAGGAGAATGACAAAGTTGGCTTAAAGATCAACATTCAGAAAACTAAGATCATGGCATCTGGTCCTATCAGTTCATGACAAATAGATGGGGGGACGGTGAAAACAGTGGCTAACTTTCTTTTGGGGGGCTCCAAAAGTACTGCAGACAGTCAATGCAGCCATGAAGCTAAAAGATCCTTGCTCCTTGTAAGAAAAGTTATGACCAACCTAGACAGCATATTAAAAAGCAGAGACATTATTTTGCCAACAAAGGTCATCTAGTCAGTGCTATGGTTTTTCCAGTAGTCATGTATGGATGTGAGAGTTGGACTGTAAAGAAAGCTGAGCACTGAAGAACTGATGCTTTTGAACTGTGGTGTTGTGAGTCCCTTGGACTGGAAGGAGTTCCCACCAGTCCATCCTACAAGAAATCAGTCCTGAATATTTATTGTAAGGACTGATGCTGAGCTGAAACTCCAATACTTTGGTCACCTGATGCAAAGAACTGACTCATTGGAAAAGACCCTGATGTTGGGAAAGATTGAAATCAGGAGGAGAAAGGGATGACAGAGGATGAGATGGTTGGATGGCATCACTGTTCAATGGACAGGAGTTTGAGTAAGCTCCAGGAATTAGTGATGGACAGGGAGGCCTCATGGACTGCAGTCCATGGGCTTGCAAAGAGTTGGACACATTTGAGCAACTGAACTGAACTGTGCCTTGCCATCCTCAAGATAAGTTTACCACGTGTCTGAAGAATTCCTTATTCTGGTGTCGATGTGCATAATAATGAAAGAACTAAAAGTGAAAGTTGTCAGAGGTCTCTTAGATTGCTAGGGAAATAATTCATTTCACATTCTGAAATAACAGACTCTCATTTCTCTTAATAATGACACTTGAGAATTCATTAAAGTAACAAGTCCACATTGATTGACAGTCCATGTCGATTACTGAACACAGCTCTCTCTGTTCCACTTTTTCATTTGTTCTCTTGTCTTTACCTCAGTAGAAGTTCTGTTTCAATATGTCTGTACTTTGAAGATGAAAAGAAGTTTTACAATATATACTTTTCTTCTTTTAGGAAAAAGTTTAAAGTGGGAACATTGGCAGTATTGTCAATATTTTATCTGTATAGTTTGTTTCCCTTTGATTATAGGTTTGCCATTTATACTAAGTCAGAGTCTAGTAAATGAATTGGTTGTGACATAGTTGATCTGCAGATGTCAGTTTGGATGTGTTGGGAGATATATTTCCACATTATTAACTACATCACTGATTTAGCCTGGTAACTGATATTATTTCAAAAGTTGGCAAAGAAGAGATCAACTCGGCTACAGTTCTAACAGACACAACCTCAATTCCTTCAACATTGGTATAAGACTCATTAATTTTAACAAAAACTCTTTTCTTAACCTCCAGATATGTTTCTAGTTTCTGTCACAATTTGAATCCAGTCAGATTTGTGATCTTATGTTTCTTACCTCTGATGATGCATACAGGAACATCTTTCCTATCAGTGTCTTTGTTTCATCATTAATGATGAAATATCAAACCTGAGAAATATGCATTTACTATGTGTTTGAGCATCTATTTGAAAATCTCATCTTTTAAAGCCAAAGGTGGAATATTTTTGTATATCCCAGTCCTCTGGAGATTCTGTGTCTACAATATGCTGACAAGTTAGTGTTCCCTCAAGCAAATCTAATTTCCTTTCTTCCAAAGTAATTCTAAATGTTTGTATTATGTCTTTCAGATTTTTGTATCAAGTCAGGCCAGACCTTTGGTTTCAGGACACTGCTCAATTTTATGTTTTACTACAAAATTTTTGTTATAATTTTTATGCTAATGAAATATGTTATAATTTAACTGGATTTAAAGTAGCATAATAATTATAATTCATATTGCCTGAGTTCTAATCTTAGCTGTGTCACATAAGAGCTATGTGACCTTGAGCAAGATAATAGATCCTTCTGTGTCACAGTTTCTCTGCAAATAATGTATACATAGAGGTATAGAACTTAGAAGATTCTTTGGCATATATTTATGGTTCAAAAAATGGTACTCATTTTTATAATCATTTTTGTTGCTGCTGCTCTTGTTACTATTTAAGTACTCAGGGTGCATGTGCCTTGGGTAAATAAGAGGAATAACTTAAAACTATGTAGAAAATCTTCTGAGTCATCTAGAAAAATATTCACCATCCCCCTGCAGAGCAGAAGCAGATCTTTGCAGCTAAATTTCTTTGTACTCTGCTAACGAGCTGTCAAATGGTAATGCAATTTCTATTTTTTTACTGCTCTTTCATTTATGCCACTTAAATGTACACAAGGAAATTTAGAACTTTGTGTATAAAATTTTACTATGTGCATTTCATCAATTCTAATAACACTTGACAAGAATTTCAACATTATATTTTGGCAACTTTCACAATCTTGGGCTCAAATACGACTTGAAACTCTTTCAGAAGGAATATCTTCATTATGGATAAAGAATATGTTTTCTCCTTGATAAGTTTGGATAAAAAGTAATATGTGTTTGATATTAATGCCTATAATTCTCAGTATTTTCTAGTTTCAAATACTTGTAATATATAATCTTTCCAAAAAGCCTTAGGTGGAATTTAAATAGCTTCGTTCAGGGTTGGTTGGGTTGTAATGCCAGGAAAAAAAAATTGAAACATGATTTAATATGGCTCTTTGGGGGAGAAGTGGGACCAGTTGGTAGACATGTTAGCATTGTCTCTCTGGTAATAAAATAGACTTATGAGACAATATAATCCAAGACTCTGAGTTTTTCAAACATTTGCTAAGGGTGTGCAGAGGAATCAAAGGATAAAAGTATACAACTTCTAAGTTTTCTTTTCCTTTTTATATGTTAAGATCCTTACTGCACCCAAATATTTAGAAAGCTACTTGAATATGATTTCTTTGCCCTCCCAGCAAATAATTTGGTGACATCCTGTGAGATAACCAGAGATAACTTTGGTTATAGCTAAGCATCATTGAAAATCACTGGGTGATGATGACTTAGCTAAAAATTAAGGAAATAGAGGTCCTTATTTTTTTAAATCCTCAAATCAAGGAAAACCCCTTCTTTGTTCTAAAGAACATCTTTGACCACAGGGGCAAAATTCTAGCTAGTTTCCAAGTGAAAGTGAAAATGTTAGTTGCTCAGTCATGTCTGACTCTTTGTGACTCCATGGTCTGTCAGTGGGATTCTCCAGGCAAGAATATTAGAGTGGGTTGCCATTCCCTTCTCCAGGGGATCTTTCTGACCCAGAGATTGAACTTGGGTCTCCTGCATTGCAGGCAGATTCTAAATTATCACTTAAAGTGCCTCAATATGGCCCCAATACACTCTTTATCTTGCTCTTTTTACCATTCAAAGGGGTGATATCTTTTAGGCTGTTTTATTATCACATATGTAGTAAAAGGAAATATCAATAACTTCATGAAAAAGACAAAAAGGGGCATTTAACTTTATATCATATAAATGTTTAGTATGTTTTTTTAACCTGTAAATTCTTATTACGATAGGAATCTTTCCACTTTGAAGCTGTTAGATTAGATGATACTTGTTTGTGTTCCTGAGAAGCAGATCCTGAAGGGATTTGAGGTAAAGTGGCTTCTCTTGGAGGTGCAGCAACACTGAATTGATATTGTAAGTGAAACAAGAATGAGTGAGAAGGTAACGAGAAAAGGTGTACTTTAAGTTCATAAGAAATATTTACATGTATGTGTAGTTGTCATGCTTTCTGCAGTTTAACTCATCTGTTCACAGTTTCATCTATAATTATTAGTAAAAGTGATAGATAACAGAAAAAAGTGGAAGGATATCATACAAACATCACCACTTATCATTAGACATTTGTCTTCAGAAACCAATAGTATTGAGAGAAGGATTGCTTTTGACTTTAGAATATATTTTCAGTAATGGCATAACTTCTGACTGAGTATTGGGAGAGTGTAAATTACTTGATATGGGGAGTGACACGTATGAAGTCATAACAAAAGACTTCAGGAAGGAGTGACAGTGAGAGCCTCAAGTGTATCACTGATAAACGGCTAAGCCATCAGAAAAATTTATCTCAAGTTACACTGATCAGGAAAGACTAATTCTGAGCTTCATACTATGCAAATCAGAAAATAACCTCTATGTGTCAGGCCTGTATTTTCAGGTGAAAATTCACCTAGGGTAGTGGTTCTCGATGGGAGGGTCTATTTGCCCCTGAGAAAAGTTTGGCAAACCACTTCAACATTCTTGAATTGAGAACCCCATGAACAGTATGAAAAGGCAAAAAGATAGGACACTGAAAGATGAACTCCCCAGGTCAGTAGGTGCCCAATATGCTACTTGAGATCACTGGAGAAATAACTCCAGAAAGAATAAAGGGATGGAACCAAAGCAAAAACAACACCCAGTTGTGGATGGGAAGCAAGGTCCAATGCTGTAAAGAACAATATTGTCTAGGAACCTGGAAAGTTAGGTCCATGAATCAAGGCAAATTGGAAGTGATCAAACAGGAGATGGCAAGAGTGAACATTGACATTTTAGGAATCAGCGAACTAAGATGAACTGGAATGGGTGAATTTAACTCAGATGACCATTATACCTACTACTGTGGGCAAGAATCCCTTAGAAGAAATTATAGTCATCATAGTCAACAAAAGAGTCCAGAATGCAGTAGTTGGATACAATCTCAAAAACGACAGTATGATCTCTATTGGTTTCCAAGGCAAACCATTCAATATCACAGTAATCCAAGTCTATGCCCAAGCAATAATGCTGAAGAAGCTGAAGTTGAATGGTTATATGAAGACCTACAAGACCTTTTAGAACTAACACCCCAAAAATATGTCCTTTTCATTATAGGGGATTGGAATGCAAAAGTAGGAAGTAAAGAAATACCTGGAGTAACAGGCAAATTTGGCCTTCGAGTATAGAATGAAGCAGGGCGAAGGCTAATAGAGTTTTGTCAAGAGAATACACTGGTCATAGCAAACACCCTCTTCCAACAACACCAGAAAAGGCTCTAAAGGACATCACCAGACAGCCGATTCTGAAATCAGATTGATTATATTCTTTGCAGGCAAAGATGGAGAGGCTCTATACATTCAGCCAAAACAATACCAGGAGCTGACTATGGCTCAGATCATGGACTCCGTATTGCCAAATTGAGATTTAAATAAGGAAAACCTCGAGACCATTCAGGTATGACCTAAATAAAATCCCTTAAGATTATACAGTGGAAGTGAGAAATAGATTCAAGGGATTGTATCTGGTAGACAGAGTGCCTGAAGAAAAATAGAGGTTCATGACATTCTACAGGAGACAGTGATCAAGACCATCCCCAAGAATAAAAATGCAAATATGCAACATGGTTGTCTGAGGAGGCCTTACAAATAGCTGTGAAAAGAAGAGAAGTGAAAGGCAAAGGAGAAAAGAAAGATATACCCAGTAGCATTCCATTTGAATTCCAGTTGAGCTATTTCAAATCCTAAAAGATGCTATGAAAGTGCTGCACTCAATAAGACAGCAAATTTGGAAAACTCAGTAGTGGCCAGAGGACTGGAAAAGGTCAATTTTCATTATCCCAAAGAAAGGCATTGTCAAAGAATGCTCAAACTACTGCACAATTGCACTCATCTCACACACTAGCAAAGTAATGCTCAAAATTCTCAAAGTCAGGCTTCAACAGTACTTGAACCGTGAACTTCCAGATGCTCAAGCTGGATTTAGAAAAGGCAGAGGGACCCGAGATCAAACTGCCAACATCTATTGGATCATCAAAAAAGCAAGATACTTTCAGAAAAACATCTACTTCTGCTTTACTGACTATGCCAAAGCCTTTGTGTGGACCAAAACAAACTGTGGAAAATTCTTAAAGAGACAGAAATACCAGACCACCTGACCTGCCTACTAAGAATTCTGTGTGCAGGTCAGGAAGAAACAGTTAGTACTGGATATGGTACAACAGACTGGTTCCAAATAGGAAAAGAAGTACATCAAGGCTGTATATTGTCATCCTGCTTATTTAACTTATATACAGAGTACATCATGAGAAACACTGGGTTGGATGAGGCACAAGCTGGAATCAAAGATTTCCAGGAGAAATATGCAGATGACACCACCCTTCTGACAGAAAGTGTAGAATTAAAGAGCCTCTTGATGAAAGTGAATAGGAGAGTGAAAAAGTTGGCTTAAAGATCAACATTCAAAAAATGAAGATCATGGCATCCAGTCCTATCACTTCATGGGAAATAGATGAGGAAACAGTGGAAACAGTGGTTGACTTTAATTTTGGGGGCTCTATAATCACTGCAGATGGTGATTGCAGCCATGAAATTAAAAGACGCTTACTCCTTGGAAGGAAAGTTATGACCAACCTAGATAGCATATTAAAAAGCAGAGACATTACTTTGCCAACAAAGGTCTGTCTAGTCAAAGCTATGGTTTTTCCAGTAGTCATGTATGGATGTGAGAGTTGGACTATAAAGAAAGCTGAGCACCAAAAATTGATGCTTTTGAACTGTGGTTTTGGAGAAGACTCTTGAGAGTCCTTTGTACTGCAAGGAGATCCAACCAGTCCATCCTAAAGGAGATCAGTCTGGGTGTTCATTGGAAGGACTGATGTTGAAGCTGAAACTCCAATACTTTGGCCACCTGATGTGAAGAGCTGACTCATGTGAAAAGACCCTGATTTTGGGACAGATTAAAGGCAGGAGGAGAAGGGGACGACAGAGGATGAGATGTTTGGATGGCATCACAGACTCAATGGACATGAGTTTGAGGAAACTCCTGCTGTTGGTGACAGACAGGGAGGCCTGGAGTACTGCAATCCATTGGATCACAAAGAGTCAGATATGACTGAGCGACTGAACTGAACTGAGGGTTTTTGGTTGTCACAGCTTAAGGGAATGCTATTTGCAGTGATGGACAGAAGCCAGAGATGCTTCAATCATTCTACAATGCAAAGGAGAGACACTAAAAATAAAGAATGATCTGGCCAAAGATGCTGGTAGAATCAAAGTTGAGAAATAAGTTCAGTTCAGTTCAGTCGCTCAGTCGTGTCCAACTCTTTGCGACCCCATGAATCGCAGCACACCAGGCCTCCCTGTCCATCACCAACTCCCGGAGTTCACTCAAACTCACATCCATCCAGTCAGTGATGCCATCCACCCATCTCATCCTCTGTCGTCCCCTTCTCCTCCTGCCCCCAATCCCTCCCAGCATCAGAGTTTTTTCCAATGAGTCAACTCCTCGCATGAGGTGGCCAAAGTACTGGAGTTTCAGCTTTAGCATCATTCCTTCCAAAGAAATCCCAGGGCTGATCTCCTTCCGAATGGACTGGCTGGATCTCCTTGCAGTGCAAGGGACTCTCAAGAGTCTTCTCCAACACCACAGTTCAAAAGCATCAATTCTTCGGTGCTCAGCTTTCTTCACAGTCCAACTCTTACAACATACATGACCACTGGAAAAAAAAACATAGCCTTGACCAGACTGACCCTTGTTGGCAAATAATGTCTCTGCTTTTGAATATGCTATCTAGGTTGGTCATAACCTTTCTTCCAAAGAGTGAGCATCTTTTAATTTCATGGCTGCAGTCACCATCTGTAGTGATTTTGGAGCCCAAAAAATAAAGTCTGACACTGTGTCCATTGTTTCCCCATCTATTTCCCATGAAGTGATGGGATCAGATGTAATGATCTTAGTTTTCTGAATGTTGAGTTTTAAGCTAACTTTTTCACTCTCCTCTTTCACCTTCGTCAAGAGGCTTTTGAGTTCCTCTTCACTTTCTACCATAAGGGTGGTGTCATCTGCATATCTGAGGTTATTAATATTTCTTCCAGCAATCTTGATTCCAGCTGTTCTTCTTCCAGCCCAGCATTTCTCATGATGTACTCTGCATATAAGTTAAATAAGTAGGGTGACAATATACAGCCTTGATGTACTCCTTTTCCTATTTGGAGCCAGTCTGTTGTTCCATGTGCAGTTCTAACTGTGCTGCCTGACCTGCATACAAATTTCTCAAGAGGCAGGTCAGGTGGTCTGGTATTCCCATCTCTTTCAGAATTTTCACAGTTTATTGTGATCCACACAGTCAAAGGCTTTGGCATAGTCAATAAAGCAGAAATAGATGTTTTTCTGGAATTCTCTTGCTTTTTCCATGATCCAACAGATGTTGGAAATTTGATCTCTGGTTCCTCTACCTTTTCTAAAACCAGCTTGAACATCTGGAAGTTCACGGTTCACATATTGCTGAAGCCTGGCTTGGAGAATTTTGAGCATTACTTTACTAGCATGTGAGATGAGTGCAATTGTGTGGTAGTTTGAGCATTCTTTGGCATTGCCTTTCTTTGGGATTGGAATGAAAACTGACCTTTTCCAGTCCTGTGGCCACTGCTGAGCTTTCCAAATTTGCTGGCATATTGAGTGCAGCACTTTCATAGCATCATCTTTTAGGATTTGAAATAGCTCAACTGGAATTCCATCACCTCCACTAGCTTTGTTTGTAGTGATGCTTTCTAAGGCCCACTTGACTTCACATTCCAGGATGTCTGGCTTTAGGTCAGTGATCACACCATCATGATTATCTGGGTCGTGAAGATCTTTTTTGTACAGTTCCTCTGTGTATTCTTGCCACCTCTTCTTAATATCTTCTGCCTTTGTTAAGGCCATACCATTTCTGTCCTTTATGGAGCCCATCTTTGCATGAAATGTTCCCTTTGTCTCTAATTTTCTTGAAGAGATCTCTAGTCTTTCCCATTCTGTTGTTTTCTTCTATTTCTTTGCCTTGATTGCTGAGGAAGGCTTTCTTATCTCTTCTTGCTAATCTTTGAAATCTGCATTCAGATGCTATATCTTTCCTTTTCTCTTTTGCTTTTCACTTCTCTTCTTTTCACAGCTATTTCTAAGGCCTCCCCAGACAGCCATTTTGCTTTTTTTTGCATTTCTTTTCCATGGGGATGGTCTTGATCCCTGTTTCTTGTACAATGTCATGAACCTCCATCCATAGTTCATCAGGCACTCTATCAGATCTAGGCCCTTAAATCTATTTCTCACTTCCACTGTATAATCATAAGGGATTTGATTTAGGTCATACCTGAATGGTCTAGTGGATTTCCCTACTTTCTTCAATTTCAGTCTGAATTTGGCAATAAGGAGTTCATGATCTGAACTATGGTCAGCTCCTGGTCTTGTTTTTGTTGACTCTATAGAGCTTCTCCATCTTTGACTGCAAAGAATATAATCAATCTGATTTCTTTGTTGACCATCTGGTGATGTCCATGTGTAGAGTCTTCTCTTGTGCTGTTGGAAGAGGGTGTTTGCTATGACCAGTGCATTTTCTTGGCGAAACTCTATTAGTCTTTGCCCTGCTTCATTCTGTATTCCAAGGCCAAATTTGGCCATTACTCCAGGTGTTTCTTGACTTCCTACTTTTGCATTCCAGTCCCCTATAATGAAAAGGATATCTTTTTTGGGTGTTAGTTCAAAAAGGTCTTATAGGTCTTCATAGAACCGTTCAACTTTAGCTTCTTCAGCATTACTGGTTGGGGCATAGACTTGGATTACTGTGATATTGAATGGTTTGCCTTGGAAACAAACAGAGATCATTCTGTTGTTTTTGAGATTGCATCCAAGTACTGCATTTCAAACTCTTTTGTTGACTGATGGCTACTCCATTTCTTATAAGGGATTCCTGCCCACAGTGGTAGATATAATGGTCATCTGAGTTAAATTCACCCATTCCAGTCCATTTTAGTTTGCTGATTTCTAGAATGTCGACGTTCACTCTTGCCATCTCTTGTTTAACCACTTCCAATTTGCCTTGATTCATGGACTTGACATTCCAGGTTCTAGGCAATATTGCCCTTTACAGCATCGGACCTTGCTTCTATCACCAGTCACATCTACAGCTGGGTATTGTTTTTGCTTTGGTTCCATCCCTTCATTCTTTCTGGTGTTATTTCTCCACTGATCTCCAGTAGCATATTTGGCACCTACTGACCTGGGGAGTTCCTCTTTCAGTATCCTATCATTTTGCCTTTTCATACTGTTCATGGGGTTCTCAAGGCAAGAATACTGAAGTGGTTTGCCATTCCCTTCTCCAGTGGACCACATTCTGTCCGACCTCTCCACCATGACCCACCCATCTTGGGTGGCCCCACGGGCATGGCTTAGTTTCATTGAGTTAGACAAGACTGTGGTCCTAGTGTGATTAGATGGACTAGTTTTCTGTGAGTATGGTTTCAGTATATCTGCCCTCTGATGTTCTCTCTCAACACCTACCGTCTTACTTGGGTTTCTCTTACCTTGGACAAGTGGTATCACCTCACTGCTGCCCCTTCTGACCTTGAATGTGGAATAGCTCCTCTAGGCCCTCCTGCGCCTGCAGCCACTACTCCCTGGAGGCGGGGTTGCTCGTCCCGGCTGCCGCCCCTGGCATCCGGCATGGGGTAGGTCCTCCTGGCCGCAGCCCTTAACCTCGGATGCAGGGTAGCTCCTCCCGGCCGCTGACCCTGACCTCGGACATGGGGTAACTCCTCTTGGCCGCCTCCTCTCGGGCATGGGGTCCACCCGGCTTCTGCCCCTGACCTCCGACGTGGGGCCGCTGCCCACGATAAATGGGTGGGTCGCAGCCGCCTGCGGTAAAAAATAAAGACTTAGTTGGAGCATTTTCAGCCATGAGCCTTGAAGTCACAATCTACTGAGAAGGGGCCGTGACTATTGGGATGAGGAAAGCTTGTTTTTGTTTTTGTGTTTTTTGTATTTTCTTACTGCATGGGCAAAAATTATCGGTATCTACAAGAGGATTGAGCAGGGAGTTATAGATTGTTGGAAATCCTGACTAGGTTGATTGAACACTAGCTTTTTTATGAGAGCTTAAGTACTAAGAAATTAAATTTCTGAATCTTGTATTAATCAATTCAGGCAAATAAAAGAGAAACAGTAAGTATATAGATATATTATGTAAATATTTCAAAATTATATTGTAGAACAATGTCTATATATTTCTCTTGAAAATATATTTTCAATATTAATGAAGTACTAGACAAGTTGTGGAGAGAGTGAAACAGAGATGTTCTTTTAAAATATTGTTTCTCCATGCTTTCTAGTGAAATTTTAAATATGAGAAGTCTCAATGAATTATATTATTGAAATGAAGTCTTACTTCCAGTTTACAAAACTACAATAGGATGTAACAATAATAATGGTTTTCCACATAATTCTGGGAAAATATCATCATATGATTTCTCAAAAATTAACAAATATTAATAAAATGCCTCTAGTATTTTTATATGAAAAATAGTTTCACTGTTGATTTGTAGAATGTACTTACCACTTATTTTAAAATTAAGTGATAATCATAGCAAAGCTCTAAGTCTAATTTGCACTATTGATTTCCTAGTTAAATTGTAAATGTCTTTTTTTCTGAGCTTTCCCCTTCAAGAAGCATTACTTAGCATATATTTTAAATGTGCACCGACTAGTATTGTTTGTAATAGAATGTACTGGAAGAAGGATAGGATCTGGATTAGGCATTCTGAGGCCAGGATCTGAGAAAGGGCTTGAGGGGTCTTTGTCTCAAAATTTAAATGGAAATTCTCTATTTGAATGTAATTTTATCTTCATGAGGAAGCAGGCTATAGTTTTCATAGGATTGTGACAAGGTTCATGGACTGAGTATTTGTATCTATTACACCAGAGAAAAGTAAGAAAAGGCTTAGATCAGTCAGAAGCTCTAATTCTCTCCCTTTTCTACAGGGAAATATAAAATTAAAGTTGTCGTATCCCCTACTGCAACAGAGAACAAGAAAGGTGAAAAATTTTTGTCACTCTAGGCTTATAAGAAATATCCATTTCTTAAAAAACCACAGAGACCTTTTTTAAAAAATATATTTTTAATTGGAGGATAATTGCTTTACAATGTTTTGTTGGTTTCTACCATACAGTGTGAATCAGACATAAGTATACATATATCCTTTCCCTCTTAAGCCTCCCTCCCCGCCTCCTCCCTGTTCCACTCCTCTAGGTTATCACAGAGCACCACACTGAACTCCCTGTGTTATACAGCAGCATCCCACTAGCTATCTGTTTCACAAATGGTGGTGCATATATGCCAACACTACTCTCTCAATTTGTCCTACCCTCTCCTTCTCCTGGGCTTTTCCGGTTGCTCAATGGTAAAGAATCCACCTGCAATGCAGGAGACACAGGACACCACTATGCATCTTGTTGTGGTTTTTTCATTACATCTTTAGTTGTGGAGATACTTTTGTCTTAGGGTCATTTTCATTGATAGCTGTTCTGTAAATGGTTGCAATTTTGGATTGCCCATGGAAACAGGTGAGCTTAGGGTCTTCCGACTCTGCCACATTGGCTACATCTCTACATATATCAGTGTGTTTTTCACTTATGCTTGCTCAGTGTACTCTTACATGTTTGTACTGTATTTGCTCTCATGTTGAATACTTTCTTCCAAACAGTTGATAATATAAATAAAATGAAAGAATTAGTAAAAAATAATAAAAAAAAACACACACATACATTTTCAAATATTTTTGATTCATTTTAAAATGCAAATCATATATATGGAATTTAGAAAGATGGTAACAATAACCCTGTATACGAGACAGCAAAAGAGACACTGATGTATAGAACAGTCTTTTGGACTCTGTGGGAGAGGGAGAGGGTGGGATGATTTGGGAGAATGGCATTGAAACATGTATAATATCATATATGAAACGAGTCACCAGTCCAGGTTTGAGGCACGATACTGGATGCTTGGGGCTGGTGCACTGGGACGACCCAGAGGGATGGTATGGGGAGGGTGGAGGGAGGAGGTTTCAGGATGGGGAACACATGTATACCTGTGGCAGATTCATTTTGATATATGGCAAAACCAATACAATACTGTAAACTTAAATAAAATAAAATTAATAAAATAAAATAAAATGCAAATAAATAAAAACTATAATTTTAAGATATCTCTACCCACTGCTCTGAAAGTTTTGAGAATACACACACACACACACAGACAAAATTTTAATAAGTCCGATTTAAAAAACATTATATATATAAAACTTTTAAGACACAAACCACGCCATCTAGACACTGCAGTTGTTATTGCTGTTGTTCAGTGGCTTAGTTCAGTTCAGTTCAGTCGCTCAGTCGTGTCCGACTCTTTGCGACCCCACAAATCACAGCATGCCAGGCCTCCCTGTCCATCACCAACTCCTGGAGTTCACTCAGACTCATGTCCATCGAGTCAGTGATGCCATCAAGCCATCTCATCCTCTGTCGTCCCGTTCTCCTCCTGACCCCAATCCCTCCCAGAATCAGAGCCTTTTCCAATGGGTCAACTCTTCACATGAGGTGGCCAAAGTATTGGAGTTTCAGCCTCAGCATCACTCCTTCCAATGAACACCCAGGACTGGTCTCCTTTAGGATGGACTGGTTGGATCTCCTTGCTGTCCAAGGGACTCTCAAGAGTCTTCTCCAACACCACAGTTCAAAAGCATCAATTCTTCGGCGGTCAGCCTTCTTCACAGTCCAACTCTTACATCCATACATGACCACAGGAAAAACCATAGCCTTGACTAGACGAACCTTTGTTGGCAAAGTAATGTCTCTGCTTTTCAATATGCTATCTAGGTTGGTCATAACTTTCCTTCCAAGGAGTAAGCCTGTTTTAATTTCATGGCTGCAGTCACCATCTGCAGTGGGTTTGGAGCCCAAAAAAGAAAGCCTGACACTGTTTCCACTGTTTCCCCGTCTATTTCCCATGAAGTGATGGGACCAGATGCCAGGATCTGCGTTTTCTGAATGTTGAGCTTTAAGCCAACTTTTTCACTCTCCACTTTCACTTTCATCAAGAGACTTTTGAGTTCCTCTTCACTTTCTGCCAGAAGGGTGGTGTCATCTGCATATCTGAGGTTATTAATATTTCTCCAGGCAATCTTGATTCCAGCTTGTGTTTCTTCCAGTCCAGCGTTTCTCATGATGTTCTCTGCATATAAGTTAAATAAGCAGGGTGACAATATACAGCCTTGACGCACTCCTTTTCCTATTTGGAGCCAGTCTGTTGTTCCATGTCCAGTTCTAACTGTTGCTTCCTGACCTGCATACAAATTTCTCAAGAGGCAGGTCAGGTGGTGTTGTATGCCCATCTCTTTCAGAATTTTCCACAGTTTATTGTGATCCACACAGTCAAAGGCTTTGGCATAGCCAATAAAGCAGAAATAGATGTTTTTCTGGAACTCTCTTGCTTTTTCCATGATCCAGCGGATGTTGCTCAGTCGTGTCCAGCTATTCGTGAGCCCATGGACTGCAGCACACCAGGTTTCCCTATCCTTCACCATCTCCTGGAGTGTGCTCATACTCATGTCCATAGAGTCTTTGGTGCCCCCCACCATCTCATCCTCTGTTCCCTTCTCCTCCTGCCCTTGGTCTTTCAGCATCAGGGTCTTTTCTAATGAGTTGGCTCTTCATATCAAGAGGCCAATGTATTGGAGCTTCAGCTTCAGCATCAGTCCTTCCAATTAATATTCAGGGCTGATTTCCTGTCAGACTGACTTGTTGGAACTCCTTGCAGTCCAAGGGACTCTCAAGAGTCTTCTCCAACACCACAGTTCAAAAGTATCAATTCTGCATCACTCAGACTTCTTTACGGTACAACTCTCACATCCATATGTGACTACTGGAAAAAATCATAGTTTTGACTAGTCAACACAGTAATGTCTCTGCTTTTTAATTCGTTGTCTAAGTTTGTCATAGCTTTCCTTCCAAGGAGCTAGCATCTTTAAATTTTGCTGCTTGCTGTCACCATCTGCAGTGATTTTGGAACCCAAGAAAATAAAGTTTGTCACTGTTTCCATTGTTTCCCATCTGTTTGCCCTGAAGTTATGGGACCAGATGTCATGATCTTTGTTTTTTGTATGTTGAGTTTTAAACCAGCTTTTTCACTCTCCTCTTTCACCTTCATCAAGAGGCTCTTTAGTTCCTCTTCACTTTCTGCAGTGTAATCACTGCCAATTAACCTATTTCAGTCTCTATCTCTGCAACAATTTTTAAAAAGTTAAAAGTTATTGCTCTATGATTCTTTTCCTCACTTTTTATTTAAGAATGTTCAATTTATTTCCTTTAAAGCATTCCTATAGCAATGTGTTTGGATTTCCATTATAGTTATCATGTCATTCTGAATTTCATTATGATTAACAGTAACATTTCTTTATTCCATAAGAGATTACCCTCTTGAAATCAGATATGTTTTCTTATTCGTGTTTTTGTTTTTGTTGTTGTTGTTGTCTATCAGAGTAAAAGTAAGTAAAGTGCTGAAATATAAAGTGCTCAAAAACCATTGAACTTGTATACTCTATTAGTGTTTCAAATTTGTTCAAAATAGTTATTTGAGAAAAACAGAATAGAACACAAAATCACTTTGTTAGATATTTAAAAGAGTCTACTTGGCTGAAGATACAAATTTATAATCCAGAATGAAGGAACAGTCAGATCCTCAAATATCTGATATACATAGGAATAAATACATAGAAGAATATGTAGTGTTTCAAAGGAAGGTCTCCTTATACTATGTTAGTTAGAATTCAACTCAAACATGAAGATACATATGGGAAAAGGGAATATTGTGACAAGTAATTGATTTGTAATCACATAAATGACTTTGTTACTTAGAAAATATTTTTCTGGCCTAGAATGGTAATAACTGAAAAAGTGACAAATTCTATTTTAGTTTTCTTTTTTTCTTGATTTTTCTCTTTTTGAAGTGATAATTGTGTTACAAGTACAATGTAAAAATAACTGTACATTGTAGACCAATGAGCTAAATTAACAATATGTGTAATTAGTCGATTTTGTTTTTACAATACATGCATTTTAATCATGTGTAATACTGAAATTTTGCAAACCTAAATTAGAATCAAATCTCAATGTAAATTTATTTTCCCATGTGCAAAACTTCACTGGGGTAAAACAAGATTCACATGCAAAATGTGCGTGTGCCAACTACAGATTTACAGAACATTCTGAACTTGACTAAGGAAGACTAAATCACAAACCAATTTATATAATTCTTTGATAACTATTCCAGAGCTTGCCCAGACACTGCAGCTTGTTAGCAGGTGTTACATTACCCCAGCCAGCTGTCAATGCCTGATATAGATTAAAATATACAAAGGAATATAGTAAATATATCCCCCTGATATCCTTCACCATTATGTTTTGAAGTTAGAAAATATAAACTTTGCTTATTTATCATCTTCATTCTGATTCATTATTCTAAAAGGAGTTATACAAAATGCATATTTTAAAACTGATTTTTCTAATCATTATTATTTTAATAAAACTTGAAAAGTTAACTTTAAGAAGTAGCTAGGAATATGATCATTGTTATGTAAATAAAACTTTTAATGAGTTTTCGCACAAGTTAAATTATGGGAGAAATTTCCATGAAATCGCATTTATTTTCTTTCACAGTATGGTTTCCTCCTTTTCAGTTACACGTTTTTCTTTCATCTCTATGCAATTTACAAGACCACAAGTCAACTCTCCTTCTCACCTTTGTCTTTTGGGAATTCTCTATACTGAATATCTATGGCACAAATATACTGAGAAATAGAACTCTGAATTTTTTGCCGCTCTATGGCAACCCACTCCAGTGTTCTTGCCAGGAGAATCCCAGGGACAGGGGAGCCTGGTGGGCTGCCGTCTATGGGGTCGCACAGAGTCGTACATGACTGAAGCGACTTAGCAGCAGCAGCAGCAAGTTAAGGTAAAAAAAAAAAAAAAAAAAAATCAAGATCCAAAGCTTTCTAGATTTTATTTCTTTAAAATTGACTCACATGTTACTAAACTGGCTTTCTTTTTTTCTGAAGCTATTTTCACCTTAAATATCCCATGAACTGTTTATCTTTGAGTTTCCTTTTCAGTGGGCACATACACAACCTTTCCAAATCCCTTACTCAAAAGTTCAAGTGCACATTATGTTTATTCTTATTCAATTGATCAATTTTCTCCAAATCATATTTTTAAGTTCATGTCTACCACAAGAACAGATTTGAAAGTGATATTCCTGGAAGTGATGGCTTCATATCAAAGTCAATTTCTTTGCACAAATTCTGACTCATGAGAGTCAAGTCCTGTGTGACTGGTCACACACAACACAGAAGCTCAATAATGACACCTGAATAGAATGTATTTCAGGGAAAAACCTTCTTAACAAATAATCCATTGTACTTTCAAAGTCAGTCTTTTTCAGCATCAGATCTTTTATCTGAAGGGTTCTATTATATTGGACCAGTTTCCAATGAGAACAAAAAATAGTCTTTTAAGTATTCTGATTTTTATTATATTCTCTGATAATCTAAGAGACTTATGTAATAATAATCTGGAAAAGTTTTGAAACTATTTTTTTCCTTTTTTTCCTCCCACAGGGCTTGAAAAATAAGTAGACATTTCCTCTTAGACTAAAAAAACAAAACAAAACAAACAAACAAAACCAAACAGAAAAACAATATATTCAGATCTTTCTGTATAAGTTGAAATTTCAAGTTCTAAGAGTTTGAAATGAAAGTTATTACAAAAAAATCTCCTTTATCAGTTTAGATGGGTGAAAATGCGATCTTTTACTTAATGACTGGTTTGACTTATTCCCTAAGTGCCTAGATTTAGTTTCTTGTTTTCCAACCAAGGAAAAAGGAGGAATTTAAAAATCTGCTGTATATACATGACAACAGTAAAATAAAGTCTTGTTTTTATTTTAAAATTACCATTTGGTAAATATTATTAACTCCATATTTCTTGGAATTGAGGCCAAGATATTAAAATAACTTGGTATTTGGCAAAACTAATACAGTTATGTAAAGTTTAAAAATAAAATAAAATTAAAAAAAATAAAATAAAATAACTTGGCAAGGTTTCAAATGTTTTTAAAAAAGGGAAAACAAGGTACTGCAATAAGGCTTTTCAATATGGATTAATTGTGATTGCCTAATTGCAAAGGCCATAGTTACATCATTTCACAGATAGAATTCTTGGCCTGTGCTAATACAGAGAGAGTGCGTGGATAAAGCTAAAGTTACATTGGCACTTTCAGGCACTGACTTGGAGAAGTCTATGGGTTCCAGTGTTCTGAGTCATGGAGGAGATGGGATAGAAATAATATTAAATATATTAGTTCTATTAGAAGTGCTCAATTTGTGAATCATATTAGTAACATAGAGATGTAAAATTGCAACACTATATGCAGTTGGGTAAAATTCTGTATATTGTGTTTAAATGAAACTGCTCATGTCACAAAATTGTATCGAGTACAATTAGCTTAAGTGCAAGGTATTTTTTGACACCATTCAACATTAAAAATTATTTTGTATGAGAAATTAAGCTTACACATTTTGCACTATATGTCAATTTATACAGCTCTTAATGTGATGATTTTTTTAAGCATTAGCAGGAAAATAACTTTGTTTTTGTTCAAAGAATGACAAGTAGTTTGCTTTCAATACATAATTTCAACTTTAACTTCTGCTCTGATTTGAGGTCAGAGTAATGTAGTCACTCGTTCAAGAACTGCCTTCCCATTGCTCTGTTGTTGTTGCTGAGTTGCCAAGCCGTGTCCCACTCTGTGATCCCATGTACCGCACCACACGAGGCTTCCCTATCTCTCAGTATCTTCTGGAGCTTGCTCAAACTCATGTCCATTGAGTTGCTGATGCCATCCAACCATCTCATAATCTTTCACCCCCTTCTCCTCCTGCCCTCAATCTTTCCCAGCATCATAGTTTTTTCCAATGGGTCAACTCTCCACATCAGATGGCCAAAATATTGGAGTTTCAGCTTCAGCATCTGTCCTTCCAATGAACATTCAGGGCTGGTTTCCTTTAGGATGGACTGGTTTGACCTCATTGTTGTCCAAGAGACAAGACTCTCAAGAGTGTTCTCTAGTACCACAGTTTGAAAACATAAATTTTTTGGCACTTAGCCTTCTTTATGGTCCAGCTCTTATATCTATACATGACTAACTGGAAAACCGTAGATTTGACTATATGGACCTTTGTCCACAAGTGATGTCTCCGTGTTTCAGTATGCTGTCTAGATTTGTCATACCTTTTCTTTCAAGGAGGAAGTGTCTTTTAATTTTGTGGTTACAGTCACATCTGCAGTGATTTGGGAGTACAAGAAAACAAAACCATGCAAGTTTAAAGCAACCTAGAAGGAGCCTTAAAAAATAGAAGCCGAGGGAGATTTAAGAGGGTGTTTTTCAAGTTACACATAGTTTGGGTTGCTAAAAGTAGAAGCATCTCAGACTTGAGGTTTATGAGCACAACATCCATCTGAATCATTGGCTGATCACTAAACTATGCAGACATAGGTATAAGTCCTACTGCTCCCTAGCAAAAAAAGAAAAAGTTGAGAAAATATAACTACAGCTGCACACCATAAGGGAATCTGATTATATCATTTAATTTCTGACAAGGGACTAAAACAAAAATTAAGAACACTTAGATAAATAAAATTGAATCCAGAGTTCCTACAAAAATATCCAAGTTGAAACAAAATTTCAAGATATACAAAGTAAGGTGTAAAACAAAACAAAACAAGAACAACCATAAAACATAACTGAAAATAATCATATCTGTTTATATGTTGGCATTACTAAACAAAGATTTCAAAGTAAATTTATATGTCAAAAAATTAAAGAAAATATTTTCAAATATTTAAAGGAAAATATGATAGCAATGGGAACAGAAATAAAGACTCAAGAGAGAGACATGGAAAGTATAAAAAGAAACAAGTATGGAAAGAAACAAGATAAAAATTATAGTAATTAAAATGAAAAATTCAATAGATGACTTCATCCACAAATTTGAAATGGAACATGGGAAAATATAAACTCAAAGATAAATTAGTGGAAATTATTCATTTCAAAGAATAGTGACAACAAAGATTGAAATAAAATGAATACTACCTTAGATATCTTTGGAACATTTTCATGCATTTCAACATGCATATAATGAGTGTCTCAGAAAGAGTGGAGAGAGAAATAGGGAAAAAAATAAAGAAATAATGATGAAAACTCTAACTGACAGACCACACACAGACACTTAGTAGTCAACTGCTTAAATTCAAAGACAATGAAAAGTTCTCCATGTAGTAAGCAAAAAATGATTGCATACAGAGAAAAATGGAAACATTGTTTGATTTCTCATCAGAATAGTAGAAACTAGTAGACACTGGAAAGAAATGTTTAATGTGCTGATGGTTGAAGAAAAAATAAATCTATCTTTAATGCAGAAAATAATAATCTAGGGTTAGGGTTAGGGTCATTAGAACAAGTAAATAAATTTAGCACTGTTTCAGGATTATAAGATCAATAACCCTAAATCATTTGTATTTCTGCATATTAAGAAAATAAACTTGATAATTAATTTAAACATAATTCCATTTAAAATAGTACCCAAAGGAAATAAGATATTTAGGTATATATTTAATGAAAGTATAGACAGCCCTATACACTGAATAGTATAAAACATTGCTGACAGAATTTTTAAAAGGCAAACAATTGTAGATCATACGGTTGGATGGCATCACTGACTCAATGGACATGAGTTTGAGTAAGCGCCGGGAGTTGGTGATGGACAGGGAAGCCTGGTGTGCTGCAGTCCATGGGGTTACAGAGTCAGACACGACTGAGTGACTGACCTGGACTGAATAATATTCACAAATTGGAAGATTCAAAATGCAAAATAGTTAATTCTCCTCAAATTGTTCTATAGATTTAACACAAACCCTAAGAAAATTCCAATTGCCTTTTTTTTTTTTTTTTTTTTGATGGCAGGTGGGTAGAGTAGCAGAGTTGATATTTGCAAGCTGAGCTTAAATATAAAAGTGTAAAGAACTTAAAATAACCAATTTGGGAAAATAAAATATCATCGAAGAGGACAAACACTCTCTGATTTCTGTTTCCTATAAAAGCTAAAATCATCAAAAATGTTTAGTACTGCCATAAGGATATGAATACAGTTCAATAAAATAAAGAGTGCAAAATGGCCTTCACATACACAGTCAATTGGTTTTGGACAAAAGTGCCTTGGTAATTAAATTAGATAAGAATATTCTTTTCAACAAATGAGACAATAATATTGACATATGCACATTAAAAAAAAAAAAACAACCCACACACATTAATCCCCCCATGTCATACAAAAAGTCAATTTAAAATGAAATTTAGACTTAAATGGGCTTCCCTGGTGGCTCAGACTGTAAATAATTTGCCCGCAATGCAGGAGACTGAGTGGGTAAGATCTCTTGGAGAAGGGAATGGCTACCCACTGCAGTATTCTTGCCTGGAGAATTCCATGGGCAGAGGAGTCTGGCAGGCTATAGTCCATGGGGTCACAAAGAGTCAGACATGACTGAGCAACTAACACTCTCACTTTCATGTAGGAAGTAGAAGTATAATTTTTTAGAAGGAAACATAAAAAAATATTTGTAAATAAATGTAAAGTTACACTATGTTTATGGATGTAAAATCTCAATAGTAAGACGTCATTGCTTCACCAATTGATCTTTAAGCTCAAAACAAACCTGATTAATATTTAAGAAAGTTTGTTTTTTTTTTTTTCTTGAGAACTTTGAAGGCTAATTCTAAAAGTTTGCTTGAAAATACAAAGAAGCAAAAAATGACCAAATCAAATTTTCTAATAAGAAGAATGTGGGGACTTTCACAATCTTGTATTCATATTTATTAAAGCTATTGTAATCAAGATAGTGTGGGATAGGTGTATAGTCACATAGATCATGTAGAATGGAGCAATAATACATGTATGGTAAATTAAACTTTCAAAAAGTTGCCAAGGTAAGTCAGGAAATTATTTTTTTTAAATGGTGCTGGAATAATTGGATAGCTTTATGAAAAATGGGAATGTCAACCACTAACTTTAATCCCATAAAAATTAACTTGTAACAAATTCCTAAATGTAAGTGCTAAAAGTACAAAACTGCTAAAAGAAAATATGGGCAAAACATCTTAGTAAACTTGAGCATGACAAAGATATCTTAAATAGGACAAGAAGAAAAAAATAGTAAATGATATTTCACCAAAATTAAAAATGCTTGCTCTTCAAAAATGAAAAGGAAAGTCAGTAAATGAAAGAAAATATTTGCAAAATAAACATGCAAATTACTGAATTTAGAATATATACATAATAGTCAAATCTTAATAAGAGCTAAAAATACCAAAAAAAAAAAAAAAAGGCTTTGAATGAGCATTTCCACAATGGAACTATAAGAATGATAAATAAGCATAGGAAATTTTGTTAAAACCATCCATTATTGGGAAATGAAAAATATAAACTACAATGAGGTGGCACTAAACATGGACTAGAATGATGACAATTAAGACAACAGATCATACCAAGCAAGAATATACAGCAATTCGACACAGATTCACTGTTGACTGCTGGTTTTTCCAGCTGTCATATATAGATGTGAGAGTTGAACCAAAAAGGCCAAGTGCTGAAGAACTGATGTTTTTGAACTGCGGTGCTGGAGAAGACTCTTGAGAGTCCCTTGACCTACAAGAGGATCAAACCAGTGAATCCCGAAGGAAATCAACTCTGAGTATTCACTGGAAAGACTATTGCTAAAGTTCCACGGCTTTGGCCACCTAATGCGAAGAATTGATTCATTGGAAAAGACCCCAATACTGAGAAAGACTGAAGGCAAAAGGAGAAGGGGGAGGCAGAAGATGAGATGGTTAGATAACATCACCAACTCAGTGAACATGGATTTGAGCAAACTCTGGGAGAGAGTGGAGGACAGAGGACCCTGATCTGCTGCAGTCACAGTGTCGTAAAGAGTCAGACATGCCAGCAACTGAACAAGAATGTAAAACGCCACAACTACATTTGTGTCTTGAACAACATGGTTTAAGGGCACCCTCTTGCTCTACTGTTGAACGTCTGCATATAACTTTACAGTGGGGTCTGTATCTGCACTTCCATATCCACCTATTCAACCAACCCACAGATCATGCAGTAGTGTACTAGACATTTATTGGAAAAAAAAAAAAAAAGTCTGCTATAAGAGTGCCTGCAGACCCTATGCTGTTCACTGTCAACTGTACTTTGTAAAACATCTTGACACACACAAAAAATAGTTTTTATACCTATTTATAACAGCCACTTCATTCCTAGGTATTTATCCAAGCAATTGAAAGCAGGTATTTATCCAAGAGACTGAAAGCACAAGCTCATACAAAGAGTTGCACACAAATGTTATAGCAGCTTTAATTGTAATCGCTAAAAGCTAGAAAGAACCCTACAGGCCATTAACCGGTGAATGGGTAACTTACCACAACATGGAAACATTTCAAAATAATTTCATGAAGTGGAAGACACCAGACTAAAAGAGTATATAAGAAAAGGATTCAATATATATGAAATTTTAGAAATTACAAAATAAATCCACAGTTTTAAAAGTCAAATCAGTGTTTGCTAGGGGACAGAGGAATTGGAGAGGGAGGAATGGATATCAAACAGGCATAAGGAAACATGGGCTATCTCTGTAGTCATTACCTTGATTGTGATGATGATTTGTTGCATGTATGTAAAATAGAACATTACATATGTACAACATGCTTGGTTTAATGCACAGCAACTATAGCTTTATAAACTTGTGAAAAGCAGGAGAATGATGAGGATCATAAAGATGATGATAAATTATTACAGGAACAGCAATCATTGAATCACTGGCTTTAATCATTAAAAAAAGAAAAACTTTCCTCCATGTAAACTTTCTTACATAGATAGCCTGAAACACATTCACAAACCCACTAGCTAAAGTCAACAAAATGCTTCTCAAATGTCTACTAGGCTGAAGTACCATTAATTTATGAACAGGCATGGTTGATTGAAAATGACTGATAAGTGTGGGTGTGGTTTGCATCCAGGGTAGGTCTGGAAAATAAGCTCTTTAGGCTATACAGTTTTATAAGGTATTTGATTCATCATATATCATCATACAAACAATCCTATGTATTAAGATCATATTATAATTTCTGTTATTAACATTTGGTGGCAAAATCAAGTGTTTTGGTTATAATAAATGAGTTGGTTTCTATTAATTAACTCTGGCTTTCATCTTATGTTCTTTTCATCATAAAATTCTATGTATATGCATTAGGAACAATAGACATTTATAATATTCAGTGCAATGATAGTAACATGACACTAAGGAATAGTCAGCATGAGGAAAGAACAACAGATGCTACATATTGCTGCCTAGAGAAAGTGAGTGTTGAGCCAAATCTTGAAGGAATCATCTAGGATAGGTTTGTTATCAAGAGTTACACAGTGTTTGGATCATTTAATAGGATTTCATTAAATAGGTGTTGAATGGAAGATGTTTCAGTAGTCTGAGAATCTTATGAGCAAAGTCATAAGACGAAGAGAAAGAATATTTAAGCTTTTTGTGGAGCTGCTAAGAAGAAGCTTGACTGAATAAAAGAACCATTGAGTGGGAACAGTAAAGCACCACTTCAGAGATCTGGGGACAGGATAGAGAGAGAAGTTTACTAAAAAATGGTTCAGAAACATATATTACTCTCGAAACAGAGTGAGAGTAGTCTAGGGTTTAATAGCGTAAATACCAGAGCTGATTGTAGCTATGTCATGTCTTGTAATTACTGTTGTTAAAAGTGAAGAACTTTGTTACCTCTCCATGTCTGTTTCTTCACAATAGAATAGGAGTAATAACCAGACTTTCTTCATTTTAAGAAAGCTGTGGTACATATACACAATGGAGTATTACTCAGCCATTAAAAAGAATACATTTGAATCAGTTCTAATGAGGTGGATGAAACTGGAACCTATTATACAGAGTGAAGTAAGCCAGAAAGAAAAACACCGATACAGTATACTAACGCATGTATATGGAATTTAGAAAGATGGTAACAATAACCCTGTGTACGAGACAGCAAAAGAGACACTGATGTATAGAACAGTCTTATGGACTCTGTGGGAGAGGGAGAGGGTGGGAAGATTTGGGAGAATGGCATTGAAACATGTAAAATATCATGTATGAAACGAGTTGCCAGTCCAGGTTCGATGCATGATACTGGATGCTTGGGGCTGGTGCACTGGGACGACCCTGAGGGATGGAATGGGGAGGGAGGAGGGAGGAGGGTTCAGGATGGGGAACACATGTATACCTGTGGCGGATTCATTTTGATATTTGGCAAAACTAATACAATTATGTAAAGTTTAAAAATAAAATAAAATTAAAAAAAAAAAGAATAAAGGTGTTGTAACATTCAATAAAGCAAATGACTGGAATATAGTTAGTATCGTATAATGGCTGATGTTAATGAATAGAAAAAAAAAGTACAGAGTTCTGTAACGTCTGGTGTACTGATTGCATACAATCAGTTGTCATTAAATTGTTTGAAAAACAAGTTTTTTATCTTTATTTCAGTTAATGTACTTATAGTAAATACTGGCTTCTCTAAAGTTATTTCATTTACGGGTCCTTATAACTCTGAAGGGTTATTGACACTGCTTATACTTCAGGCACCTATCATTGTTTGGAAGCACATATTACTGCTGCCAGGCTGGTTTCAAAGCAAGAAAATAATTTTACACTAAAGGGCCTATGATTTAATATTGTCTAAATAGACCCTGATGCTGGCAGGGACTGGGGGCAGGAGGAGAAGGGGACGACAGAGGATCAGATGGCTGGATGGCATCACTAACTCGATGGACATGACTTTGAATGAATTCTGGGAGTTTGTGATGGACAGGGAGGCCTGGTGTTCTGCGATTCATGGGGTCGCAAAGAGTCAGACACGACTGAGCGACTGAATTGAACTGAACTGAACTGAAGGTGTACATGCTAGTGGTGTATGGCAGTGACTTTAAAGGTATTTTATAATTTAATTGGCCTTTTCTTCTTTTTTAAAAATTCAGTGCAGATTAAAGTAATCATTACGGTTTCGATGGAACAAAAGAGTTTTCTTCAAAACATGTCACAACCACCTGAGAAAGCTGGTAATAAGAAGCTGCTAATAATGACCTACTAATAAGCTACTCAAAGGTACCTCAAAATAACTCTACCATGAGCTTCTTCATCCCCCAATCCAACCTGCTCACATCAAAGGGAAAGAACACAGAACAGAATTGCATATTGATTATAACCTGCTTGTCTGCTGTGGGAATCTTTTGTTTTGCACAGTTTGAGAAGCTTAATGTCTGTAAAAGAAGGAAAATAGCTTGAATAATGAAATGTGAGTCCAATTATTAATAGAATGTGTCTATCTTACTTCATGGGCTGTAAGAAATGAAGCAATGCTTTTATTATTGTCCTTTATCTTCTCTTTATTTCATTCTTTCTTTTTTAAAACAGAGACCTGAATTTGGTAGATTTTTACTTGTGAATTCATGCTATGACATGCATTTCAACTAAAATCTCATTTGTAATGAATCTTTCTAGATGGTATCCAAAGTTGAAAAACACTAATTGACTTGACTGTTCATTGGATATTAGCTATATGGAGGCCTAGAAACTAGTTTTGTCATCATATTCATTCAAGAAAATCATGCCTGTACCCATTATCAGCTGTGTATTTTGGATGAAAAATTTCACAAGTCTTCTGATGGGAAAGGTTTATATAAATAGTGTCTCTTACATCAAACCATTATTTTTTACTTTTGTGATGATAAAGATGATTATGGAACCAATAAGAGTTAATTAGAAACAATGGTTTGTGCTTGAAATTTAGGAAGGGATTTTTCTTTTTGCTACTGGAAAAATTATGAGATTCTGAGGTCTGTTGCTTTTGCAGACATCTGGCAGCAATGAAAAGAGAATCTGTATGAGAATTTAGTCAACTTGGTTAGATAATAGGAAGAAACTTTGCTTAACTAGGTTTATTACCTTTCATACTTCTCTTGATACCTTATAAGAGGAAGAGTTTTGATATTTGATAAAATGGTTACTGCATGAACAAATATAACTATCTTTCCATCTGTTTCCATAAGAGTAAAAGAAAAAACTATGTAAAATATCCAAAACAAGTATGTTTTGGATGCTAAATTGTAAGACCCATATTTTTTCTTTTATATTGAAAGAGAGATATGTATTACAAGTTTATAGATATTACTGAAGTTTAATAATCTTATTGTAGTTAGCAGACTTATTTTTTGGTGAGATGTTATTGCTTTTTTTCTTTCTTTAACAACCCTTTCTCCTAAGATCATTTCTGGACGTGTTGTGAACATAAGGAACCAAGTATATAGAATAGAACAAATATCCTGTAAATTAAAGCTGATATCTTTTTCTGGGCCTTTTGAAAT
This sequence comes from Bubalus bubalis, assembly GCF_019923935.1. Lineage (NCBI taxonomy): Eukaryota > Metazoa > Chordata > Mammalia > Artiodactyla > Bovidae > Bubalus > Bubalus bubalis. The sequence goes on along the minus strand of NC_059160.1, from coordinate 116,977,085 downwards.
TTAGTTCTCAAGTCACTAAACTTTCAAAAAAGTGAGTAGTACTAAAATATAAACTGGTCACTTTTTAACAAGTTTTTAAAAGGAATTGGCTGTGAATTCAGCTGCACATATGTCATACAGTAATTGAATGCTTTATTACTAAAATTTTTGAGTATTTTCTTAAAATTCAACCCTTAATATTTGCTCCCTGTAGTTTATCAATGTCTAAATGTCTACTTGGTAAAAATCTGAATTAGAAACATAGTAAGTGAATGATACAGTGAACATAGGAAGTGAATGCCTATATACTACAATTTTAAAATACATTAGTGAATCCCAGCAGAATAGCTTACTTTGGAATAACCAGTCCAAAGATAATTGTGAACTCTGCTGGTGAGGGGAACAACTATAAAAAAGCACTGGAGAGTTACCCACCTAAGGAGGGAAAAAGAAAAAAAAAAAAAAATCAGGGGATTCAATCATCCAAAACAAAAGTTAACTGGATGAGATCCAAGTATTCATTTTTTTTCTCTTGGCAATATTACTTTGTCTGCATGAGTATGGAGGCCAGAACTCAAGTAGAAAGTTGTAGTCTATCAGATTAAGTTTTCACAAGATAGAATTTTAGGCAAGCAGAGGGTCGAGAAATAAAGTAGATAAACCTCAGAAAAGCAGAAGTCAAAGCAGGACCTGCCCCTGAATGTATCTATAAAGTTCTTTAGAGTCATAGTTTGCCTCTGAACTGAACATCATGTGGGACATTTCAAAAACTAAGTGAAAAAATAAATAAATAAATAAAGCAAAATCTGTAGTACTAAAAGACTAAGAAGAGAGTTCATTTTTTACCTAAAAGAGAAAGGCAGAGTTTAGAGTTTCTTTTAGCAAGCTAGAAGTGGTTGCTAAAATCCTTGAACTTTCCAGAGTCTACCCTAATAAAGTATTAGACCAAGGTTCCACAAGTTCAAGATGAATTTCCAGAAACTTCTGCTTCACAATCTGCTTAGACAAAGTCTTATCAGAAGATAACAGAATCCAGGAACTCTGTGAATAGCTATTTATAATACTCAATATACAATAGATGGGATTCCCTGGTGGCTCAGCGGTAAAGAATCTGCCTGTAATGCATGAGACTCAGAAGACATGGATTCCATCCCTGGGTCAGGAAGATCCCCTGGAGTAGGAAATGGCAACCCACTCCAGTATTCTCACCTGGAGAATCCCACGGACAGAGGAGCTTGGTGGGCTACAGTCCATGGGATCACAATGAGTCGAATGCGACTGAGCACACACACACACAATATAATAGACACATATTTATAGATAGACATGAATCATAGATAGACACTGTATCATTTATAATAGACACATAAAATGTGCTAATAAGATAATGTGACCAATTGTTCTTAAAAAAAAAAAAAAGAAAAAAATGTCACTAGAAACAGATTAAGGGATAACCTGGATGTGAAAATAGAAGACAATGTCTTTAAATAAGATATTACAAGTATGTTCAAGAGCTTAAATTAAAACTTGACTAAATTAACAATATATATGGGAAAAGATCAACAGCAAAAAACCAAATGGAAATTATAGAATTAAAATAGCAATATCTGACATGAGAAATAAAATTACTACATAGACTTAATAGTAGTAATAAAGAAAAGGTAGAAATCATGGGTTGATTTTGAAGACAGGTTAACATCTAAAGAAAAATGACTTAAAGAATAAAGAGAATTCAAGTGACTTGCAGAATGATATCAAATATTCTAAAATATGTAGAATTGAGTCCAAGAAAGAGAGGAGTGGAAAAATTGGCACAATTTTTTTCCAAATGTGATGAAAATCTTCAAATTACAATTCTAAAATCACTCTGCAAACCCCAAGCAAGATAAATTTTAAAGAGAGTTATACCTCTTAAAATATCCAAAATGAAAAAATAAAATCTTGACAGAAATGAGACAAAGAATATATTACAAATAGAAGAACAGTTATGAATGAAGAATGAATTTTCCTTGCTTTTGTTCAATAACAGAACTTTAAGACACATGAAACAAGATCTGAAAGAAAGTGCAGGTATCCAAATAAAAAAGGCACTAATAATTCTAATACATTGCCTCTAGCTACTGGTAGAATGAAAGACAAAAAAAATCACTATTAATAGTATCAGTCAACTTTATCTAATCAGCATTTAGAGAATATAATCCCCAAGAATGCTAGTTCATAAAATGTTTCTATGAATCCAAAAATTAAAGTATTAAAATATATTTTCATTGTAATGTAACAAATTATGTTAATGCCAATAAATTCCATGAATATTATTAAATAAAATATTTCTAAATAATAAAAATATATATAAAAGATAAAATCACAAGGGAAATTAGAAAATATTTCTAATTGATAATGACAAAATGCATGTCAAATTTTATGGCATATGGCTTATGGCATATAGCTAAAGAGTGTTTTCAGAGAAATGTTTATGTTTTATACCTCTGCTAAATCATATCTAAACAAAAGATCTAACTCTCCACTATAAAAGCTAAAATAAACATTTTAAACTCAAAAATAGGCAAATGAGTAGGTAACAAAAAAAAAGCAAAAATCAATGAAATGGAAAGCAAAAAATAGAGGCAATTAACAAATTCAAGAGTTTGCTTTTTGGAAAATGTAATAAATTAAGGAACAAGTAGCAGGAATGATCAAGGAATAAAGAGGGAAACTCAAAAAAATACTGTTATTATGAATGAAATATGAGACATAGATTCTACAGAATTTAAAAAAAAATTAAAGAAACAGGTTGAATAGCTTTCTATGAATAAACTGATTAAATATATATTCTATGAAAACTATAACTCATCAAAATTTACATGAAAATAAATAGAAAAACTAAATATATCTAATAAACATATTAACAAAAATTTCACAGAAATAAAAATCTGGGGCATGGTTTCACAGATGAATTCTACTAAATATAAAGTAAGAAATTATATTAATCATTTAAATTCTCTCCCAAATGAGAGAGAGATAAAAAAAAAACAAACAAACGACTAACTTCCCAATTTACTTTAGGAGGGAAACATAACAGCCATATCAAAACCTGATGAAGATATTTCAAGAATATTAAATTAAGGCCAGTACCCACATGAATGCAAGTAGAAAAAAATCTTCACAAAATCTTTGCAAATTGATTCTCCCAATATATACAAAGAATAGTATATTTTAACCAGATTGGGATACCTGAGAAACCAGAGTTCAACATTAAAAATGCAAGTAAAGCAAATCAGCCTGTAATAAAAGAAATTTAATAAAGAAAAACATGTTTATCTTAGTAAATTCATAACAAAACCTCTCAGTAATATGTAAGTTTAACAAGACAATAGATCAATATATCAAAATTAATTATTGTTTCAAATATTGACAGTAGTTAGAAAATATTCAAATCCATTAACAGATGCATCAAAATTGATGATAAATAAATACAAATTTAACAAAATTTGTAAAATCTTTACACAGGAAATTATAAGGGATTGTTGCAAGAAATTAAAGATGGCCTAAATAAATAAGAAATATATCATGTTCATCAATTAAACAACTTTATGTTACTAAATTTCAATTGACCTTAAAAGATTAAATGAATTTCAAGTTAAAATTCCTACATTATTTCTTGTAATAATTGATGAGTTGAGACCAAAATGTATATGGAAATTTAAACTATTTTAAATATCCAAAAGTAATTTTGAGTAAAAGCAGTTGAAAGGCTAACAGTGCCTGATTTCAAATCATAATGTTGGGAGAGTTGTAATTTTCTTGGTTCTGTCTCATTGCAAGAAAAATTTGAAGCTACAAATGGACCAGTGTTACAGACCCCTGTAATTTCCTTGGATGGATGGGTGTTACAACTCTGTGTTACAGCTCAGTTTTATTTAGAAAGTAAAAGAAAATACATCTCTAGGTGTTAGGGTGGGCTGACCCAAAAGAAATAGAAGAGAAACCCCTGGCCCAATTTTGGCTCCTCTTTTTATATGTTTTTTCTCCTCCCCCTGGGCCTGCCCTATGTAAATCGGGCTAGCCAGGAGTGCTGTTTGTTTTACATGAATTTCTCACTCCAGTTCTGGACCTTCCTTTGTTCTATTTTCATGGGCTTTTCCCTTCTTTTCCTTTCTGGACTCCTTTTTCCTATCCTAACTACCTAACAATAATATTCTTTACCATGAAGTTATAATGATCAAGACAGTGTGCTTTAGGAATATGGATAAAAAAAAATAATGAAATAGATAGAAGTTATAGGAATATACATAGTATCAATTGTTTGTTGTTGTTGTTGTTTTTGCTTGTTTGTTTGTTGAAAAAAAAACAACAAGCAAATTCAATAGAGAAAGAAAAAAATATATATATTTTTAATGGTTTTAGCCTTACTGGATAGCCACATGGGAAAAAACCAACCTCCACACCTACATCAAGTGTTACATAAAAATTTATGTAAAATTAAAAATACAATTAATGTAAAACAAAACTTCTAGAAGAAAACAGAAATGCATCTTAACAACATTGGGGTAGAAGAGAATTTCATAGAGTGAATCAAACCATGCTAACTATGAAAGAAAAGAGTAGAATTTGTCAAAATTAGAATTTCAGCTTATCAAAACATATCTTCAAAGAAAAAGGCATAGAGACAAATTGCCATGTATAAAAAAATAAAAAAACAAGGTCCTGCTGCATAGCATAAGGAACTATATTCAACATTCTCTAATAAATTAAAATTGAAAAGAATGTTAAAATAATCTAAAAGATGTTAGAGATGAAGCTATTTGCAAAGTAGAAATAGAGACACTGACATTGAAAATGGAGGTATGGATATAGGGGGTGGAAGGAGATGAATTGGGAGAGTGGGATTGACATGCGTATATTTCCATGTATAAAATAGACAACTAATGAGAATCTGCTGTATATAACAGGGGGCTCCACAGTGCTTAGGTCAGTGATGGCCTAAACGGGAAGGAACTCCAGAAAAGAGGGGAATATATATATATATATATATATATATATATATATATATATGGATCACTTTGCTGTACAACAGAGCTAACACAACACGGTAAAGCAGCTATACTCCAATAAAAGGTAAGAATATAAAGAATACATATATAAGAGCCACTTTGCTGTATACTTGAAGCTAACACAACTCTGTAAATCACCTCTACTTCAGAAGAAAAGCCATAGAGAAAATATTCATAATACATGCTATTGATAAAGGTCATGTATCAACAATATACAGATTTTACACAAAGCAATAGTAAGACAACCCAATGTAAAAATAACCGTGCAAGAGACCTAAGCTGACACTTCTCAGTGAAGATAAACAGATGGCTAATAAGCACATGAAAGATGTTCAACATCGTTTATCAGCAAATTAAAATTGTAGTGAGATCATTTCAAAGGTTCTAGAATTGCTGAAACTTGAAAGATAAATAACACTATATGTTAGTGAAGAAGTAGAGATATGGAACTCTCATACATTGCTGGTGGGAATATTAAATGGTACATACTCATTGTAAAACTGGCATTCTCTTAAAAAGTTAAATATACACCTATCCATGATTCACAAATTCCACCTATAGATATTTACTAAAGGGAAACAAGAAAAAGTATATCCATTAAAAACTGTACAAGAATGTTCACAGCAGCTTAATTCAAAATAGTTCAAAATTACAAATAACCAAAATACTGTCAGAAGAAACCTGGATAAACAAATTCATACAATAGCACGTTACTCAAAAATTAAAAAGAACAGGCTACTGATATATACAGAAATATTAGAAAAAGTCTCAAAAGCATTATGTTAAACATAAGAAGCCTGGTACAAAACATATTTATGCATGTTTATGAATGTTTCTGAATATATTCATGTAAAATTCATGAATAGGAAAATTTAAGCTATGGTTTATAAATGAAAGTAGTTGTCTCTGGGACAAGTGAGCAGTGATATCTTTAAGAATATGTTTAAGAATTTTTCTTTGGGGGGAAAAATGCTAGTTTTAAAAATATTATGATTTCCATGTTATAAATTCTGAGCTTGTCCATTTCAAATTAGTATCATGTATTCATTCAGCATAGAGTCAAGAATGTCCAGAAAAATAAACATTGATCACATGTAGATGAGCAAATTAATCCCACAAATGTGATGCAAATATCAATATGTAACATACACAGTGCTCTTTACAGTTAGTGTCTAGATAAGTCTGCCTGTTCATAGATATGTGTGTAAAAGACCAGGTATTAGCTATTATTCAAGGAGAAAAATGTAGACCTTTCAAAACCATGTCTGTTAGTTTTTTACAAAAGTTAAGCAAAATGTAGAAGTCTTGTCAAAGTAATCACAGCCTAAATTTATGACAGATATCTTTGAGGACTTGATTTTTTAATCTACTGTTTAAGACTTTTAACATTTGTATATGATACTCTTTTTTAAGGAACAATAATTACTTCAGTTAATTTTGAATACTTTTTGCATGATCCTCAACAGTTTATCAGGATCCAACTTGTCATTGGCAGATCATTCTTAACAATGAATATACATGTGAAAAGGACATTAAATTGAAGAAAAAGTTAGCAAATATTAAAAAAAGAAGATAGCAAATATTTCCTCTCAATGAGTACTCTTTAAGTTAATTATCTAAATTTTCTATATAAATTAACATATGGTGATGGTGATTTAGTTGCTACATCATGTACGACTCTTGCGACCTCATGGACTGTAGCCTGTCAGGCTCCTCTGTCCATGGGGTTTTCCAGGCAAGAATACTTGAGTGGGTTGTCATTTCCTTTTCCAGGGGATCTTCCTGACCTAGGAATTGAACTTGGGTCTCTTGCATTGCAAGTGGATTCTTTACCAACTGAGCTATGAGGGAAGCCCCAAATTAACATATAAATTAGGCACATTTCAAAAATTTTATACACCTACTGCTACTGCTGCTGCTAAGTCACTTCAGTCGTGTCCGACTCTGTGCGACCCCATAGACGGCAGCCCACCAGGCTTCCCCTTCCCTGGGATTCTCCAGGCAAGAACACTGGAGTGGGTTGCCATTTCCTTCTCCAATGCATGAAAGTGAAAAGTTAAAGTGAAGTCGCTCACTCGTGTCCTACTCTTAGTGACCCCATGAACTGCAGCCTATTAGGGTCCTCCATCAATGGGATTTTCCAGGCAAGAGTACTGGAGTGGGGTGCCATTGCCTTCTCCGTTATACACCTAAACAATATATTTTGTTAAATTAACTTTTCATTTTTATATTTGTCAATATCAAATCTATATGGATATTAACTATGCTGTGTTTCATTCTTACTTCTTTTTATGTTGTTGGTTCCAGACCATGAAATGACAATTTCAAATCTCTGATAACTTTTTTTTTATGCACCAACTTGTTTCCAAGGCTGACAGTAGCTGGTCTTCTCATTTGTATCTCTTTCATATTTTCATGCCATAAGAGCTGGCACTTCAGACAAGAAGCTACTATTTCATCAATATCTTTGTTGGATGCTTATCAAAATGCTCATGGTGCTTATCAAATTGCCCATGTTCTCCTTTTGACTAATTTCATAGGCTTAAATAGTCATTATGTATTTTATTTAATACTTTTTGGCAAAGGTTATTGGGAAAAAGCTATGCAATCATCTTTCAGCAATACACCGTTCACCATTTTGAGCAATGCCCTGATATTGCCATATGTCCATAAGGCTTTTTTAGGTTTCTTTTACTTTTTCAGCCAATCTACTTATAATAAAATTAATACATTATCAACATCTGGTTCATGGCTATCTCCTGTGACATCTATATGGACTTGTCTTCTGCGACAGACAGAATTTTATGAACGGTTTCAGGTTTGTTTTTCCAGACCTGAAATACTATGGAAAACGCTCCCAAAATTATAATTTTATACATAAACTTCTGAAGTGTTGGGCACATTATCCAAATTTGAGCCTTAAGATCATGCTTATGATGAAAATGGGAGCCATTACACTATAGAGGCCTTGTATGTTTTTTCACCTGATGATGATACTGGTTTTGTTTGTTTGTTTGTTTTAATGCCTTACACGTGCTACTTTTTCTACTGTTTAGGTTTGATTCTCTAGAATCAGAGGTGATACCTGAGCAGGTTACTTATTTAAGAGCACTTCAGGAGAGAGAGAGTGAGAGTAGAAGCATAAACCACAGAGAGAAGACAAGCAGGAGTATGTTTTTGGGCTGGAGACTTGCTTTTATAAAGTTTTCTGGAGATATCTGCAGCATTAATTGAACCAAATTATTATTTCTACTTTGAGGCAAGAGAGCCAGCCTTCAGTATCACCATGTGTGAAGTCACTGGTTAACATCTTCTAAGGGTAACAGGACAGATAATCCCCAGTTGAGTAATTGAACAGCTCCTGTTTGACCAGCTTCAAACAGGTGAAACAGTTGGGAGTTTCCCTGGTAGCTCAGTTGGTAAAGAATCTGCCTGCAGTGCATGAGACCCAGGTTTGATCCTGGGTAGGGAAGATCCCCTGGAGAAGGAAATGACAAATGACTCCAGTATTCTTGCCTGGAAAAATCCCATGGACAGAAGAGCCTGGAGGGCTGCAGTCCATAGAACACAAAGAGTAAGGCACAACTGAGTGATTAACACATACTATTTGACCAGGGGAAATTCACCAGAAAAAAGTAGTACCCCTGAGGATTGGAAGCCAATACTTGGAGAAGCATTTTAGGAATCAGTTAGACATTTTAGGAATCAGGGAATTAAAGGGACTGGAATGGGTGAATCTCACTCACATGACCATTATATCTACTACTGTGGGCAAGAACCCCTTAGAAGAAATGGAGCAGCCATCCCAGTCAACAAAAGAGTCCAAAATGCAGTACTTGGATGCAATCTCAATAACGACAGGATGATCTCTGTTCATTTCCAAGGCAAACTATTCAATATCATTGTAATCAAACCATTCAATATCAGAAATTCTCCAGTAATGCTGAGGAAGCTGAACAGTTCTATGAAGACTTACAAGACCTTTTGGAACTAACACCCAAAATAGATGTCCTTTTCATTATAGGGCTCTGGAATGCAAAAGTAGGAAGACAAGAGATACCTGGAGTAACAGGCAAATTTGGCCTTGGAGAACAAAATGAAGCACGTCAAAGGCTAACAGAGTTTTGCCAAGAGAATGCACTGGTCATAGCAAACACTCTCTTCCAACAACACAAGAGAAGACTCTACACATGGACATCACCACAGGCTTAATAACAAAATCAATTGATTATATTCTTTGCAGCCAAAGATGGAGAAGCTCGATATGGTCAGCAAAAACAAGACCAGGAGCTGACTGTGGCTCAGATCATGAACTCCTTATTGCCAAATTCAGACTTAAATTGAAGAAAAAAGGGAAAACCACTAGACCATTCAGGTATAACCTAAATCAAATCCCTTATGTTTATACAGTGGAAGTAACAAATAGATTCAAGGGATTAGATCTGATAGACAGAGTGCCTGAAGAACTATGGATGTATGTTTGTGACATTGCAGTGATCAAGAACATCCACAAGAAAAAGAAATGCAAAAAGGTAACATGGCTGTCTGAGGAGGCCTTTCAAATAGCTGAGAAAAGAAGAGAAGCAAAAGGCAAAGGGCAAAAGGAAAGATATACCCATTTGAATGCAGAGTTCCAAGAATAGCAAAGAGAGATAAGAAAGCCTTCTTCAGTGAACAATGCAAAGAAATAGGGAAAACAATAGAATGGGAAAGACTAGAGACATCTTCACAAAAATTAGAGATACTTATGGAGAAGGCAATGGCACCTCACTCCAGTACGCTTGCCTGGAAAATCCCATGGATGGAGGAGCCTGGTAGGCTGCAGTCCATGGGGTCACTAAGAGTTGGACACGACTGAGCGACTTCACTTTGACTTTTCACTTTCATGCATTGGAGAAGGAAATGGCAACCCACTCCAGTATTCTTGCCTAGAGAATCCCAGGGATGGGGGAGCCTGGTGGGCTGCCATCTATGGGGCTGCACAGAGTCGGACACGACTGAAGTGACTTAGCAGCAGCAGCAGGAGCAGCAGCAGAGATACTTAGGGAACATTTCATGCAAAGATGAGCACAATAAAGGACAGAAATGGTATGGACCTAACAGAAGCAGAGGGCTTCCCTTGTAACTCAGCTGGTAAAGAATCTGTCTGCAATGTGGTAGACCTACGTTCGATCCCTGTGTTGGGATGACCCCCTGGAGAAGGGAAAGGCTATCCACTCCATTATTCTGGCCTGTAGAATTCCATGGACTGTATAGTTCATGGGGTCGCAAAGAGTCGGACACAACTGAGCAACTTTCACTCACTTCATTAACAAAAGCAGAAGATATTAAGAAGAGGTGGCAAGAATACACAGGAAAATGATACAAAAAAGATCCTCATGATCCAGAAAACCATGATGGTATGACCACTCACCTAGACCCAAACATCCTGGAATGTGAAGTCAAGTGGACAAGTTGAGCTATTTCAAAACCAAAAAGATAATGCTGTGAAAATGCTCAATATGGCAGTAAATTTACAAAACTTGGCAGTGGCCACAGGACTGGAAAAGGTCAGTTTTCATTTCAATCCCAAAGAAAGGCAATGCCAAAGAATGCTCACACTAGTGCACAGTTGCACTCATTTCACACGCTAGCAAAGTAATGCAAAAATTCTCCAAGTTAGGCTTCAACAGTATATGAACCATGAACTTCCAGATATTTCAGCTGGACTGAGAAAAGGCAGAGGAACCAGAGATCAAATTGCCAACATCTATTGGATCATTGAAAAAAACAATAGCGTTCCAGAAAAACATATACTTCTTACTTATTGACTACGCCAAAGCCTTTGACTGTGTGAATCACAATAAACTGTGGAAAATTCTGAAAGAGATGGAAATAAAAGACCACCTGACCTGCCTCCTGACAAACCTGTATGCAGGTCAAGAAGCAGCAGTTAGAACTGGACATGGAACAATAGACTGGTTCCAAATCAGGAAAGAAGTACATCAAGGCTGTATATTTTCATCTTGTATATTGTCATCCTGCTTATTTAACTTATATGCAGAGTACATCATGCAAACACTGGGCTTGATGAACCACAAGTTGGAAACAAGATTGCTGGGAAAAATATCAATAACCTCAGATATGCAGATGATACCACCTTAATGGTAGAAAACAAATAAAAATAAAGAGCCTCTTGATGAACCTGAAAGAGGAGAGTAAAAAGTTGGCTTAAAACTCAACATTCAGAAAACTAAGATCATGGCATCTGGTCCCATCACTTCATGGTAAATAGATGGGGAAACAATGGGAACAGTGAAAGACTTTATTTTCTTGGGCTCCAAAACCATTGCAGACAGGCCCACAGCCATGAAATTAAAGGGTGCTTGCTCCTTGGAAGAAAAACTATGACCAACCTAGACAGCATTTTAAAAAGCAGAGACATTATGTTGCCAACAAAGGTCCATCTACTCAAAGCTATGGTTTTTCCAGTAGTCTTGTATGGATGTGAGAATTGGACTATAGAGAAAGCTGAGCACCACAGAATTGATGCTTTTGAACTGTGGTGTTGGAGAAGAATCTTGAGAGTCCCTTGGACAGCAAGGAGATCCAACCATTCCATCCTAGAGGAAATCAGTCCTGAATATTCATTGGAAGGACTGATGTTGAAGTCGAAACTCCAATACTTTGGCCACCTGATGCGAAGAACTGATTCATTTAAAAAGACCCTGATGCTGAGAAAGATTGAAGGCGGAGGAGAAGGGGACAACAGAGGATGAGATAGTTGGATGGCATCATTGACTTGATGGACATGAGTTTGAGTAAGCTCTGGGAGTTGGTGATGGATAGGGAATCCTGTTGTGCTGCAGTCCATGGGAACACAAACACTACTAAGCGACTAAACTGAAGTAAACTTGTAGAAGCTAGAGACAGATCTGCAAGCCTAGTAATTATATATGTTATACATAATTATACATAATCAAAATGTTGACAATAATGTATTACATATCTACATCATGGCTTTTCCCTCCAATTTTTATGCTGGTAAAACATATAACATAAAGTTTACCGTCTTAACCATTTTTATGTGTACAATTCAGTCAATGCATACATGGATGCATACTCAGCCTGTATATTTTGTCCGACTCTTTGTGACCCCATGGATTGTAGCCCACCAGGTTCCTCTGTCCATGGGATTTCCCAGGCATGAATACTAAAATGGGCTTCCGTTTTCTTCTACAGTGGAGATGCAGGGGATCTTCCTGTCCCGGGGATTGAATCCATGTCTCCTGCATTGGCAGGCAGATTCTTTACCACTGAGAGACCTGGGAAGTCCTACAATTCAGTAAGTGGTAGTAAGTAAATCACACTGTGTCACCATAGCCATTATCCATTTCCAGAACTCTTTCCACCTTGCAAAACTGAAACTTGATACCTATTAAATAGTAAATCTCCCTTTTCTCATCCCTCTAGTTCTTGATAATGACCATTCTACTTTCCGTCTCTATGATTTTGAGTATACCTGTTTGAAGCTGGTCAAACAGGAGCTGTTCAATTACTCAACTGGGGATTATCTGTCCCATTACCCTTAGAAGATGTTAACCAGTGACTTCACACATGGTGATACTGAAGGCTGGCTCTCTTGCCTCAAAGTGGAAACAATAATTTGGTTCAATTAATGCTGCAGATATCTCCTTCTATAAATATTATTTTTTAGTATTCACTTTTTCTGATTGACTTATTTCACTTAGTATGATAGTCTCAAGATTTAACAATGGTGTAGTGCATATCAGAATATACTTCCTTTTTTAAAGCCAAATAATATTAAATTGTATGCATATACCACATTTTACTTATCCATTCTGTCAATGGACACTTGGGCTATTTCCATAGTTTAGCTATTGTATGATCATGCATGTATAAATATCTCTTCAAGACTCTGATTTCAAGCCTTTTGAGCACATAGTGAAAGTTGCTCACTTGTGTCTGATTCTTTGCGACCCCATGGACTATACAATCCATGGAATTCTCCAGGCCAGAATTATGGAGTGGTAGCCATTCCCTTCTCCAGAGCATCTTCCCAACCCAGGGATTGAACCCAGGTCTCCCACATTGCAGATGGTTTCTTTACGAGCTGAGCCATGAGGGAAGCCAAAGAATACTGGACTGGGTAGCCTATCCCTTATCCAGAGGATCTTCCCTATCCAGGAATCAAACTGGGGTCTCCTGCATAGCGGGTGGATTTTTTTGCTGACTGAACTATGAAGGAAGCCCCAATATGGTTTGAGCACATAACCAGAAGTGAAATTGTTGGATCATATAGAAATTCTACTTTTAATTTGTGAGCAACTGATAAAATGTTTTCCATAGTTATTCTGCCATTTTACATTCCTCTAACAGTGCACATGGATTCCAAATTCTTCACGTTGTCACCAACACTTACTCGTCATTTCCTGTTTTGTGTGTGTGTGTGCATACACATGCATGTGTATGTTTATGCTAATTTTTCTAATGGGTATAAGGTGGTATTTCGTGGTATCTTTGATTTGCATTTCTTTAATGATTAGTGATTTCAACATTTCATGTATCTAATTTCTATTTATAAAACATCTTTGCAGTAATGTGTATTAAAATCATTTGCTCATTATTTTTTGTTTTGTTTTGTTTTCTATAAGAGTTTTTGTTGTTGAATCTCAGGCATTCCCTATATATTAATATATATAAGAGTTGAAATTTTTTTTTTTTGCATTCTGTGGATTACTTTTTATTCTGTTTGATATTGTCCTTTGATGTAAAAGTAATTTTTTTTCTTGAAGTCTAATTTGTTTTATTTCCCCTATGCCTTTGGTGTAATATCCCCCCCAGACTGTCAGATCTAATGTAGAGATGTGAAGCTTTCACCTTATGCTCACTTTTGCATTTTATAATTTCAGGTTGTACATATAGATCTTTGATTTATTTTTCTAATTTTTCTATACTGTGTTAAGTAAGAGCTTAACTTCATTTTTTGCATAAGGGTAGTCAGTTTTGCCAGAACCACATGTTGAAAAGACTAACTTTTCTAGATTGAATGGTTGAAACTCTTCTCAAAAATCATTTGACCACATAAGTGAAGGCTTATTTCTAGGCTCTCTTTTACACTGGTCTATATACCTGTCTTTATTTGGTATGACACTATTTTGATTACTGTAGTTTTGTAGTACATTTTAAAATCAGAAAGTGCAAGTTCCCCATGTTTGTTATTTTTCAATATTGTTTTGACTATGTGGGGTCCTTTAAGATTCCATATAAATTTTAGGATGGATTTTTTTTTTTAATTTCCTCAAAGAAATCTATTAGGATATTGATAAGAATTGTATTTTTTAAAAGTATATTTACATTTATAAGCAATAAATCAAGTCACACAAACAAAAATATGAATGGAATGGATTTGAAAATATCTTAATTTTGAAAAAGTTTGAGTTCAATGTTAGAAAAAAAAAATAAATTTACCACTTTTACCCCTGGCGAAGTGGGTAAAGACTGTCAAAATAAATAAGTCCTTGTGGTTTAATACACAGAATGATGACTTTAATTTTCATCACACAAAAAAAATGTAACTATAGTGATGGATATTAATTAGACTTTTATTGTGGTGATCATTTTGTGATATAAATACACTGAATCATTATTTTACATGTATGAAGCTAATAACACTATATAATGTGTCATATTGTATAAATGTCAATTATATTTCAATCAAAAAAAGAAATTTGGCTTTTTTTTTTTTTTGTACTGTTTCCAGAATATTGTGTATATTTCATGCATGGAAGTGTATTTGATATTTAAATCAATATCTATTAGGAAATATTTTTGGTTTTTATCACTAGAAATTACTTCTGTAATTCTCTAAGTTCCACAATATTTTTTTCAACATAAATGGAGAAAAGTTATGACATTAATAGAATACAAATGCATTTTTCTCTGTATTCTATGACAAGTAAAATAATGGTAATAAATTAATATCCTCCAAATGCTTAAACTATAATTAATTTTCATGTCATTAAGAAAATAACCAAAGGTTTTCTGGTATACATTTTGATAAAAAATTGTTTGACCTGTTTTCTTATGCATTAATATTTTTTGTAAAGAGTTAGAAAAGCATAGTCAGTATAATCATAGGAAAAATAAAACCTTATTTTGAGAAAAATGTCATGAACTTAGTTCTATTTAATAATTAAATTCAAATTACAAACTCAAAATATAATTTTCTGATATGTGTGGCTTCTTACAAAATTGTTTGTACAGATTTTCTGGGATAAGTTTTAATCAGCACACACATAATTATAATATGTCATTTTAATTAATAAGAAGAAATATACACTGTGAATCTATATGTTAAGCAGGTGTACCTGTTGAATGTCACAGATAAAATGAATGATGAACAGCTCAGCCCTCTCAGTACTGTCAGAATTACTCAGTATTTTGGCACTTTGAAAGCCTCATTTCACCATCATCTGTGCATTTTGTGGTTTATATTCCTTTTGCTTCTTACTGGGATTTCTTTCTCAATACCTGTCATAACCAATCACTGGTCAATGGAGTGTGATGTACATTGATTCTAGTGAAAAGCTTTCTCTTAGTTTAGCTCCATTTAAACATCTATTCCCTTACTGAACATTGAACTTATTTTATTTGGCCAATGCCAGCTGAACCCTGCAGGATTCAAAGAGGCAAGACTAAGTTTTGGTGTATGATGGAAATCAGAGTGAGAGTAGACTGAACTATCTTAATTTTCTCAGGTGACTTGTGTAAGTAGCCATATAATATAACCGGCAACATCCTAGCAATAAGTGTTTTAAGTGTCATGTGAAGAAAGCTGAGAGCCGAAGAATTGATGCTTTTGAACTGTGGTGTTGGAGAAAACTCTTGAGAGTCCCTTGGACTGCAAGGAGATCCAACCAGTCCATTCTGAAGGAGATCAGTCCTGGGTGTTCTTTGGAAGGAATGATGCTAAAGCTGAAACTCCAGTACTTTGGCCACCTCACGTGAAGAGTTGACTCATTGGAAAAGACTCTGATGCTGGGAGGGATTGGGGGCAGGAGGAAAAGGGGATGACAGAGGATGAGATGGCTGAATGGCATCATTGACTCGATGGATGTGAGTCTGAGTGAATTCCAGGAGTTGGTGATGGACAGGGAGGCCTGGCGTGCTGCGATTCATGGGGTCGCAAAGAGCTGGACATGATTGAGCAACTGAACTGAACTGAACTGAGGAATATAAAATCTTAAATAGCAAAGATGTGCCCCTTTTCTTTCCCTTTCTCATACTATTAATATTAATTTAATTATACAAATGAATATTCTTTCATAAATATTTTCTGTTACTCGAATTGCACACTACCCTATGGGTTGTATAGGTCTGATACCATTACTCTAGGGGCATATGTGATAAAATCAAGGCACAGAGAGAGCATTAATATATATATATATATATATATAATAAATGTAATATATATGTATATATATGTATATTTTAAGATCATAGTCTCAGAATGGACCGTGCATGTCTATATCATGATATATGACATTACTATCACTCATGATATAATTCTTGAATCACAATACCTAAGATAAAACAAAGATAGAGTGGTTCATGAGTCAGATATGAGTACTTTCACATTCTAGGGAAAGGGTAATTTATCCCAGGGAACTAACATGGCCAGAAATTTTTTCCTAAGGGAAGCCTAGGAAGTTGAGGAAAATCTTTGATAATAGCATATTATTATACTCCTTTCTTCCTTCTAAAATACTATAGCCTGGAAGCTAATTGTCCATGCTATTGTCTGATGAAATTACCAAATCTTGAGACATGCCAGGTTCATATGTATCAACCTCTTTCCCCATCATCCCGGCACTTGTATTCTCTCTCCCCTTTTCTCTTGGTCTTGCGTTCTCTCTCTCTCTCTCTCTCTCTCTCTCTCTCTGTGAGTTTATGTGTGCTCCAGTGTGCCCCTTCTTTTCCTTCCCCCTTATTTTCTTTTGCATTATGGAGAATTGGCCAATATTGATTTTATCTCATAGTACCCAATTCCTTGACAATTGTTGTATTATAAATGGGACAGATTTAAGCAGTGAATGCTCTGTGAATGGCTGAGACCAAAACTAAAATAATTATTTGCACTTACACCTCAGAACCTGTTTGAATTACTCATTTTGAAAGGTATCTCCATTCTCACATCTCAGAAACAAATTATCACTCTCTTTTTATAGTTATTACTGTATTTTCATATATCTACTCTTACAGAAGAGCTTCCCTCAGAGATCAGTCGCTAAAGAATCTACCTACAATGTAGGAGACCAGGGTTTGATTCCTAGGTTGGGAAGATCTCCTGGAGAAGGAAATGACAACCCCCTCAAGTATTATTGTCTGGAAAATCCTATGGACATGGGAGGTGGGCTGACTACAATCCATGGAGTCACAAGAGTTAGACAACTTAGGGGCTTCCAGATGTTCAAGCTGGTTTTAGAAAAGGCAGAGGATCCAGAGATCAAACTGCCAACATCTGCTAAACCATGGAAAAAGCAAGAGAGCTCAAGAAAAACATCTATTTCTGCCTTATTGACTATGACACAGCCTTTGACTATGTGGATCACAATAAACTGTGGAAAATTCTGAAAGAGATGGGAATATCAGACCACCTGACCTGCCTCTTGAGAAATCTGTATGCAGGTCAGGAAGCAACAGTTAGAACTGGACATGGAACAACAGACTGGTTCCAAATCAGGAAAGGAACATGTCAAGGCTGTATCTTGTCACCCTGCTTATTTAACTTTTATGCAGAGTATATCATGCAAAATGCTGGGCTGGAGGAAGCACAAGCTGGAATCAAGATTGCTGGGAGAAATATCAATAACCTCAGATATGCAGATGATACCACAGTTACAGCAGAAAGTGAAGAACTAAAGGGCCTCTTGATGAAAGTGAAAGAGGAGAGTGAAAAAGTTGGTTTAAAGCTCAACATTCAGAAAACTAACATCATGGCATCCAGTCCCATTACTTCATGGCAAATAGATAGGGAAACAGTGGAAACAGTGGCTGACTTTATTTTTCTGGTCTCCAAAATCACTGCAGATGGTGATTCAGCCATGAAATTAAAAGACGCTTACTCCTTGGAAGAAAAGTTATGACCAACCTAGACAGAATATTAAAAAGCAGAAACATTACTTTGCCAACAAAGGTCTGTCTAGTCAAGGCTATGGTTTTTCCAGTGGTCATGTATGGATGTGAGAGTTGGACTATAAAGAAAGCTGAGTGCTGAAGAATTGATGCTTTTGAACTGTGGTGTTGGAGAAGACTCTTGAGAGTCCCTTGGACTGCAAGGAGAGCCAACCAGTCCATTCTAAAGGAGATCAGTCCTGGGTGTTCATTGGAAGGACTGATGTTGAAGCTGAAACTCCAATACTTTGGCCACCTCATGCAAAAAGTTGACTCATTGGAAAAGATTCTGATGCTGGGAGGGATTAGGGGCAGGAGTAAAAGGGGACGACAGAGGATGAGATGGCTGGATGGCATCACCAACTCGATGGACATGAGTCTGAGTGAAGTCTGGTAGTCGGTGATGGACAGGGAGGCCTGGCATGCTGCGATTCATGGGGTCGCAAACAGTCAGACACGACTAAGCAACTGAACTGAACTGAACTGAACCAACTTGCTGGGGCTTCTCTGCCCTTGGACATGGGGTATCTCCTCACAGCTGCTCCTGTGCTGCCACAGAACTGTGTGTGCCTATTTCCTGCCAAGGTAAAGGTCAACAGTGGACTGCCACAGGGGCATGGGTTCTGGATGCAGCAGATCTTTTGAAGGTGGCTGCCATTATCTTCAATACCTCCACCATAGTTTGACCTCAGGTCGAATAACAGGGAGGGAACACAGCCCCACCCATCAATTGAAAACTGGGTTAAAGATTTACTGAGCATGGCCCCAGCCATCAGTATAAGACCCAGTTTCCCCGGAACTCAGTCAGTCTCTCCCATCAGGAAGCTTCCATAAATCTCTTATCCTTCTCCATTAGAGGACAGACAGAATGAAAACAACAATCAGAAAACTAACCAATCTGATCACATAAACCACAGCCTTGTCTAAAAGGATAAAACTATGAGCCATGCTGTGTGGGGCCACCCAAGATAGATGGGTCATGGTGGAGAGTTCTGACAAAACGTGGTCCACGGGAGAAGGGAATGGCAAAAATTTCAGTGTTCTTGCCTTGAGAACCCCATGAACAGAATGAAAAGGAAAAAAGATAGGACACTGAAAGATGAACTCCCCAGGTTGGTAGGTGCCCCATATGCTACTGGAAATAAGTGGAGAAATAACTCCAGAAAGAATGAAGAGATGGAGCCAAAGCACAAACAACACCCAGGTGTGAATGTGACTGGTGATGGAAGTAAAGTCCGATGCTGTAAAGAGCAATATTTCATAGGAATCTGGAATGTTAGGCCCATGAATCAAGGCAAATTGGAACTGATCAAACAGGAGATGGCAAGAGAGAATGTCCACATTTTAGGAATCAGCGAACTAAAATGGACTGGAATGGGTGAATTTAACTCAGATGACCATTATATCTACTACTGTGGGCAGGAATCCCTTAGAAGAAATGGAGTAGCCACCATAGTCAACAAAAGAGTCTGAAATGCAGTACTTGGATACAATCTAAAAAACGACAGAATGATCTCTGTTCGTTTTCAAGGCAAACCATTCATTATCAAGGTAAACCAAGTCTATGTCCCGAGCAGTAATGCTGAAGAAGCTGAAGTTGAACAGTTCTATGTATACCTACAAGATCTTCTAGAACTAACATCGAAAAAAAAGATGTCCTTTTCATGATAGGGGACTGGAATGCAAAAGTAGGAAGTCAAGAAATACCTGGAGTAACAGGCAAATTTGGCTTTGGAATACAGAATGAAGCAGGGCAAAGGCTAATAGAGTTTTGCTAAGAGAACGCACTGGTCATAACAAACACCCTTTTCCAACAACACAAGAGAAGACTCTACACATGGATATCACCAGATGGCCAATAGCAAAATCAGATTGATTATATTCTTTGCAGCCAAAGATGGAGAAGCTGTATAAAATCATCAAAAACAAGACCGTGAGCTGACTATGGCTCAGATCATGAACTCAGATCATGAATTGCCAAATTCGGACTTCAACTGAAAAAAGTTGGGAAAAACCCATTCAGGTATGGACTAAATCAAATCCCTTATGATTATACAATGGAAGTGAGAAATAGATTTAAGGGATTAGATCTGATAGACAGAGTGCCTGAAGAACTATGGACGAAGGTTCATGACATTGTACAGGAGACAGGGAGCAAGACCATCCCCAAGAAAAATAAATGCAAAAAAGTAAAATGATTGTCTAAGGAGGCCTTACAAATAGCTGTGAAAAGAAGAAAAGCTACAGGCAAAGGAGAAAATGAAAGATATACCCATTTGAATGCAGAGTTCCAAAGAATAGCAAGGAGAGATAGGAAAGCCTTCCTCAGTGATCTTTGCAAAGAAATAGAGGAAAACAATAGCCTGGGAAAGACTAGAGATCTTTTCAAGAAAATTAGAGATATCAAAGGAACATTTCCTGCAAAGATGGGCTCAATAAAGGACAGAAATGGTAAGGACTTAACAGAAGCAGAAGATATTAAGAAGTATATACAGAAAAACTGTACAAAAAAGATCTTCATGACCCAGATAATCATGATGGTGTGATCACTCACCTAGAACCAGACATCCTGGGTGGGAACTCAAGTGGACCTTAGGAAGCATCACTACGAACAAAGCTAGTGGAGGTGATAGAATTCCAGTGAGCTATTTCAAATCCTAAAAGATGATGCTGTGAAAGTGCTGCACTCAGTATGCCAGCAAATCTGGAATACTCACCAGGGGCTACAGGACTGGAAAAGGTCAGTTTTAATTCCAATCCCAAAGAAAGATAAGGCTCAAACTACCCCTCAATTGCACTCATCTCACACACTCATAAAGTAATGCTCAAAATTTTCCAAGCCAGGCTTCAACAGTACATGAACTATGAACTTCCAGATGTTCAAGCTGAATTTAGAAAAGGCAGAGGATACAGAGATCAAATTGCCAACATTTGCTGGATCATCAAAAAAGCTAGAGAATTCCAGACAAACATCTATTTCTGCTTTATTGACTATGACAAAGTCTTTGACTGTGTGGATTACAACAATCTGTGGAAAATTCTGAAAGAAGATGAGAATACCAGACCACCCTACCTGCCTCCTGTCAAGAAGGTCAAGAAGCAACAATTAGAACTGGACATGGAACAACAGAATGATTCCAAATTAGGAAAGGAGTAGGTCAAGACTGATATTGTCACCTGGCTTATTTAACTTTTATACAGAGTACATCATGAGAAATGCTGGACTGGATGAAGCACAAGCTGGAATCAAGATTGCTGGGAGAAATATCAATTACCTCAGATATGCAGGTGATGCCACACACTTAGGAAGTGAAAAAAAAAAACCTAAAGAGCCTCTTGATTAACCTGAAAGAAGGGAGTGAGAAAGTTGGCTTAAAATTCAGCATTCAGAAAATTAAGATCATGGCATCTGGTCCCATCACTTCATGGCAAATAGATGGGGAAACAATGGAAACAGTGAGAAACTTTACTTTCCTGGGCTCCAAAATCACTGCAGATGGTGAATGCAGCCATGAAATTAAAAGATACTTGCTCCTTGAAAGAAAAGTTATGATCAACCTAGGGAGCATATTAAAAAGCTGAGACATTATGTTGACAACAAAGGTCCATCTATTCAAAGCTATGGTTTTTCCAGTAGTCATATATGGATGTGAGAGTTGGACTATAAAGAAACCTGGGTTCTGAAGAATTGATGCTTTTGAACTGTAGTGTTGAACAAGACTCTTGAGAGTCCCTTGAGCTGCAAGGAGATCCAACCAGTCCATCCTAAAGGAAATCAATCCTGAATATTCATTGAAAGGACTAACACTGAAGCAGAAACTCCAATACTTTGGCCACCTGATGTGAAGAATTGACTCATTTGAAAATACTCTGATGCTGGGAAAGATTAGAGGCAGGAGGAGAAGGGAAAGACAGAGGATGGGATGGTTGATTGGCATCACTGACTCAATGGACATGAGTTTGAGTAAGCTCCGGGAGTTGGTGGTAGAGAGGGAAGCCTGATGTGTTGCAGTCTATGGGGTCACAAAAAGTTGCACTTGACTGAGCGACTGAACTGAACTGAACTGAACTTATATCTAAAATGAACATCACCGTAGGTCTAAAATGAACATCACCATAGCTGAATCAAAACCTGGTTTTGAGCAGGAAATAAACTTGTAATTTGTTAGCTCTTGAAATTGAGGGCTGTTTATTTTTGTACCAAAATTTATGTCATTCAAAGTAATTCATGGACATGAAAATAATCACGTTAAAGTTTTCCTACTGTTGCTTGAGAAAAACTTAGCCATCTGACGCACATTTATTATCTCACAATTTCTGTGGCTTAGGAGTCCAGACACAGATTAGCAGGGTCCTCTGCTCAGTGTCTCCCAAAGGCCAACACTGAATTATGTTTTTTAGCTATACTCTCATCTGAAAGCTTGACTAGGAAAGAATCTACCTGAAAATTTCTCCAAGTTGTTGGTGGGATTTGTTTCCTTACAGCTGCATCATTAGAGACGCTGGCTTTTTGCCAGTTGTAGCCTGAAGGCCTCCCTTGAGTCCTGCAGGTTGCACAGAGTTCCTTGCCAGATAAACCTCAACACAGCCCCTTTAGTTCATCAGACCTGCTAGGAGAGTCTTATAGTCTTTGATTTCTTTTAAGAGCTTTTAACTGATGATATTACCTTTTTAAGGAGATTCACCTGAGTAACTCAGCCCGTAGAGAACTTACTTTTTCTCTATTAAGTAAGCATAAACTTGGACCTTAGGATTTTAATTACAACTGCAAAATTTCTTCATGTCTATCCTATTCTGTTGGCTGGTAGTAAGTCCCTAAAATCAGGAGGCATGACGCAGGGCGTGAACACTAAGTTACAGGAATCGTGGAGAACATATTAGAAGTCTGCTTACCATAGCCATTAAAAAAACTTAAAATTGTAAATAAAAAATAGAATTAGGCAGAAATGCAATGCTGTTAGAGTTTGTAAGTGTATAATTTGCATATTTCTGTAGCTGGAATTGGAAGTCAAGTGAAAGTTAAGCATGGAGAGAAGGTGATGAAGTTAAAAAAAATTTTTTTTTGATTAGTAAATTCAATAGAAATAAGTTTTAAGTATTGTACAGAATAAAGGTCAAATATAACTTTGGGTTTCTGAATTAAAACATCGGTGGATAATGTTACTGAGTTGGAAATAATGGAGAAAGGCAGGGTTTGGGTGTTTTGAATATACTGAGTCTGAGTTGCTTTCGAGAACTTGTAAATAGAGAGTCTAGGAAGCATGAATTTAATTGGTGGTTATAGCTTAACGGAGAGGTCTAAAGTAGAGGTATAAATTTTGGGGTTCTCAATGTAAAGGTATAAGCTTGAAGGAGATTGCATAGCATGGTGAGAAGAGAAATAGCCTATGATGGAACCTTAAGAAATTTTAACATTTAAGGCTGAGGCAAAAGAGAATAAACATACAAAATGAGATGTTATAGGTATAAGAAGGAAATAAAAACACTATGTCATAACACAGATATGACTTTAAAACAGAAGAAAGTATCAACAATACTGAATGCTGTTTAGAGACCAAGGAAAATGAAGAGTAATAAATCTGCATTTATTAATCCAAAAATGTCTGATGAATGTATAAGATCAATTTTGGTCAAATAATGGGGCTAGAGAATAGATTGGCATGCTTGATAAAGGAGTAACTCAGACAGTAGCTGGCTGTGGCATTTAAACAGGGAGTAGAAGTTTGTGGGGCTTGATATTCAAGTGAATTTTCCTTTTTTTTTTTCTTTCCATACCAAAGATTTGGAAAGTAATAACCTGGGATCCTAGCAGGTTGATGATCATAGAAGTGGTAAATATTTTGGGTTATGGTAAACTAACAAAGTTCAGGGTCATCAAAGTTCAAGCAAGTAACATGGACTAGGCAGAGAACCAAAGCAGCCGTTTTTGTGGGAGCAAGATTAAGATTGTCAAAGTAAATACACCAGTGATTGCATCATGGAGGAAACCTCTATGTGTGCAAAGCATAGGCTTTTCATTAATAACTTCAGAGAATTTTCCAGTTTTTCTGTACTTATAAGAAGAGATGCTTTCAAGATAATATAACTAACATGTAATTTAATAAAACATTCACTATGTACCATGAAGCATCCTCAAATTTTTTATTATAATTTTATTTTCTTTAACTGAACCATAGATGCCTAGAATTAGATTACTTCTTAATAGTAAATTATAAACATGGACCACACATGCCCTCTGTTATTACTTTTTGCATGTGTTTATTTTCATTGGGCTGTAAGGAAGGGGATCCAGCTTCCCCAGCGGCTCAGTGATAAAGAAACTGCTTGCAGTGCAGGGGCTGTAGGAGACATGGGTTCGATCCCCCTGGAGGAAGGTATGGCAACCCACTCCAGTATTCTTGACTGGAGAATCCCGTGGACAGAGGAGGCTGGCAGACTATACTCCATGGGGTCACAAAGAGTCAAATACGACTGAAAAAACAGCATGCACCTTCGCAGGGCATGGGTTAGAAATATCTCTGCAAGCTACACCCACTAGGGACACGTCCATTCTAATTTTCCTGGGATAGCTTTCGGAGCTTTTTCTTCTTCTTGGATCCACTGCTCCTGCTGGCAGCAGCCTCTTCTGGTCCACTGCTGAGTGGCTCCTCCTTGGAAGAGCATTTCCTTTTTTTCTTGGGGACACTCTTGTTTCCTGACTCTTCAGTGTCACGGACTGGTTCCACTTTGGGGAAAGATTTGTTCCTCTTGGAAGGACTTCCACTGCCAGCTGTCTCTTCAAGATCACTACTAACCAGCTCCTTTTTGGAAAAAGATTTCTTTTTCTTGGGCTTGGAGAAGGAGACAGATGAGTCTTCCATTCCATTCTCCTGAGGAGCCTCCTGGGGGTTTTGCTTTTTCTTCTTTTGGGGTCTTTCACTTGTCTTCTCACATTCCTCCAGGGTACTACTGTTTCCTGAAGATGCCAAGGCAACCGTGGCCAGTCATTTTTATTTTATTTTTTTTCTTCTTCTTGAAGTATTTCTTCTCTTGTTTCTCCAGCTTCCTAGTAATCTCAGCAGCCACTTCTCCTGCCCAAACCTTTGCCTCCTTCATGACATCCAGATTCTTTCATGAAATCTCTCCAGTTTCATAGCAGGACAGCAGCTTCTCAACTTGTTCTTTGAGCTTCTCCCCAAATACACATGTGAAATACTTCAAAAATACAATTTGTGAGGCAATACTGCATTTGTTTTTCAAATATTGGGTGATGTGGTCTTTGTTCTTGGCAACCACTGTTATTTTATTTCGACTTATTTTATAGCCCTGTGATTATGTAGTTTTCCTATTCTACCTCTGGCAGGGTGGGTACATTTAATTTCGAAGTGAAGAGTTAGCCAGCTCATTCATTTCAAACTCATAAATCACATTTTCTAAAAGACTTTACCAATGATGAAGCTAATATACTTATTTTTATCTGTCTGATTTCTGTATTTATTTCCTAATTAGTTCTTAATTCATGAAGTAATGAGGAGCTTTACACATGAACTTCACAAACTATCCGTAGAACACATCACTTCTGATTGTACCTTGAGAGAGTAGTTCTTGTTTCTTAGCTATGTTACCCATGTAATTTACCATCCACACCTGGATGCTTAAGAATAAAATGACACACTATCAATAACTAACCAACTTTCTAGAATATCACATCAGGTAGTTTTGCTACATAAAGACAAATTATACAGCTTGCATCAACAGTGATACACCATTCTCTGTGGGTTGGCTGAGTGGTTCTCTCAGCTTCAGCAGTTTTCCTAGTCTTGGAAAAGTAGCCCAGATGATGAAGAGTGGCCACATTTATGTGTCTAAGCAGATGTGGACAGGCCTCCCTTGGTTGGCATTCCTCTGCTAATGTGGTCTCATCCTCCAGCAGGATATACCAGCCATATTCACAGGACAGTCCCAGGTTTCAGAAGAGCAAGAGGGGACAAACCCTAAAGCATAAGCACTTTTCAAGTCTGGTTCTTTTCCAGGTCTCACCGGTCAAAACATGTCACACAGGCAAACCCAATGTTCATCACTTACAACCTACCAGAGCTATCCTCAGTTGTCTCCTGGAGCTGTATCTGGTATGTTGAAAGATGCAGCCCTTACACTACATATAGCTTATTCAATTGAATAGAAGCATGAATCATTTCCTTTGATTAGAAATAAAACTGAAAGTTTCAGGCTTGGGGTATTTATAATATCACAGTCAACAAACTTGTGCTCAGGGAATTTCACATTTCTTTGGGTTTCAATAAGTTAGATTAATTTTGTTTCACAGCCTACATCCTAACAGACTGGCAGAAATTTGAAAACTCATGATACTCTAACTTCCTCTTGTACTGATGTGTGAAATTGTTGGAATTTCACAAAGTACAGGTTATTTGGGAAAATCCTTTGCTAGCTCAGTATGGTTATCACTGAGATAGACAAACAATGTCTCCTGGCATGGGTCCCTGAGGTCTACTCATTCTGATATTTTCATTCAAGTTTAGGGCACAGGAAATTGTATGATTTTGGTAACCTTGGCTTATGGTTGTGCCTCTTCTCTCTTGGATGCATTATTTGGTCATTTATTCTCTAAAATGTTGCTTCCTCCCTTGGAGAGCTGCCACAAAGAACAAAATGCTGTTTCTTCTGAAATTATTGAACTTTTTACACTTTCCAGCTCAGAGGCATTTAAGATCTGTTTCTGGCCTGCAGGAAATATCTCTATTCAAACTCTGTTCTCGCCAATAGCTTTAGCATGTCCTGGTGGAGGTGAAAGTAAAGTCTATGCTTTTCAATGTGTTAGCTGAGCAATTTATTTTTATTTTATTTTAATTTATTGTGGAAAGAACACTTAACATGACATACCTCCTCTTAAATGTATAAGTGTACAATATATTATTGTTGACAAAAGGAACAATATTTTACAGGAGATCTATAGAATCTATCCATCTTGCTTTATTGAAAGTTTATGCCTGCTGACTAGTGATTTCCCATTTCCTGCTTCCCATTAGCTTCTGGCAGCCATCACTGCACTCTTTGATTCTATGAATTTGATTATTTTAGATAATTCATATAAGTGGAATCATGCAGTATTGGCCCTCCTGGCTTATTTCACTTACTATAATATTCTCAAGGATCATTCATGCTGTCCCATATTTCAAAATTTCCTTATTTTTAACAGCTGAATAGTAATTCATTGTATATACATTTCACACTTAAAAAATGTATTGTTGACACTTCCTAATTGCTAATATTTATTCATTTTTCCTAAGGAAATCTCATTTGTGTGTGTGTGTGTATGTGAAATTAACTCTTTTATTGGGTTTTGTTAGAATAATATAGTAATTATTTTTAATTTTTGGACTGTTTCCTCACATAATTTCCCTTCTTACAATTAAGAAATTTCTTAACTTATTGGTCATATTAATATAAACATACCAGAAACCACTTTAGGCGGGAGTATATTCAGCCAATCAGAACACTGCTCTTGAATTTTGATTCATGATCTGGTGAAGCCAAGAGCCAGAACCCAGGAAAAGTACATACAGATGGTGCACAGAGAGCTGTGGAGAGGACATCCCGTCTTTAGAGCAGTGGCGGAAATGATGAGACTGACAGCACACGTCTTACTGTAGCGTTAGTAGTTCAAGATGATGTGTCTAGGGGTCACCAGTGGCAGTAGCTGGATATTTCCTAAAACAATTCTTAAGTGCAATTTGGCTATAATATTGGCTGCATGGTGCCTGAAACTACTTCCCTAGCTGTGTCAATTTTTCTGAAGACACCACCAATGTCTTACATTGCAATAAATCTCTCTTTTGCTTAAATTAATCACTGATAATCTATTTTTTTTTAAATTTAGGTCCTTTACTGAGTCAAATGAATATTGCAGGCATTTACTCTATCACCTTTGAAACCTAAATGAATATTTAAAAACCTTTTTAATATTTGATTTTTTTCTCTTAGCATCCCAGCAGTGACAAGTGGTAAGAATGAGACCTAAGCCTACACAAAGAAACACATTTTCTTCTTGAATATCAAAACAAAAATGAAATACTTGTGTCATTAATACCAGTGGTGGTACTCAACCACTTAACCACCGATTAAATATTCTTTTAAATATTTCTATTAAAATACTTACCTATTTTCTAACTCTTCAGGAATCCCTTGGATCTGATCGTTGTCAGCACAGGCTCTCTAGTTTTCTTATACACACTTTGGATTCACTATTATTTTCTATTAAATGCACATTTGTTTACACGTGCCCAAGATTGTTTATCTTACTACAAACAATGACCCTAATTGATTATTGCTACAGGTTGAACTGGGTCCTCCAAAATTCATGTCTTGGAGTCCTAATTTTCAGTACCTTGGAATGTGACTTTTTGTAGATAGAGCCAGCCTATAACGAGGTACTTATGTTAAAATTATGCAATATGGTGGACTTGAATCCAACCTGAATGGTGTCCTTATAAGAAGAGGAAATCTTTACACACACTGAAATATTAGAAATGCATATGAACAAAGGGAAGGCCATTGTAAGGTCAGGGTGAGAAGGTGACTTTGCAAGTCAAAGAGAAAGACCTCCAGATAAACCAAACCTGCAGACACCTTGATCTTAGATTTCTAGGCTCTTAACTGAAATAAAATAAATTTCTATTGTTTGACCCATCTAGGTGGTGCAGTTGGTAAAGAATCCACCTGTCAATTTAGGAGACACACATTCAATCCCTGGGTCAGAAGATCCCCTGGAGGAGGAAATGGCAATGCACCACAGTATTCTTGCCTGAAGAATCCCAAGGACAGAGGAGCCTGACGAGCTATAGTCCATGACGTCGCAAAGTCAAACACAACTGAGCGATCGAGGACACCATAGCATCCGGCCTCTGGTATTTTGTTATGGCAACCCTAGCATATTAAAACAATTGTAATAGAAATTTGTGTAACAGAGCATAATAATGTATTAATGTCCTTGGTATGTTTTGGTTTAGATCAGAAGGATACATATGATCAGAGCACTGGTAAAAAATTCAGATTAGACCAATTCCAAGAAGAATGAGATGTATTGAAAGAATTACAGTAGAAATAGTCTACCAAGTTTTGTCTGCATAACCTGTTAGAAAATGAGAAAAAGTTGGCGAGGAAGGATATAGGAGTAATGTGCTCAGCTGCTTTATTCATGTCTGTCTCTTTGGGACCCCTTGGACTGTAGCCCACAAGTTTCCTCTGTCCATATTTTCCCAGCAAGAATACTAGAGTGGGTGTCCATGCCCTTCTCTAGGGGATCTTCCCAAACCAGGGACCCAATCTGCCTCACCTGCATTGCAGAAAGATTCTCTACTGCTGAGTTACCAGAGAAACACATAGGATTAATGCAATTGGTAAAAATAAACTTTACAAAAAGGCAATTAAAAAAGGACTAAAATAAATTTTTAGTGAAAGCCCGTATAGTAAATTCAGAAGGAGAAAATGACAAAGGTGTGAATGCTGCATTCAACCTTGGGGGCATAATCCGATAGTGTCATGAATAGTTTCTGTTTACTTCCCATTGGGAAAAATTTTATAGGCTTCAGAGAAGTGGCTGTGTGCTGAACTAATCCTCAATGATATCTATTATTAAGAAAGAGAAGAATTTTTTTGTGTGCAGAATCAGTAATCTCTACTACACATAGTAGAGATTGTTATTCACCATATTTTTGGTTCTGATTCAGAGCATGAATAAAATACTACCAAAGTTGTTTGAAAATAAAATGCAAAAAAAACTCATACTCTGTGCATTCAGGTAAAAAATACAACTCCAGGATTAGAAATGCAGAACTCCAGGAAATACAAAATATAAGAACACCAGGATTAGACAGCTACTTTAGTTAACATAAAAGAAAGAAAGATGCTCAGTCGTGGCCATCTCTTTGCAAACCCGTGGACTGTAGCCTACCAGGCTCTTCCATCCATGGGATTCTCCAGGCAAGAATACTGGAGTAGGTTGCCATTTCCTTCTCCAGGAGATCTTCCCAACCCAGAGATCGATCCCAGGTCTCCTGCATTGCAGGTAGACACTTTACCCTCTGAGCCACCAGGGAAGCCCAACATAAAATAGGCAATCAGCATTTTACAATATTTGTGTGTAGGAAGAAAATTTCAATATATAAATTGGTTGGTTTAAAATTCAGTTTAGAAAATAAACTTAGCCTTTCTAAGGGCCCTATAAGTATGACTGTGATAGTCCAGTATAATGGAAATGGGGAAATATGCCAAGTGACCAAAAGTACTAAAATAGTTGGAAGAATGGAAGATATTAGTCACTAAAATGATTTCCTTTTAGTTTTAGTGACTAAAGGAAATCATATTGGGCAATGGTCACTACCAAATCTTCAATGAGAATGAATTAGAAGTGGGTATCAGAATTTCAATGAATAATAATTCATTTAAAATGCTTTTTATTTCCAGTTTGATAAATCCTTTTGTCATTTTGATTAAATTCAAGGTTTTAATGTTCTCATTCAAGAATCGCAGTAGGATGAATCCTTTGTCACTTATAAGCAAAATTATGCTATTCTAAGTGGGCAAGAGTAGGCCAACTTCCTTCCAGAATTTTATCTTTACAGGCTCATTTCCCCTAAGCTATATATTGGATCATTTCTTTGACTCCAACCAACTATGTAGTGATTAACAATGAAATATTTCATTTTATTTAATAAAAATTCTTATTAAAAATACTATCATACTATGCACTGTCAGATATAAGTATGGAATGTTTTTGATATTTAACTTGTATATATATATATATATATATACAGTGCATATTAATGTTATAATATATAAATTAAAATGTCCACTTTTATATAGGATGCAGTTTCTTTGGTGGGTAATAATATTATGAAGGCAATAAAACTTGTCATAGCTATATGAATCCTAGAGGTCTTGTGTCACTAAATAATAGGAGACTTCTCCAGAGGGATAGGTTCTCAAAGTCATTAGGATCCAATCACTTTCTCTGCAAATATAAGTGTTTGAGAATTTGAATGCTGTCTTATTACTAGATAGTTAAAATATACCTGTCTAACCAACTTGATCATGCACCATATATATGTTTACTAGGGTTTTTATTATTATGAGAAATGAATCACACTCACAAAATTGTATTATATCATTACCCATGGATTGATTATGCATTGTATGTCTTGAAATTTTAATTGATTTTGTTGATTTATTTCTAACAGTGAATTAGGAATCTTCTTTCTATAAGTTTTTTTTTTCTCTCTAAGCAATGTGAAATGAGAATCTCAAATATTTAACATGTCTTAAGCTTGTACAGATTATATATGCCTTAAATAAGTAGTGAAAATTTAAAAGTCTGATTACATTGATTAAACAAAAATTAGTAGGTTTAAGGTCACATCAGGGGCAATAGACTTTTCTCTTTCCTGCTGACAATGTATCTAAAGCATTATCTGGAGAAGGTGATGGCACCCCACTCCAGTACTTTTGCCTGGAAAATCCCATGGATGGAGGAGCCTGGTAGGCTGCAGTCCATGGGGTTGCGAAGAGTCGGACACGACTGAGTGACTTAGCAGTAGCAGCAGCAGTAGCAAAGCATTATCTTAAGTGGCATAGTAGTAATTATTTTTAGCAACTCCCCAACTGCCAATGTATTTGATGCAAGTATCCCTGAATTCTAAGGATATTCTCTGTAAACATCTTCTCAGACAACCAACATTTTTCTTTCTACTCTTCAAATATCTCCCTCCTCATTTGATAAGTCTCCAAAGTTCTACACATAACATCATTCGCTTTTTCCTTTCAAAAGTTCAATGAATTCTAGCCTGTCATTTAAAAAAAATATTAAAAAAAAAAGTAAAGAGAAAAATAGAAAATAATCACATTTTCTCATTCTTCCTCTTTGCGAAACTGTCAAAATATTACTTTTTTATACCACTATTGGGTAGATGGAAGCTAGACAATAACAAAAAATATAGGGACTGACATACAGCTTTTTCACAATAGAAATGGTAATAGCATTTCTAACTACAATTTTTTAGAGCCATGTTTGCTGAAGTGGTTGAAACTAGAAAGGTCTTTGAACATAATGCAGTTTGAGATCATCTCTTTAATCTAATTAACAGGCAAGGAAAAAGAGACTCTTGTCAAAGCAAAGTTTTTGAATTTAATTTATTTTTAGTTCCCATACCTGACAGTCATTTCACTTGTACATTAGGAAACATAGTCTGGTTTATGTGAAGTTGTTTGTTAGGTACATCTCAGGGACTTCCCAGAGTCCTTTACTTAGGAGCCAACTTCTGCACTAGGAATACAAAGACCTAAAAGGTTTAGCCTTCTTCCAGGGAGATTTCAGATGTTAAGATTCCTCCACTTCTCTACTTTTACCAACTATGATCTTTCCCTAGTTCCTTGTGTTCTCCGTGTTTCCTACCACAACCTGAGCTTTACAAATGCTTTCCATTTTACCCTAAATTTTCATTGTTTACTTCCTTAGCCTCAGCTCTCAGCTTATGTGTCGCTTTTTCAAGGATGCCTTCAGTAACCAACAAGAAGAAAGTGAAACCACTATATTATAAACAAGGTAATAGTTACATCTTTAAATTTTATGTATGCCTATTTTATTCATATTCGTGTTTCTCGTTAGTCTCTTTCCAGGGCCTAGCATACTACTGGATAATATGATGGAAGTTATTTAGTACTTTGAAAGAATGATTAGCACATATCATATCTAGCTGTATAACAAGATTGACAAAGATGATGAATGATCCAGGCATATAATACTGGGATGTGTCAAGTGGGATTATGGTCTACAACAACAGCAACAAAAAAAACTTTATTCTCCTCTCCTCTACTCATATTGCTTATCCAAGCTCAATCTATTGTGAGGCTAGTTCTCTCTCATGATTTGTATTTATGAGCAGAACTTCTAATTTTTCTGGATACTCAGATAATAAAATCTCTTCTAGTCACTCCAAGAAACTAAAGCAGTTTCATTCAAGAAATTAAAGCATCTAGTTATATATGATAAGCAGAGTCTAAAATTCACTTAAAACTTCTCTCCTTTAACTATGGCATGAGTTAGTGGGGATCCTGGGGTGGAAAGGAGATGTGTGATAGGCTTCTTCTCTTTGTCCTTGATTGGGCTTTTTTGTCCTGAATTTTAGGGAAAAAAAAAAGAAAAAAAAGACTAAATATTCTCTAGTCCTTTCAAGTTTGAAAAAGGAGAGTAAGGAAAATAAGGGGCTGGAGATTTCTAATTGGATGGGAATTTCTTAGTGTTAGGTCTCTTCTCTGTACTTGGGAGTTTTAAAGCAGATTAAATCCTAGATATGAGATTTTAGAGACTCTAAGGAATTCTCTGTAGATGAGGCTATGCCATATGCACTTCTGTGATATGAGTGATGATTATTGTGGACATAGTTATGCATATTATCTTTTAATCTCTGTTCTTTGAGGTTCATCTTGCAGGAAAACACCCCTGGAAAACTTTCATTTACTTAAAAAATAAGACAATCCATCTTAATTTTAAAAAGGATAAATGCTGCTGATACTGAAAACTCTTTCATGATAGGTCTAAAATTTCTTTCTTGGACACAAATTATTTGAGATCTATTTTCTGCTTTTTAAAAATCTAGGCTATTTTGAGACTTCCTGAAATGACTAGCTCTGCCTCCAGTTTTCCCCTGGCAGGAAGAGACTTGCTCTTGATCCTCTCCAGAACTGTCCCTTTTAACAGATTAGCCACAAAGATCGCTGTCTTTCTGAGTAGTCTCTTTTAAAGTTATGACAAACTACAATAAAAGTTTCTTCTCTCTTCCATGAGCTATAGTTTATCATCAAAACGCTTATGATGTAACATATTTTATATGTTGTTGTTATTGTTAGCTGCTGAATTGTGTCTGACACTTTTACAACTCCATGTACTGTAGGCAAGAATACTGGAGCGGTTTGCCATTTCCTTCATGAGGGGATCTTTCTGATCCAGAGATCCAACTGGCATCTCCTACTTGGCAGGTGGATTCTTTTACTACTGAACCAGCAGGGAAGTTCATATTATATACATACAAATACTTAAAATATACATATACATACACATATGTATGCATATATATATATATAAATAATATGAACAGCATGATTTAGCAAATTAATTATATATATCATATATTTTCCTTTGGCTTAAGAGTTCAAAACTTTGAATACATACATCAAATTTAGAAAACTGACCCTATATAGATTATTTGCTTTATTTCCTCTCAGGAATTATTTTTGTGCTTCTAATTGGCTGTACATTTTTTATCCTGATTAAAAATATGCCATGTAATTTTTTGAAATGTACTCTAAACAGAGCCATCCAAGAAGTTTCTTCCAACTACTAGAAACATTTTTGTGAATATGATGGGGTCAAGAGAGAAAGGGAAAGATATATCCAACTGAATGCAGAGTTCTGGAGAATAGCAAGGAGAGATGAGAAAGCCTTCTTAAAGGAACAGTGCAAAAAAGTAGAGGAATACAATAGAATGGGAAAGACTAGAGATCTCTTCAAGAAAGTTGGAGATGCCAAGGGGACATTTCATTTAAGGATGGGCACAATAAAGGACAGAAATAGTAAGGACCTAATATAAGCAAAAGAGATTTAAAAAAGTGGCAATAGTACACAGAAGTATCCAAAAAAGGTCTTAAAGACCCAGATCACCATGATGGGGTGATCACTCACCTAGAGCACGACATCCTGGAGTGTGAAATCAGTTGGACCTTAGGAAGTATTATATGAATAAAGCTAGTGGAGGTGATGGAATTTCAGCTAAGCTATTTAAAAATCCTAAAAGATGAATCTGTTAAAATGCTGCATGCAATATGTCAGCAAATTTGGAAAACTCAGCAGTGGTCACAGGACTGTAAAAGATCAGTTTTTATTCCAATCCCAAAGAAGGACAATTCAAAAAAATGTTCATACTACTGTACAATTTCCCTCATTTCATATGCTAGCGAGTTTATGCTCAAAATCCTTCAAGCTAGTCTTCAGCAGTACATGAACTGAGAACTTTTGTGAACTTAGAACTTCCAAATATGCAAGCTGGGCTTTGAAGAGGCAGAGGAATCAGAGATCAAATTGCCAACATGCACTGGATCATGGAGAAAGCAAGGGAGTTCCAGAAAAACATTCACTTATGTTTTATTTATTATGCCAAAGCCTTTGGTTGTGTGGATTACAACAAACTGTGGAAAATTATTCAAGAGATGGGAGTACCAGACCACCTTACCTCTCTCCTGAGAAACCTGTAGGTGGGTCAAGAAGCAACAGTTAGAATCAGACATTGAACAACTGACTGGTTCCACATTGGGAATGTAGTATGACCAACTATATATTGTCACCCTGCTTATTTAATGTCTATACAGAGTCAGTTCAGTTCAGTCACTCAGTCATATCCAACTCTTTGCGACCCCATGGACTGCAGCATGCCAGGCTTCCCTCTCCATCACCAACTCCTGGAGCTTATTCAAACCTCTATGTCCATTGAGTTGGTGATGCCATCCAACCATCTCATCCTCTGTCATCCCCTTCTCTTCCCACCTTCAATCTTTCCCAGCATCAGGGTCTTTTCAAATGAGTCAGTTCTTGCAACAGGTGGCCGAAGTATTGGAGTTTCAGCTTCAGCATTAGTCCTTCCAATGAATATTCAGAACTGATTTCCTTGCAGTCCAAGGGACTCTCAAGAGTCTTCTCCAACACTACAGTTCAAAAGTATTAATTTTTCAGCACTCAGCTTTCTTTATAGTCCAACTCTCACATCCATACATGAGTACTGTAAAAACCATGGCTTTGACTAGACGGACCTTTGTTGGCAAAGTAATGTCTCTACATCATGCAAAATTCTGACTGGATGAATCACAAGTTGGAATTAAGATTTCTGGGGGAAATACCATCAATCTCAGGTATCCAGATGATACCACTTTAACAACAGAAAGTGAAGAGGAACTGAATAGTGTATTCGTGAGAGTGAAAGAGGAGAGTTAAAAAAGCTGGCTTAAAACTCAACATTCAAAAAACTAACATCATGGCCCATGGTCCTATCACTTCATGTCAAATAGAAGAAGAAAAAGTGGAAGCAGTGACAGATTTTATTTTCTTGGGTTTCAAAAATCACTGTGGATGGTGACTGCAGCCATGAAATTAAAATGGTTGTTCCTTGGAAGGAAACTTATGACATATTAAAAAGCCAAGACATCACTTTCAAAATACTAGTCATATAGGCCCATTAAAAAAAAAAAAAAAGATATAGTTTTTCCAGTAGTCATGTACACATGTGAGAGTTGGTTCATAAAGAAGGCTCAGTGCCCAAGGATTGATGCTTTTGAAATGTAGTGATGCAGAAGACTCCTGAGAGTGTCTTGTACTGCAAGGAGTTCAAACCAGTCAATTCTAAAAGAAATCAACCCTGAATATTTATTAGAAGGGCTGATGCTGAAGCTGAAGCTTCTGTACTTTGGCCACCTAGTGTGAAGAGCCGACTCTTTGGAAAAGACTCTGATGCTGGGAAAGATTGAAGGAAAAGGAGAAAGGGGAGGTAGAGGAAGAGATTGTTAATAAATATCATCACCAACTCAATGGACATGAACTTCAGCAAACTCCAGGAAATAATGGAGGGAGAGGAGCCTAGCGTGCTGAAGTCCATGGGGTCCCAAAGAGTCAGATACAACTTAGTGACTGAACAATAACAACATCTTGCATGGTGATGCTTCTTTATCATGAGAGCTAAAGTTTCAAAACAGCTTTACCCTACCCTTTGTTTTCGTCTTTAGTCATCTTGCTACCTCCTCTGAGACAGCCATTCTCAGAATACAATGGGGCAGGAAACAATCAGAGGTTTGGAGGTTTATTGCATTCTGTGCATATAGTTTTCAAAATGTCATTGATCTTGATGAAGGGAACAGGGAATAGGTAAACTCTTGGCAGGAATGAATTCTGGACTCATAGCTTTGACCTTGTGCCTAAAATAATTTAAAAATCCCAATAGCAAATTAATTGGGCTATATGTATACTTTCTCATTTGCTCAAGATATGCAAAGTATACATTTTTTTTCTTGTAACATTTCCCATATAAAATGATATCCTAAGTCCACACTAAGTGATACCATTTGCACTAATATCATAGCTCAAGATTTGACAGTACTTTTAATCTCATCTACTATTTTTCCATTATTAAAATACCAAAGGTCCTACTTATAAGTCCTACTCAAAATATCTTTTGTAAATGGTCTTACAGAACCCTAAAAATCTTGTGCAATGATATGTCTTTAGAATCTTATCAATAGTGTAAATTTTTCTATGCAAAAAGTACAGTTATTCTTTCTTCACTCAACAGATTGTAAATACACTTTTATTAGGTTCATTTAGTATAACCAATGTAATGGACTTTCTAATGAAATTTACACGTGAACATATAGGCCAATCATTGTGCAATTTATTTTGTTGAATAAAGAAATTATTTTTCTAACATGAAGTAACCATTATGAAGACACTGTCACTTTTTCATGAATGCCCTATTAGATAATCCATGAGAAAATCAATAAGTTTTGCTAGAACACAAAACACTATTGTATTTAGTTTAAAATGAATTTAGTTTCCATAATTCAGATGGAATTTGCAGCTGAATTATATTAGGGTTTTTGACTAGAAATTGTAAATAATAATCATTTAAAATTCAGTCATTTCAGCTTTCTGTTTTATATATATATATATATATATATATATATATATATATATATATATAAATTAGTGCAAAACACTAATTCTTAAATATAAATTTTGGTAAACAAAATTAGATTTCTCCTAGCTCGTATTGTTAGAAATTGATTCATCTTGGGTCAAGAAATACCAGCAGCCTCTGAGACTTTAAACTGAGACACAGTGAAATCATTTGCTTTGCCCTCAATCCAATTGTCATCCTTACAAAGTATGTAATACTGTTAGTGACAATTTTAGGAAGAAAATAATAAGACATCTCTATGTTGAGTTTAAACTCATCAGAAGTGCCTTTAAAAGAATTCTGCAGTGTTTAAAATTTTTGTAAATTTCAGCTTTCAGGCTGAAAACAGGAAAATCTTTTGTCACTCTCAATTCTAGCCTACGACAATAATTCATATAATTTTGAAAATTTTGCATACTTTTCTACCCACAATCTTATCTTCAAAGTGAGAACTCTGCAAAAATGGGTCCTATTTTCAGGAGCATCTGTAATGATTATGGCAAGACATTGATTGAATAATATACCTATGGATAGAACTCAGGTAAGCTTGGCACTAAATAAACACTTATTTCCACTCTTTCTGAGAATGGCATTTCCACTTTTCTGGGGGAAAAAAGTAAAAGCAAAAGCATGTCCCAAATTTCCAACTTAGGACTTAGGGTTCCAGACTTAACTTCAGATATGTTAATAAACTTTACTAGAGAAAATGTCATATCCTAATCCCATTTGACAGAATGTGGTCCACTGGAGAAGGGAATGGCAAACCACTTCAGTATTCTTGCCTTGAGAACCCCATGAATAGTATGAAAAGGCAAAAAGATGGGACACTGAAAGATGAACTCCCCAGGTCGATAGGTACCCAATATGCTATTGGAGATCAGTGGAGAAATAACCCTAGAAAAAAATAAAGGTATGGAGACAAAGCAAAAACAGCACCCAGTTGTGGATGGGACTAGTGATACAAGAAAGGTTCAATGCTGTAAAGGGCAATATTGCATAAGAACCTGGAATGTTAGGTCCATGAATCAAGGCTAATTGGAAGTGGTCAAACAGGAGATGATATGAGTAAACACTGACATTCTAGGAATCAGTGAACGAAAATGGACTGAAATAGGTGAATTTAACTCAGATGGCCATTATATCTATTACTGTGGGCAAGACTTCTTTACACAAAACAGAGTAGCCATTATAGTCAACAAAAGAGTCTGAAATGCAGTACTTGGATGCAATCTCAAAAATGACAAAATGATCTCTGTTGGTTTCCAAGGCAAATCATTCAATATCATGGTAATCCAAGTCTATGCTATGACCAGCAACGCTGAAGAAGCTGAGGTTGAACAGTTATAAGAAGACCTACAAGACCTCCAAAAACTAACACCCAAAAAAGACGTCCTTTTCATTATAGGGAAATGGAACGCAAAAGTAGCAAGTCAAGAAACACCCATAGTAACAGGTAAATTTGGCCTTGGAGTACAGAATAAAGCAGGGCAAAGGCTAATAGAGTTCTGCCAAGGGAACGTACTGGTCACAGTAAACACCCTCTTCCAACTACACAAGAGAAGACTCTACACATGGACATCACTAGATGGTCAACACCAACATCAGATTGATTATATTCTTTACAGCCAAAGATGGAGAAGCTCTATACAGTCAGCAAAAACAAGACTGGGAGCTGACTGTGGCTCAGATCATGAACTCCTTATTGCCAAATTCAGACTTAAATTGAAGAAAGTGGAGAAAACCAATACACCATTCAGGTATGACCTAAATCAAATCTCTTATGACTATACAGTGGAAGTGAGAAATAGATTTAAGGGACTAGATCTGATAGACAGAGTGCCTGATGAACTATGGATGGAGGTTCATGACATTGTACAGGAGACAGGAATCAAGAACATCCCCAAGAAAAAGAAATGCAAAAAAGCAAAGTGGCTGTCTGAGGAGGCCTTAAAAATAGCTGTGGAAAGAAGGGAAGGGAAAAGCAAAGGAGAAAAGGAAAGATTATCCATTTGAATGCAGAGTTCCAAAGAATAGCAAGGAGAAATAAGAAAGCCTTCCTCAGTGATCAATGCAAAGAAATAGAGGAAAACAACAGAATGGGAAAGACTAGAGATCTCTTCAAGAAAATTAGGGAACATTTCATGCAAAGATGGACTTGATAAAGAACATAAATTGTAGGGGCCTAACAGAAGCAGAAGATATTTAAGAAGAGGTGGCAAAAATACACAGAAGAACTGTACAAAAAAGATCTTCACGAACCAGATAATCATGATGGTGTGATCACTCCCCTAGAGCCAAACACCCTGGAATGTGAAGTCAAGTGGACCTTAGGAAGCATCACTACAAACAAAGCTAGTGGAGGTGATAGAATTCCAGTTGAGCTTTTTCAAATCCTGAAAGATGATGCTGTGAAAGTGCTGCACTCAATATGCCAGCAAATTCGGAAAAGTCAGCAGTGGCCACAGGACTGGAAAAGGTCAGTTTTCATTCCAATCCCAAAGAAAGGCAATGCCAAAGAATGCTCAAACTACTGCACAATTGCACTCATCTCACACGCTAGTAAAGTGATGTGTAAAATTCTCCAAGCCAGGCTTCACCAATACGTGAACTATGATCTTACAGATGTTCAAGCTGGTTTTAGAAATGGCAGAGGAGCCAGAGATCAAAATGTCAACATCTGCTGGATCATCAAAAAAGCAAGAGTTCCGAAAAACATCTGTTCCTGCTTTATTGACTATGC
This sequence comes from Bubalus bubalis, assembly GCF_019923935.1. Taxonomy (NCBI): domain Eukaryota; kingdom Metazoa; phylum Chordata; class Mammalia; order Artiodactyla; family Bovidae; genus Bubalus; species Bubalus bubalis. Next base: position 116,936,373 of record NC_059160.1, on the reverse strand, counting down.
CAAAGCCTTTGACTGTGTGGATCACAATAAACTGTGGAACATTCTGAAAGAGATGGGGCTACCAGACCACCTGACCTGCCTCTTGAGAAACCTATATGAAACTCAGGAAGCAACAGTTAGAACTGGACATGGAACAACAGACTGGTTCCAAATAGGAAAGGGGGTACATCAAGGCTGTATATTGTCACCCTGCTTATTTCACTTATATGCAGAGTACATCATCAGAAACCCTAGGCTGGATGAAGCACAAGCTGAAATCAAGATTGCGGAAGAAATATCAGTAACCTCAGATATGCAGATGACACCACCCTTATGGCAGAAAGTGAAGAAGAACTAAAGAGCTTCTTGATGAAAGTGAGCAAGGAGAGTGAAAAAGTTGGTTTAAAGCTCAACATTCGGAAAACTAAGATCATGGCATCCAATCCCATCACTTAATGGCATCCAATCCCATCACTTCATGGCAAATAGATGGGGAAACAGTGGAAAGACTGGCCGACTTTATTTTTGGGGGTGCAAAATCACTGCAGATGGTGATTGCAGCCATGAAATTAAAATTGCTTACTCCTACAAGGAAAGTTATGACCAACCTAGATAGCATATTAAAAAGCAGAGACATTATCTTGTCAACAAAGTCCTTCTAGTCAAGGCTATGGTTTTTTCCAATGGTCATGTATGGATGTGAGAGTTGGACTATAAAGAAAGCTGAGTGCTGAAGAGTTGATGCTTTTGAACTGTGGTATTGGAGAAGACTCTTGAGATTCCCTTGGAATGCAAGGAGATTCAACCAGTTCATCCTAAAGGAAATCAGTCCTGGATGTTCATTGGAAGGACAGATGTTGAAGCTGAAACTCCGTTACTTTGGCCACCTGATGCGAAGAGCTGACTCATTTGAAAAGACCCTGATGCTGCAAAAGATTAAGGGCAGGAGGAGAAAGGGACGACAGAGAATTAAATGGTTGGTAGGCATCACCGACTCAATGGACATGGGTTTGGGTAGACTCCAGAAGTTGGTGATGCACAGGGAGGCCTAGCGTGGTGCGATTCATGGGGTCACAAAGAGTCGGACACGACTGAGCGACTGAACTGAACTGAACTGAACTGAATCCCATTTCATTTTAAAATGTATAGAATAGAATTATATTTAAGCCTTATCTCTCTCTCAAAGAGTTAATAACTGTTATGCCAGTAAAAGAGACTCCTACTAAGCACTGCAGGATAAGATTTTGCAAACAATGACTGTAGAAGTCCAATAAATGAGTCCTGGGAAACAGTGTCTCCTTTTATAGAATAGGAGATGTGTAACTAAACCTCACAGATTTCCCGACTGTGTGTAGGTACAGAACCTCTATCCATCACATTAGACTTTGCTAAATAAAGAAAATTTTCTCCATTTTAAGGATATTATTGGACACTGCAGTTTCTCAAATGAACACGCATTTTCTTTTTAAATGTCATCACTGTACACAAAAGGAAATGCCAGGTGTTGCTAGTACTTACTTTAAAGGTCATTACTTTAAAATATATGAGGTTACATCAGAACACCTTTAGGAAAGATATCATTTGTCAAGAAATTAGAATGTTAAAAACTACTATAAATTATTTAGAAAAATACAATTTAATAGGAAAAAAAATGTTAAAAGACACAAAGGATTCCTCATGTAAAATGACATCCAAATAGCCAATAATCATGAAAAAGTGTCCCATACTATATCATTGAAGACACAAGAATATACAAACCATTCTGACTGGTGTGAAATGGTACCTCATAGTGGTTTTGATTTGCATTTCTCTGATAATGAGTGATGTTGAGCATCTTTTCATGTGTTTGTTAGCCATCTGTATGTCTTCTTTGGAGAAATGTCTATTTAGTTCTTTGGCCCATTTTTGATTGGGTCATTTATTTTTCTGGAGTTGAGCTGTAGGAGTTGCTTGTATATTGTCGAGATTAGTTGTTTGTCAGTTGCTTCATTTGCTATTATCTTCTCCCATTCTGAAGGCTGTCTTTTCACCTTGCTAATAGTTTCCTTTGATGTGCAGAAGCTTTTAAGGTTAATTAGGTCCCATTTGTTTATTTTTGCTTTTATTTCCAAGGTTCTGGGAGGTGGGTCATACAGGATCCTGCTGTGATGTATGTCAGAGAGTGTTTTGCCTATGTTCTCCTCTAGGAGTTTTATAGTTTCTGGTCTTACGTTTAGATCTTTAATTCATTTTGAGTTTATTTTTGTGTATGGTGTTAGAAAGTGTTCTAGTTCCATTCTTTTACAAGTGGTTGACCAGAGTTCCCAGCACCACTTGTTAAAGAGATTGTCTTTAATTCATTGTATATTCTTGCCTCCTTTGTCAAAGATAAGGTGTCCATATGTGCATGGATTAATCTCTGGGCTTTCTATTTTGTTCCATTGATCTATATTTCTGTCTTTGTGCCAGTACCATACTGTCTTGATAACTGTGGCTGTGTACGAGACAGCAAAAGAGACACTGATGTATAGAACAGTCTTATGGACTCTGTGGGAGAGGGAGAGGGTGGGAAGATTTGGGAGAATGGCATTTGAAACATGTATAATATCATGTATGAAACGAGTTGCCAGTCCAGGTTCGATGCACGATACTGGATGCTTGGGGCTGGTGCACTGGGATGACCCAGAGGGATGGTATGGGGAGGGAGGAGGGAGGAGGGTTCAGGATGGGGAACACATGTATACCTGTGGCGGATTCATTTTGATATTTGGCAAAACTAATACAATTATGTAAAGTTTAAAAAATAAAATAAAATTAAAAAAAAAAAGAATATACAAACCAAAACAGTTGAAACTATAGAGATTTCCAGCAACAAGTTGTAATTAAAATGTAAATCAATTGTAACTGTCAACAATCATAGATGGTGAGGGTTTAAAAATATAACCTTTTTGGAACCCTTATTATCAAGAGAGTGGGAGAGTATGAGATGGTTAGATAGCATCACCAACTCAATGGACATGAATCTAGCAAACTCTGAGAGATAGTAAAGGACAAAGGAGCCTGGCATGCTGCAGTCCATGGAGTTGCAGAGTCAGACATGATTTAGCTACTGAAAAACAACAATTATCTATTCAATTTGAACATGTATATGCCTTATGAAATATACACAACAGAAATTATGCATGTGTGTTCCAAACCAGAAGAGTGTCCCAAATAAAATAATTGTTCTTAATAGCCCCCAGTAAAAAGCAAACTGTATGTCTGTTTTAGTTTGCTCGTCATGTTGCAATAGTAAAATAACATAGGCTGGGTATAATTTAAATTGTTTAAAACTAAAATTTAATTTCTCAGAGTTGTGGAAGCGAGATAGTCCAGGATGAATGTTTTCGAAGGATTTGGTTTCTGGCGAGACTTTTCCTGGCTTGCACGTGGCTCTTTTTGTGCTGTGTTCTCACTTGGCAGATAGAGTAACAGACAGAGACAGAAATATCTTCCTCTTACAAGGTGACAGTCCTATCAGATTAAGGGTGCTACCCTTAATGACTTCACTTAGCCTTGATTACCTCCTAAGATCCTATCTTCAGAAACAGTCACACTGAAGGTTTAGGGCTTCAGTATATGGTGGGAGCATACTTCAGTATATAGCATATTTATCACCGTCAAAAAATGAGTAAATCTTTATATATTCATTCACAGGATTAATATGCATCAACAAAAATGAAGGAATTGCTGCTATATACAGCAGCTTGGACTTCACAAATAAATAGAAGCTAGTAAAAAAGCAGTGCAACCAAAAAAAAAAAAAAATAGATGGCACAATTCCATGTTTAAAAAAGGCGAAAATATTTAATCTAATGTGTGGACTTAGAAGTCAGAAAAGTGATTACCTTCAGTAAGATAGCTCAGACTTTGGAACAGAGCATTTTAGAGAGCTAGTGATAATGTTTCATGATTACACAGTTATATTCATTTGTGATAATCAGGCTGTGCAAATCAGGTTTGTGAACTTCTCTGTTTTGTGTTTTGGACTCTTTTGTTGAATATGATGGCTACTCCATTTCTTCTAAGGGATTCTTGCCCACAGTAGTAGATACAATGATGTTCTGAGTTAAATTCACCCATTCCAGACCATTTTAGTTTGCTGATTCCTAAAATGTCGATGTTCACTCTTGCCATCTCCTGTTTGATCACTCCCAAGTTGCCTTGACCCATGGACCTAACATTCCAGGCTCCTGTGCGATATTACTCTTTACAGCATCGACCAATAAATCTGAAGACGCTGAAGTCAAATGGTTCTATGAAGACCTACAAAACTTTCTAGAACTAACACCAAAAAATATGTCCCCTTCATTATAGGGGTCTGGACTGCAAAAGTAGGAAGTTAAGAGCTACCTGGAGTAACAGGCAAATTTGGCCTTGGAGTACAAAACAAAGCAGGTCAAAGGCTAACAGAGTTTTGCTAAGAGGACACACTGTTCATAGCCAACACCCTCTTCAAACAACGCAGGAAAAGACTCTACACGTGGGCATCACCAGGTGGTCAACACCAAAATCAGATTGATTATATTCTTTGCAGCCAAAGGTGGAGAAGCTCTATACAGTCAGCAAAAACAAGACTGGGAGCTGACTGTGGCTCAGATCATGAACTCCTTATTGCCAAGTTCAGACTTAAATTGAAGAAAATAGGGAAAACCACTAGACCATTCAGGTATGACCTAAATCAAACCCCTTACGATTATACTATGGAAGTGACAAAGAGATTCAAGGGATTAGATCTGATAGACTGCCTGAAGACCTATGGACAGAGGATAGTGACATTGTACAGGAGGTGGTGATCAAGACTATCCCCAAGAAAAAGAAATGCAAAAAGGCAAAACGATTGCTGAGGATGCCTTATAAATAGCTGAAAAAAGAAGAGAAGCTAAAGGCAAAAGAGAAAATGAAAGATATACCCATTTGAATATAGAGCACCAAAAATAGCAAGGAGAGATAAGAAAGCTTTCCTTAGTAATCAATGCAAATAAATAGAGGAAAACAATAGAATGGGAAGACTAAAGATGTCTTCAAGAAAATTAGAGATTCCAAGGGAACATTTCATGCAAACATGAGCAAAATAAAGAACAGAAACGTTATGGACCTAAAAAAAAGCAGAAGATATTAAGAAGAGAAGGCAAAAATACACAGAAGAACTATACAAAAATGATCTTCATGACCTAAATAACCACAATGGTGTGATCACTCACCTAGAGCCAGATATCCTAGAATGTGAAGTCAAGTGGGCCTTAGGAAGAATCGCTAAGAAAAAGCTACTGGAGGTGATGGAATTCCAGTTGAGCTATTTCAAATCCTAAAAGATAATGCTGTGAAAGTACTGCACTCAATATGCCAGCAAATCTGGAAAACTCAATAGTGGCCCCAGGACTGGAAAATATCAGTTTCATTCCAATTCCAAAGAAAGGGAATGCCAAAGAATGTTCAAACTACCACACAATTGCACTCATCTCACATACTAGCAAAATAATGCTCAAAATTCTCCAAGCCAGGCTTCAACAGTACATGAAGAGTGAACTTCCAGATGTTCAAGCTGGATTTAGAAAAGGTAGAGGAATCAGAGATCACATTGCCAACAGCTGCTGGTTCATCAAAAAAGCAAGAGAGTTCCCAGAAAATATCTACTTCTGCTTTATTGACTATGCCAAAGCCTTTGACTCTGTGGATCACAATACACTGTGGAAAATTCTGAAAGAGATGGGATTACCAGACCACCTGACCTGCTTCCTGAGAAACCTGTATGCAGCTCAAGAAGCAACAGTTAGAACTGGACATGGAACAACATACTGGTTCCAAATAGGAAAAGGAGTATGTCAAGGCTGTATGTTGTCACCCTGCTTATTTAACTTTTATGCAGAGTATATCATGCAAAATGCTGGGCTGGATGATGCACAAGCTGGAATCAAGATTGCTGGGGGAAATATCAATAACTTCTAATGACATGACCCTTATGGTATTAAAGCAAAGAAGAACTAAAAGCCGCTTGATGAAAGTGAAAGTGGAGAGTGAAAAAGTTGGCTTAAAGCTCAACATTCAGAAAACTAAGATCATGGCATCCGTTCCCATCACTTCATGACAAATAGATGGGGAAACAATGGATACAGTGAGAAACTTTATATTTTGGGGTCCAAAATCACTACAGATTGTAACTGCAGCCATGAAATTAAAAGATACTTGCTCCAAAAGTTATGACCAAATTAGACAGCATATTAAAAAGCAGAGACATTACTTTGAACAAAGGTCTGTCTAATCAAGGCTATGGTTTTCCCTGTGGTCATGTATGGATGTGAGAGTTGGACTGTGAAGAAGGCTGAGCGCCGAAGAATTGATGCTTTTGAACTGTGGTGTTGGAGAAGACTCTTGAGAGTCCCTTGGACTGCAAGGAGATCCAACCAGTCCATTCTGAAGGAGAACAGCCCTGGGATTTCTTTGGAGGGAATGATGCTGAAGCTGAAACTCCAGTACTTTGGCCACCTCATGCAAAGAGCTAACTCATTGGAAAAGACTCTGATGCTTGGAAGGATTGAGGGCAGGAGGAGAAGGGGACACCAGAGGATGAGATGGCTGGATGGCATCACTGACTCAATGGACGTGAGTCTGAGTGAACTCTGGGAGTTTTTGATGGACAGGGAGGCCTGGCATTCTGTGATTTATGGGGTCGCAAAGAGTTGGACATGACTGAGCGACTGAACTGAACTGAAGGAAGTCAAGACTGTTGGGAAAAGATGGTTAAACATACTTAAAATGCATAGTTAAATATGTTCTTTAAAAACATTTCATCAGTGTCTGCCATTGTCTGTTTTTATGTGGTGCATTGTCTAAGTACTAGAAAATCTTACTATAGGTGTAGGATCTGACATCTTCGGGAAATTGAACACTGAATTTTCATAGCAAGTTGACGTCAAATTCTTTAACACATGTAATGTGATACACGGCGAACATTTACTGTTCAATAGCCCTCAAAACTTTTACTTCCATTTGGATGTTAAGCCATAATGTAGAAATCTCACTAAGGCCTGACATCAGTTTCCAGAGTCCCCTGTGAATATAGTGTTTGAAACTTTGTAGCTGAAATGGGACTGCATATTCCATGCAGGTAAGCAGGTGAAACAGATGGTCTGAAAAGTGACTCCTTATTTATAAGAAGATCTAAAACACAGACATTAAAGTCCTTGTGGATTTGTTTTTTTTGTTTTTAAGAAAATCATATCTTTTTAGAAGAACAGAACTATTGTTTTTGGTTACTGGAGAGATCAGAAAAGTTCAGACAAATCATGACTGAATCATTATCAAATCTGAACTCATTATTATCTTCTTCAGCTGCACAACATCACCCACCACTTCCTCTCTCCTTCCTGGCAAATCACCACTGCCTTTATCTCCAGTTTTCTCTCTTCAGGCCAGAAATGAATTGGAAGTGTTACTTACAGACCCACCTCTCCCTCCTCACTCATATTCACTTCATCTTACTTTAATTCTCACTTTTTATCTCAAAAGCCATCTCCTTTCTACAATGTAATCATTGGTGGCATCATTCAGACCCTTTTCTTTTTTAAATTGAAGTAAAGTTAATCTACAGTATTATATAATTTATAGCTGTATAATATAGTGATTCACAATTTTTAAAGGTTTTAACCCATATATACTGTTCATGGGGTTCTCAAGGCAAGAACACTGAAGTGGATTGCCATTCTCTTCTCCTGTGGACCGCATTTTGTCAGGCCTTCAGCTGCTCAATGTAGTCGTATTATATGTCTGGCATCCTGGTTGTTCCACTGCTGATCGTCATTGAACGTACTAGCTGTCGGGTGTCAGGCGACTGGGGGTCAAGGAAAAGGCCTTCTTGAAGGGCCTGGGAATGGGTCCAGGGAAGGCTGGAGCGAATGTTGGAAGATGACCAGGAAAACCACAGTGGTGTGGTCACTCACCTAGAGCCAGACATTTTGGAGTGTGAAGTCTAGTGGGCCTTAGGAAGCATTATGACAAACAAAGCTGGTGAAGGTGATGGAATTCCAGTTGAGCTATTTCAAATCCTTAAAGATGATTCTGTTAACATGCTGCACTCATAGTACCAGCAAATTTGGAAACTCAGCAGTGGCCACAGGACTGGAAAATATCAATTTTCATTCAAACCCCAAAGAAAGGCAATGTTAAAAGAATGTTCAAATTACTATACAGTTGCTCTTACTTCACATGCTAGGAAGATTATGCTCAAAATCCTTCAAGTTAGGCTTCAGCAGTACGTGAACTGAGAACTTCCAGATGTACAAGCTGGATTTAGAAAAGGCAGAGGACCCAGAGATCAATATTTCAACATATACTGGATCATAGAAAACACAAGAGAACTGAAAAAAAAAAAAAAAGTCTACTTCTGCTTCACTGACTACACTAAAGCCTTAACTCACAAACTGGACTCAAAAGTGTCAGCAGAAATATCCACAACCTTAGATATGCAGATGATACCACTTTAATGGCAGAAAGCAAAGAAGAACTAAAGCGCCTCTTGATAAAGGTGAAAGAGGAGAGTGAAAAAGCTCACTTAAAACTCAACATTCAAAAAATTAAGATCATGGCATCAAGTCCTATCATTACTTCATGGCAAATAGATGGGGGAAAAGTGGAAGCGATGTTAGATTTCATTTTCTTGGGTTCCAAAATCAATGCAGATGGTGACTACAGCCACAAAATTAAGACTTCCTCCTTGGAAGAAAAGCTATGACAAATCTCAGTAGTGTATTAAAAAGCAGAGACATCACATTGTGTAAACGTATCACATCTTCTATATCCATTCATCTGTTGATGGATGCCTAGGTTGCTTTCATATAGTGACACTCATTAATAATGCTGCTATGAAAGTTGCTTGGAGTGCATGTTTCTTTTTGAATAAGTGTTTTTGTTTTGTTGCATATACACCCAGGAGTGTATATTACTCAATATACACTAATATATACACACTAAAAATATTACTCTAATATTTTTATTTTTTTGAGAAATCCCCATACTGTTTTTCCACAGCAACCACACCAACTTACATTTCCACCAACAGTGTATGAGGGTTCCTTTTTCTCCATATCCTTGATAATATTTATTATTTTATTTTATTATTATTTTTTTTTAATGATAGCCATTTGACAGGTGTGAGGTGACAGCTCATTGTGGTTTGATTTGAATTTCCCTGAAGATTAGCAATGGTGAGCATCTTTTCATGTTCCTGTTGGCCTTCTGCATTTTCTCTTTGGAAAAATATCTATTCAGGTCTTTTGTCCATGTTTTAATTGGGCTGTTTGTATGTTTTTGATTTTTAGTTGTATGAGCGATTTAAATATTTTGGATTTTATGCCTTTATTGGTCATATGACTTGAAAATATTTCCTACCATTAAGTAGGCTGACTTTTCATTTTATCAAAAGTTTCCTTTGCTGTGCAAAAGCTTTTAAGTGCAATTAAGTCCCATTGATTTATTTTTGCTTATATTTATTTTCTTTTGGAGATAGTATAACCAGGAAGGGTTAATTTTGACTCCATGCTGGATCTATTTCTATGACTTTAACCCTTGTTTTCTTTGTTTTTGCTATTATAATCATACATAGTGGCCTGACTCAGAGAAGCCTGCCCCCTCTACCTGACGTTTAAAACTAAAGTGACTTTGTTTAGCTCACAGAGAGATAATTTGACCCTGCCTCCCTGTAAATAACTGTAAAAAAAAAAAAAAAAAAAAAAAAGGAATTAATACATCCCCCTGCTAGAGGCTTGCCGTTCTAGAAGGTATTTGCAAGAATTAAACAGTCTTTTTACTTTGCTTCTTCACTTGCCCTAATCTCTGATCCACACACAAAAAAGGAGGCATCCAAGGCCCCAGAAAAACAGTTATTTTGAGACATTAGTTTATCATCTTCTTGGTCAGCTGTCTTGTCAAATAAAGTTCTGTTCTTTGCCTTAACACTTTGTCCCTTGGATTTATTGGCCTTTCCTACTGTGAACAGAGTGAGCTTGGGCTTGGTATCAATGGGTCAAAGGAAATACTAATACAGTTTAAATTAAAGTGTGTTCTGCTTATGTTCACCTCTAGGAGTTTCATGGTCTGACATTTAGGATTTTAATCCATTTAGAACTTATTATCATTCCTTTTTAGGACCTTTTGAATAGGTAGCTGGTCTTCATACCAGCTTTCTAGGTTTTCTTCTCTTCAGAAAATCTATAGTGCCACTTCTAAAGTCTCATTCTTAAATGCATCTTGTGTATGCTACTGAAATGTTTAACATGTATCAATGACATTTTATCACCTACTATAAAATCTAAGTTTCCATTCTTAGTGTATATGTTCCTCTATTATCTTATATAATTTTCAAAGGGCTACTTCTGCTTCTTCATGTGTGGCCTTGATTTCTAATTATCAATAACTCCATGTTATTCTCTGAGTATATCATACCTCTAATCCTATGGATAACTTATGTGGAGTCTGTAATATTAGATTAAGTTAGTTTCAATTTGAAGAAACAAACCATTCTAGTTACCTTAAAGAGGCATAATACAGGAAAGTAAGTGTTTATACTGTCATTGGGAGTGCTAAAGAAGATTTTAGGCCAGGCCTTCACAAGTGTCCATCTCTCTCCCCTGAATGCACTTCTCTATCTATTTGATATACTCAAATTTTATCTTTTAAGAGTCATCTAAAGCATCATCCCTCAGGGCTACTTGAACACACTGACTTTCTGTCACATTCTGTATATATCTTCATTATGATAATTCACATACATAATTGTAGTATTATATTCACTTCTTCACTTAGAACTTAGTCATCATCAAGGCTTAAATATGAGCCCCTGTGAAGGCACATACTATTTTGTTTCCAACTAAACATGTAAACATCTATGGCCTAGATGAGTACCTGAAAGAAAATAGAATTTATAAAAATATGCTGCATGCTTATTAAGGAATCTCCATGCTGTTCTCCATAGTGGCTGTGTCAATTTACATTCCCAACAGTGTAGGAGGGTTCCCTTAACTCCACATCCTTCCCAGCAGTTATTGTTTGTAGATTTTTGATGATGGCCATTCTAATGGGTGTGAGGTAATACCTCATGGTAGTTTCAATTTGCATTTCTCTAATAATTAGTGATGTTGATCATTTTTTCGTATGCTTCTTGGCCATCTGAATGTATTCTTTGGAGAAATGTCTTTTTGGAACTTTCAACCATTTTTGATTGGATTATTTGTTATTTTTTATATTGAGCTGCAGTAGTTGTTTCTATAATTTAGAGACTAATCCCTTATTTTGGTCACTTTGTTTACAAATGTTTCCTCCCATTCTGTGGTTTTTGTTGTTGTCTTTGTTTGGTTGATGGTTTCCTTTTAAAAAACAAAAAAATAGAGCTACCTTATGATTTAGCAATCTCACTCCTGGGACTCAGAGATTGCCATACTGAACCTACTTAACAAACAGAAATTGAGTTACAGATAAGAAAACAAACTATGGTTACCAAGTGGGAAAGGGGAGTTAGGGATAAATTGGGAGATTCATTTACACAGTATATAAAATAGATAACTAAGAACCTAACGTAGAGCCAGGGGACTCTATTTAACACTGTTTAATGACTTAGAGGGGAATAGAATGTGTGTGTGTGTGCTAAGTTGCTTCAGTCATGTCTGACTCTGCAACCTCATGGATGATAGCCCACCAGGCTCCTCTGTCCATGGGATTCTCCAGGCAAGATACTGGAGTGGGTTGCTGTGCCCTCCTCCAGGGGATCCTCCCAACTCAGGGATTGAGCCCACATCTCTTACATCTACATGCTTTGGCAGGCAGGCTCTTTACCACTAGCACCACCTGGAAAGCCTATATAAATATAAATATGTATATATATATATATATATATATATACACACACACACACAAAGCTGATTCACTTTGCTGTACAGCTAATCAACTATATTCCAATTTAAAAAAATTAGTTAAAATATGAAGGAAAAAATCAACCATACCAAAAAAGAATAAATGAATTAAAATATATTGAATAAATAAATTGATTGAAAATGTTGAATGCATATTGAAAGCAATAATATAATAAGTATGTGTAAAGCCAAAGTCAATAACTACTGGCTTTGTTACTACTCAATACATAATAAAAAAAGAAGGTTTCATGTTTTATATACTGGGCACTTGAATCTTTTTTCTTTTTGAAAATGAGAAAAATTATGTTATAATGCAAACAAAAACAAAGACTACCACACTTGAAGGGTGGAAAATTGCTTGGTCAAACAATTTGAGTGTTAACCATATACAAGTCTAATCTTTAAGATTTCATAATGATCAAACTTTAATAAATGAAATCTGCTAGACAGTTGGTTTCTTGGATATATCACATTGAGTTGTTCTTGATTTACCATGCATATGTAGCATGCTGTCTGATGTTATTTGGCCCTATTCAGCCCCTATTTGGGGCTAAATATCTAATAGTTGGGACTTCCTCAGTGGTGCTAGTGGTAAAGAACCTGCCTGCCAGTGCAGGAGATGAAAGAGATGTGGGTTTGATCCTGGGTTGGGAAGATTCTCTGGAGGAGGGCATGGCAACCACTCCAGTATTCTTTTCTGGAGAATCCCACGGACAGAGGAGCCAGGTGAGCTACAGTCCATAGGATCTCACAGAGTTGGACATGACTGAAGTGATTTAGCATACACACATGCATCTAATAGTTGAATAAAGGAATAAATTGAATAATGACTAAATTTTAAAAATATGTATTATTAAAAAATTTAGTGAAGAGGAAGATGTTTGATGGATAAAAGAAGATATTAACTATTTTGGTATCAGTATTTAAAAAAATTATTGTGTCTTTTAATTTTTATTTCCACTTATTTCACTAGGCAGTGCATTTTCTTTTTTGTTTGAAACCAATTACTTTATCTTTATATTTACTAACATACTAGAGGAAAGTTTGTGGGTTTATAAATAGAATCTCAAAAGTTTTTCTCAGCCTTAGTGGGTATGTTGAGAGACAGAGAGAGATAAGACTCGTGTGTTAATGGTAGGTGAAGTAAAGGAGGAAATATATCTTTCATACTCTGGTGACATAGATTTTTTCCCATGTATTTAATAAACAAACAAAAATTATTGCTAGAGTATTTTTTAACCAGTTTCAGTATACAGATAATAAAACTTTAAATTATTTTAACCATGTCAAAGTCTCTCAGTAGTGTCTGACTCTCTCTGACCCCATGGACTATACAGTCCATGGAATTCTCCAGGCCAGAATAATGCACTGGGTAGCCTTTCCTTTCTCCAGGGGATCTTCCCAACTCAGGGATCAAATCCAGGTCTCCTGCATTGCAAGCGGATTCTTTAAGTCACTAGGGAAGCTGTATTATTTTAAGACATTATTTTAAAATGCCTCCAAATGAATTTTTGGTATATAAAATAGTTCTGATCCCTTTTTGGTATTGTTCTGGAGCTGATTTTGAGAAAATAACAGCTAGGTATGACATACTTAAGTTAATATATATTAACACCATGTTTGTAATGAATTGCATTAGAGTATTTAAAAAGTTGAGAGTGCTAAATTAAAGTATGCTTGATTTTTATGTTTGAATACTAATACTTTTGTTTGCTTCTCAGTATGAACTATATATTTAAATATAATAAACACTAGAACATACACACACTTTCAAGGACTGGCTTAATAGGAAATAATTTCCTAACAGCTTCAGCCAAAGAGAGTTTTAAGCATGAAGTATTATACAGTTTTTTGTACTCTAAATTTCATGTTAGACACCCAAGTTGTTTCTAAGGGAAGTAAATTTTTCTTTTCTATGAGCAATTTTACTGAGTTTATCTTCATAACTTAGAAGACTTGCTTTCCTTGGGAGAAGAAAAAGAAAGAGCTTGCTCACACATTTTTCTCTTCTAACATTTAACAGCTCTAATTAGGATAATAATCTCTCTTTATGGGAATTGCAAAGAAAAGGGGGACAATGCAACTCCAAAGAAGTATTATTAAAATGTCAGCCTCAAAAAAGCCATGTATTTTAAAGAACTCAGTTTCCTTGTCTCAGCATTACTTCCTCTTATCCATCTTAAGGATAGAAGTGTCTTTTAGCTACTTATTTATCTTTATAATAAAAGAAGTATACATTATCTGTTGTGCTATTTTGTAGACTTACTATTTTAAATTAAAAGTTTTAATACAGGAAGAATGGATGACAGATGGCATGCCAAACATGATGGCAGTGTTACATTGGGATAATATATTATTTTTTATTTTATATGATTTTTTGCAAACAGAGATTACAATGGAGAACTAAAAATGGAACATGTCAAGAACTAAAAAAAAATGTGCTCTTGAAGAGCCTAATATAGGCACGAGTCACAAATGTAAAACTTGAGTCCCTTATAATAAAATATTGTGGCAGGAAGCTATTGTAGTTGTTATATAACTAAAGCCATTACAGAATCAGATTAGAGAACATTTTATATAGTTGGGGAGAAAAAGAATATTTGACAGGAAGAAAGCTTTCTGAATGGAGAAGAGAATATATAACATTCTCCAAATATTCAAATGAAAGTGAAGACAAAAATTGAGATCCACACTTGATAAAGAAGAGAGAAGCACTGACAAATTTCATAAATAACACTGGTTTGAATTAATCAGGTAAAAATATATCGCCTGTATTGATGAGACTATCAGTAGATATTATGTAGAAATTTGTCTTAATGATTTAATCATGAGCATATTCCTTATATTAGTATATATTTATCTTAATACAATGGGGAAAATGCTAGAAATAATAAAGAAATATTTTCTTTATCAGAAAATATTGGCCATGAAGAAAATATTTTCACTAAGCACCAGGAAGGGCTTCATCATCTTGTTAAGGAAAATGATCTCCTCACAGCTCATAAAATATATCTGCTTGGCTCTAATTATGATACAAAATGAAGAAAATAAGTTTAGTTAAAGGAGAATAGTGAATTGAGCTTTGTTAAATCCCGAAGTAAATATAGAGTTAGTATCTATTTATTCTTTTTAGAATACACTGTTTGTTTTTGTTCTGTCATTCAAAAATTCAATCAAGTGTGTTAAATGTCATCTGATTATTGATATTTT
Source organism: Bubalus bubalis (assembly GCF_019923935.1). Classification (NCBI taxonomy): domain Eukaryota; kingdom Metazoa; phylum Chordata; class Mammalia; order Artiodactyla; family Bovidae; genus Bubalus; species Bubalus bubalis. The sequence goes on along the minus strand of NC_059160.1, from coordinate 116,921,263 downwards.
AAAAATGTTTTTCTATCCCAGTGAATTGAAGAGAAAGCTATCTAAATTATTTTTCGCATCAGAAATCTGCAATGATCAGTGTGTTACAGTCAGAAAGGATTATAGATTATGCACAGTATTATATGACTACAAAGAAATGTCTCAGAGCTATTGCAGTTAAGAGAAAGTTAATATATTCCAGATTCTCAAGAATTCTCAGACTGTGTACTCCATTATTCATATTATATTGTATTATGTTATGTTGTCTTATGCTATATTTTCTTGGATTCATAAGTATCTGAAAATATATTTTGACAAATTAAGAACTACTTTATAAGACTTTTTTAACAATACAAGATGAAGCATGATGTTAATTAGCTGCTAAATTGTGTCCAACTCATTTTCAACCCCATGAGCTGTAACCCGCCAGGCTCGTTTGACCATGGGATTTCCCAGGCAAGAAGACTGGAGTGGGTTGCCGTTTTTTTCCTCCAGGGGATCTTCTCCACTCAGGGATTGAACCCTCGACAGAGGATGAGATGGTTGGATGGGATCATGGACTGGATGGACATGAGTTTGAGCAAGCTCCAGGAGATGTTGTTGGACAGGGAAGCCTGGCATGCTGCAGACGATTGAAAAGAGTCTGACAGGACTGAACGACTGAACTGAACTGAACTGAACTGGACTCTTGCTCTGGCAGGTGGATTCCTTACCACTGAGTCACTAAAGAAATATATGATAAAGCATACTTTTAGCTATTTATGAAATTCTCCCTGTAATAGTGCATAGCTCTAGGGTACATATGAATCTGTAATGCTAAAATCAGCAGGACATAAAACAACAACAACAAACTATATTTGAAAGATGAATGATTCTTGAAAAGGCAAGGTGTTTTCAATTTCAGTTGTTGGAGACACTCATAAAACTAATTGGAAAGTAACTCAGTAAAAATATTAAGACATTCTTCATGTCTTTAAGGCATGTCTTCATTCTTTGAGACAGCATCCTGTGAGTCTTCTCACAGATAATTAATTTAAATAAATACATTTTGGAAGAAACTAACCAATCAAATGAAACTAGCCAACCAAATCAGACTGTGTTACATATGGAATTTCACTTCCAATGAATAATTTACTAACTGTTTGCTAAATAGATAATCTCCTCTTTAATTGTTCCATTAATTAATATCCTTTTGTAGAACTTATTGAATAACCTCCTTAAGGTAAGTCTGAATTGATTAGTTTTTAAGTAGCTTTTATTTCCCCCCTTTTGGAACAAACACACATAATAACTGCACAAGAGGTACAAAAGAACACACACTGAAAAACAAACCTCCCTGCCATTTACTTTAATTACCCAATTTGCCCACTGAGGGTAGGGGAAACAGTGCTATCATTTATGTCTTTTATCAAAGATGTATTTTATACATAAATGTACTTGGGGATTTTTGTTGTTTTGTCTTATTTTAAAACAAGTACTGGACTACGAAGCCTGCTATCCTGTACTTTATATAACTTTTCAAAAACTTTTATAACAACTTCTATAGAGAGGTTTCAAATATTTTAAAAATATTTGAATAGTGAATATTTGACTATAACGCCATTGTAGATATATAATAATTGACCTAATAGATGAATTTGGCTCACTTGCAAGTATATATTTCTAATTCTGTCATTTTTAGTTATGATTTATTTTTAATGAGGTATAATTTAAATATAACAATAAACTGTTCATGTAGACGATTTCAGTTACTATTGATGCACGCAAATCACTACAACCTTACTGTTAAACAACCATTTTGTTAAGTTCATAGACTGTGATTCAGGAATTTGGATTGGCATCTCTTTACATACAATATCACATCTGGGAAATTTCATTTGTTGGGACTAATTGCCAGCTGGGTAATGGAAACATCTTGAGACATCCACCTACATTTGGTGATTGATGTGGACTGTTAGCTTAGACCTCACCTGGAACTGTGGGCCAGAACAACACATGGTCTGCTGTGTGGCCTTCATCCCATTTAGCACAATAGTCATAGGGAATTAAAATTTGTTTCATCTACACTACTTTTTTTGTCTTAATTATGAAGTTAAATGGAATCACTGTTCGCCAGTAGTCTTTATGATGTAGCATTCTAATTTACCTTTTTAGCATTTTAGTTAGGGCTCTAGGAGTGGTTTTAAGAAGGTCTTAGCCAAGTTAAATCCTACAGATCTCTTAATTCTATCCTGGAACCAAAGGTTAGCAGGGCATATGTAATTGCTGTATAGTTCTTTTTTTCCTAGAGAACTTGGTAGTCATAAAAAATCCCAGTGCTTTCATGTATTGGATGTTTCTGTGGGGAAGTCAGAGACCATGCTGATAGTATGACACTTTATACAAATATCTGATGATTTCTTTTTTATCCCCTGTTTATATGTGGGTGTTAATTATTTTGTCTGTTTTATTTATCCTAGAATACAGTTTCCCATTTCAGACTATAGATTTAAGTATTTCTTGAGCAATGGAAAGTTTTCTTATTGCATTTAAATCTATTAGGATAGATTTGTTTTAAAAATAGACAGGAGTATGCATATTTTGGATTATGTTTGTCTGTCTTTTGTATCTATTGGTTTGTTTCCTAATCTTCTTTGATTTCCACCTTATTTTGTTCATTTAATCTGACCTCAACACCCTTTATTATTTAATAGTGCTTATCCCTTTTGTACAGTTATCAGTCTGGCCTCCATTTCTAAATGAATTACTTTTCAATTGTACTAGCTTTTAACTTCCTTCTAATTTCTGGCTTGTAGTCTCCAAAATTCTTGAATCTACACTTTGAGATAGAGGTTCCTTTTTCCCTTTTGATGTCTATGTCAAAGGTTATGTCCCATGGCAGTGTTTTTACTAGGAAGTTTTTTTGGTCTGTTTTTCCTTCTTTCTTCTCTCATTCCAATTTTCTTTTTTTTCTGGAATTATCTTTGTAAGACTCAGTGCTATTTCTTTTTAATTATTGTGTATTTTGAATGTAGTCTTTGCTGCCTGGAGCAGCTATTTATAGGGTGTTCCTGTTAGGGTAGGGCCAGTTTCCTTGCTTCATAATATCTGTTTCTTTTGGCACCAGGATTCAAGGATTTATTGCTGTTTTAGCTTCATTTTTCTTGTCCAGTTGGTTTTTGTTTTGTTTTGTTTTGTTTTTTGCTTTTCTTTTCCACTTTTTGGCCACGCCACATGGTGTGTGTGATCTTAGGTCCCTGAGCAGGGATCGCCCTCTGCTGTGGAAGCATAGTCTTCACCACCAAACTGCCAGGGAAGTCCCAATAAATTTCTAAAGACATAGAAAATCCTTTAAAAGCAGCATTCATTTTCTTCTTCACTCTAGATCACCAGAAGATTGTTTTATGGAAATACAGAATGTGTCTGTGGGTATCAATAAAGTCTAACCTCTCCTTCTCTTCCTTGATGACAAACTGGATTCAGGAAAGTTCCTAATATAAATCCATATGCATTGTGTCCATTCTTTCTAAAAAGGTGGGACCTCTGCTTGAGAATTGTGAGTAGCTTCACTGTGAGATCTTTATTCACAAGCATCCTCTTGGATCCTATCTGCCTCTCTGTTTATAGCAGTCTTTCCTCATGTATAGTTATTCAGACATATAAATATCTCTTAACATTATAAGAGTTTTTCCTTCAATTTCACATTTTTGCTTGAACCAACAAAGTCATTTTATGTCTCTGCCTCTTAATATTTTATCCTTTGTTAATGGACAAATACTTGTAGTAATTTTTGTTACAAAGCTACTTGTTTAATGCTTCTACCGAGACAGTATATAAAAAGCAGACACATTACTTTGCCAACAAAGGTCCATCTAGTCAAAGCTATGGTTTTTCCAGTAGTCATGTACAGAATATAAGAGCTGGATAATAAAAAAGGCTGAGCATGAAAGCACTGATGCCTTCAAACCCTGGTGCTGGAGAAGACTCTTGAGAGTCCCTTGGACAGCAAGCAGATCAAACCAGTCAATGCTAAAGGAAATAAACTATGAATATTCACAGGAAGGACTGATGCTGAAACTGAAGCTCTAATAGCTTGGTTACCTGCTGAGAAGAGCTGACTCATTGGAAAAGAAGACCCTGATGCTGGGAAAGATTGAAGGCAGAAGGAGAAGGGGACAACAGAGGATGAGATGGTTGGATGGCATCACTGACTCAATAGATATGGGTTTCAGCAAACTCTGGGAGATGGTGAAGGACAGGGAAGGGAGCCTGGAGAGCTGCAGTCCATGGGGTTGCAGAGTTGGATATGACTGAGCGACTGAACAACAACAGCAACTCAACATCACTTCCGATGCCAAGTCTTTCCTGACTCTCCTGTTGGGACCTTTTGTTGCAGATAGAATTATCAGCACATCTTCAAACACAGAAGTCCTTAGAGTTATGATTATCATAGTAGGTATACATAATTTTACATGCTTATCTTCCCTGCAAATTCTTTGAAGACAAAGACAATAGCTTATTCATTTTTTCATCCTCCAGTTAAAGCATAAGGAGTAAAGTATAATACACACCTAACAAATATTTCTTGAACTATTGATGTATGACATCTAATTACCTATTGTATACATAAAAACACTGACTAGATTTGTTATCCTTTGGACATATTCTATACTTAATTATATTACATTGCTGATGATGCCGTGAGGAGTCTTTGATAAGCGGTTTTCATTTTTACCTGTGTTATCAGTGAGGAATCATTACAAATCATTCAGTTATAAAAATCAGGCCAGGTCTTCAATGATATAATCATTTTTGTGTTTTCTCCAGTGTACAGTTAGTTGATTCTATTTTGTCATAAAGATTTTTATATCAACATTGTTATTCAATAAATATTTATCAGACAATATGAATTTAATTTTATTTTCAGCTCCTTCTGAGGAATACAAAAGATACTTTTAACACAGATCTTGTTCTCAAGAAACAAAAAGTGTGGTAAGAGATAAGACTTGCATTTCTTAATTTTTTTTTCAGATTAAAATATATAATGCAACATAAAGACAAAATTACAAAGCACTTATCATCTAAACATTTTAATATAACTACAGCTAACATTTTATAATATTCCATCAGATTTTTTTCTCCCTATAGTAATATAGGAAAGAATAGTAGAGTGAATTATAGTACAGCTTTGGAGTTAACTGGAAGGTTGGCCTGTGAATAGTAACCTAATCCATTTAAAACTCATAGTTCATATCTACAAAATGGGGAAAATATAACTACTATATAAACCAATTAGCACAATTTCTCAGACATAAAAATATCCTAAAATATTTGCTGGTACCTCAGTAGACTCTAGTCTAGGATAGATGACAGCAACTGTAGTTAATCATTCTGTTTTTCTTTTCCTTAATTTATTTTTAATTGGAGGATAATTGTTTTATAATATTCTGTTGATTTCTGCCATACATCAACATGAATCAGTCATAGGTATACATACGTCCTCTCCCTCTTGAAGTTCTCTCCCATCTCCCACTCCATCCCACCCCACTGGCTTGTCACAGAGCCATGGGCAATCATTCTCTTTGATAGACATTTTATACTTTTCCAATTTTTTTGTTTCCTTGTCCTTTATTTGTTTTGTTTACAATTTAAAAAATACAACTATAAGTAATGCTCATGTGTACAGTTCCAAATATATTTATACAGCTATTTTTATACTCTTAGAAACAGATTTTTGCTATAAAATTCTTAAGAACAACTGGATTTTGATAGGCTCATATCAATTATTTTGTTTTGTTTTGTTTTGTTTTGTCTTCAGACCCTGGACAATTATTGAACTTCTGCTTATTCTCTCAGGCTTTTAGCTTGAGAATTAGTAAATTGTTGAAGAGAAAGTTGTTCCAAATATTGGACTAATCAATTTATAGTTCTCTTTTCTTCCGTATTATCCTCATAATCTCGTTTTCTTTATGTTTTTCCAATGCCTACAAAGTTTTCCCTACTAAAAAAAGTATATATATATGTGTGTGTATATATATATATATATATACATACATATATATTTTCCAGTTGTTTTTAGATGAAGATTTGGTTTACAACAGGTGTGTTCAACATCAAAAAAATAGTTCCTTTCTTGACAGGGTAAGCAAATCTAGTGTGATGATTATTTTCACCCAGTGCTCTAGAAAATTTATTCTATTATTTTTGAATGGCACTGCTGTTAATGTAATTAATTTTGGGTGAGAATGAAAGTGAAAGTGAAGTCACTCATTTGTGTCCAACTCTTTGTGACCCCATGGACTGTAGCCTACCAGGTTCTTCCCTCCATGGGATTTTCCAGGCAACAGTACTGGAGTGGGTTTCTATTTCCTTCTCTAGGGGATCTTCTCGACCCAGAGATTGAACCCTCTGTCTCCCACATTGCAAGCAGATGCTTTACTGTCTGAGCCACCAGGGAAGTCCTAGTGGCTCTTTTTTTCATACGCACATCAATATTTTGTCTCTCCCTGCTTTTAAAATTGTTTTTTCCAATGAAGTGTGGGTGTGCTGCATCTAATCATGAACTTAAAAAAAAAAGCATCCATTTTCATATATTGTGCTTCCTGACAATCATATTTCTGTATTAGGAAATTTCTAGGCATTTGTTCCTCAAGTTTTGCTTTGCCTCAGTTCTCTCCAGAATTTTATTCTAGAACTATAATTAAACATATGTTCATTCTAGCCAGTATATATCTTAAATTATCTTTCATATATTTAACTTATTTTTCTCTTTTGGCTGACATTTCAAAAATTTATCTTCAGCTAGATATTTCTGTTCTTCAATTCATTCTACATTTGTGTTCTATGTTATGAAACTCATTCATTTTGTATTTTGTTTCAGCAATCATGTTTCATTTGTGAAAATGTATTAATTGATTTTAAGATTGTCTGATTATTAAAGAAAATATTTTATAGCATGCTGAAAGTTATGAATTCATTCAGTGTTTTCTTTCTCTTTTCAAACATAGTAGTCCTATATGCAGCCACTACTGATTCTAATATTTGCAAAATATGGGGTTCTAAAGTGGTCGTTATTATTGCTGACAAAACCTTGATGTCGTACTTTCTTGAATAGTTGTGGTTTTGATTGTCAATTCATATTTATTTGTGAGATTTGTGACTGATTTTGCCTGATTCTGAGGATTCTATCAACCCTGAGTCACTCTAGATCCCTTTAAAATTATGGCTTAATAAATGCATCTGGGTTTTAGCCCTTATAGCCTGTCCAAGTCTTACAATGACTGTCAAATAATTGTTATTGGCATTACTCTGAGAAAGTCTTATTCCTACTGATTCTCTCACTGGTTCCAAATTAGAGTTTCAGGGTCAGGTTTCTGGTAAAGCTTTTCTTTCTTTGTTTTCTTTCATTGAGTGTGGAGGGAAAATAGTTAGCTGTAGTCTTTAAATCTTTGAAGATTGTCTTTAAATTTTTAAGTGTTAAGAAATACATTAACAACATTTCAGTCTAGGCCTACTTGTTTTGAGAAACATCCCACTTTGCCTTATAAATCTTTTAAGCATATTGATCTCCATACTAAAGCATGAATTTCTCAAATAAGGACACCTAGCCATCATTTTGTATTTGCTATTTATTCTAGTACTTCACTAAATGTTCAATAAATGCCTTATTGATTAAAAAAATAACCATTATTATTTTATTTAGTTCTAAAGACCCTCACTTTATAAAAGAAATTAAAATTTGAGATTAATATATTGTTCATGTTTCACTCACCTTTCAAATACATCTTCCTTTTTTAACCCCTCCATTTATCACATTAGAAGGTGTAAGTCAAAGTCCTGAAAGGATATATAAAGCCAGACTTATAAATGTTGATGGAACTATTGAGAAAGAGGGAAGATTCTAATCCAAAGAAGTTTGTGAAACTGTGTTGAGAGTAGATGAGAAAGACTTTTCAGAATATCTGAGGAATATTGCACATGAGCAGACGAGGAAAGGGAGAAGTAGTGAAGATTGTCAGTATGATCGGAAGAATGGAAAATGACACCACACACTGGTCTGATATATATGAACAGTCACATCTCTTACAAAAAAAGCCTTTTTTTTTCCCCTTAGTGAACTTTAAAAATAATTCAAAAAGATGTTAAATGGAACAACATACTTTAAAGTTAAAGGTTAAATATTAAGAACAAAAAAATGGTAAGTGACAGTTAAGTGTGGGAAAAAAAATGAAATATGGTGTGGGGAAATAAGTTTTCCCAAATATAAGTTCTTTCTATTTCAACCTTTCACTATTTTGAACTATAGTTAAAGTCATGTCTAATTTAGGATCTAAACTGCAATTATTTAAAAGTTCTTCTCCAAGAGATTGCAAGACATAACTCAATAAAAAATGAAAGATTAATTGTTCAGTGAGTATTATTGCCCTCAATGGCATCTCATATATATAAAATCTACATTGCTTATTTAATCCAAGAAGAAATTTAATTTCAGCTAAGAAATGAAGGGTGTACATCCAAGAGAGTTCATATTATTTTTCAGGAAGAATTCATCTGATTTCTCAAACCATCAGTAAAATCAGGTCTAGACTCTATGCTCTGCTTCTCTTAAAGATATAGTGACTGTTGACTTCTGCTATAGTAAAAATGTTTTCTTTGATAGTGAATATAATTCAAAATACTCAAAGGTTTGAGCAAACAATGAAATTTGAAGTAGAGAAAATGCGATTTTTAAAATTTTTTTCAGTTTTTTTTTTTAATTTTTTTAAATTATTTTTATTTTTTAATACTTGCATTGGAAAAGAGTTCTTCTCTGAAAAAGAGCCGTCAGGAAATCTACCTTAATAGCCCAATATTAGTAGCATATGAGCAGAAATATGTATCATGTCTGAGCTGTACTGTAACCTGTGTGTAAGAAGAGATTAAATGTCAGATTTTAAAATTCCTTTGTTTAAAAAAAAAAAAAGAAATTTAACACCCATTCTTAAAATTAGAGCCATGTAGGTAGTCTAACATCTGCCTCCTGCTGCTTCTGTCTACAGTTGTTAAAACTGTCTTAATCAATCTGGAATTAATCTTATACTTTATTTAATACATATATATGTGTGTGTGTGTGTGTGTGTGTGTGCGTGTGTGTGTGTATGTGTATATATACACTTGTTATAGGATATTAAATCTCATTTTATGTCCTCTCCTCTGAAGTGATTCTTATGTAGAACAAAATCCAATTTCAATTCAGGTTCATTATGCTAACCTTTATGCAAGGTATTATTCGGGAATCATTATTGAGACAACTATCTCAAGACCCTGATAATGGATTAAAAAAATAAACCTGTATAACTACTTGAAGTCACCTCTGTGTTCACTTTGTATATAATTCAAATGTTCATTGAACTCTTTGGTTTAGAAGTTGCAATAGATGATAGTTGATCTAAAATCTTTATAAATTCCAGTACTAAATAAGTACTAGAGATGTAACATACAACATGGTAAATGTAATTAACACTGCATCAACTGCATCATGTTTATAAATGAAATTTACTAGAGCAAATCCTAAGAGTTCTCATCATAAGGAAAAAAAAATTCTGCTTTTTAAATTTTGCATCTGTATGCGATAATGATTCTTCACAAAACTTCTTGTGGTAATCATTTCTTGATGTTTGTAAGTTAAATCTTTATGCTATACACCTTAAACTAATATAGTGCTGTATGTCAATTTTATCTCAATAACCTGGAAGAAAAATGTCACTAAAAATAAACATAAGTGTACATAGATATATTCCTTATAAACCCAGATAATTTTCATTTTACATTTACCAATTAGTATTTAACATCTCTGTTTTTTCTGATGTGCAATCATAATGGTTATATGTACTCATGTTGGTAGCCTGATAAACTTGATACTTGAACAGTTTTATTCACCTGGGTCTACTATTAATAGTTCAGACAGTTTCACAGAACAGTGATGTCTATGTTAATTCCCTCTTTGAAGGCTGTATGATGTAATAAGGATGAACAACTTTTTTTACTGCTATATGTAAAAAAGAAAATCAGCTTCTATTTACATGTCTTCAGAATGGAAAGGTGTCTGCCTTTGGGGATAGATGAATAATGAACTTGTTCAGAGTTTTCAGTAGAGGTATATGTCCTTTTCTGCCTTTTGAAAGACGAGATTTTTAGGAAAGGCCAGCAAAAAAATTTGGTTTTGGCAGTATGCCTGTTGAAGCAATGTTTTTACCATATATGTTAATCTATTTGGTTATTGCTAGTTTTTTCTCCTTCCCACCTGCCCTTTTCTTAAAATAGAACACTAAGCTAAAAAGGGTAATTATGAGTAAATGGAAATGATGCCATCTTATTTAATTGCTTACTAAGGACATTATTTGTTCATCAATATTATTGAACATGTAACACCAATCTGAATATTAGTGACTTCATGAATATAAGCAGAGATTTCATGTAATTTTCCAAAAAAAACTAGTACGTTTTTATAAAATAGATGTTATAGAAGGGAAAATATATATGTTAGAGCTATTATATTAATCTTGAAGCATGTAAATAAAAACTAGCCACTTAACTGCTACTGTTCTATTTTGAGGGGCACAATTTAGCAATTACTGGATTCATCCTCTGTTTCTTTCTTTAAAGAGCATGTCTTAAAATTAATGAACCTTCTATTTCCTTTTGAACATACTGATTTCACAGAAGAGAGGAAATAATCATCATTCCAATGAGGAAAAGCATTTGTACATCTATATCTACATTTATTTCTATTTATACTCCATATTAAATGTGTTCATTTTGAAAGCATATACATAGCTATAGTAAAAAAATATTCCTAACTTTTTACCTTCTAATCACTTGGTAAAACTATAAATATGACAACATACATACATATGTGAGTGTCTTATCTGCCTATGTGTATGTACATGTTTCATGTATTTTAATTTCTAAAATAATATATGGGGCTTTCCTGGTTGCTCGGTGTTAAAGAATACACCTTCAATGCAGGAGCTGCAGGAGATGCAGGTTCAATCTCTGGGTGGGGAATATCCCCTGGAGAAGGACATGGCAGCCTACTCCAGTATTATTTCCTGGAAAATCCCAACTCTTCTGTTAATTATCTAGAAGCACCTTGAGTTCACTTTCAGTCATTTGTCTCCTATTTCATTAAATATAGTGAGGCTTAAAATTAAACATTTTATCTCCTCCTGGTAAAGTGCACTTAATCCTGAATTCAGTTCAGTTCGGTTGCTCAGTCCTATCTGACTGTTCGCAACCCCATGAAGCAAATCACGCCAGGCCTCCCTGTCCATCACCAACTCCCAGACTTCACTCAAACTCATGTCCATCGTGTCGGTGATGCCATCCAGCTATCTTATTCTCTGTCATCCCCTTCTCCTCCTGCCCCCAATCCCTCCCAGCATCAGAGTCTTTTCCAATGAGTCAACTCTCCACATGAGGTGGCCAAAGTATTGGAGTTTCAGCTTTAGCATCATTCCTTCCAATGAATACCCAGGACTGATCTCCTTTAGAATGGACTGGTTGGATCTCCTTGCTGTCCAAGGGACTCTCACGAGTCTTCTCCAACACCACAGTTCAAAAGCATCAATTCTTCAGCACTCAGCTTTCTTCACAGTCCAACGCTCACATCCATACATGACCACAGGAAAAACCATAGCCTTGACTTGACAGACCTTTGTTGGCAAAGTAATGTCTCTGCTTTTGAATATGCTATCTAGGTTGGTCATAACTTTCCTTCCAAGGAGTAAGCATCTTTTAATTTCATGGCTGCAGTCACCATCTGCAGTGATTTTGGAGCCCAGAAAAATAAAGGCTGACACTGTTTCCATTGTTTCCCCATCTATTTGCCATGAAGTGATGGGACCAGATGCCATGATCTTAGTTTTCTGAATGTTGAGTTTTAAGCCAACTTTTTCACTCTCCTCTTTCACTTTCATCAAGAGGCTTTTTAGTTCCTCTTCACTTTCTGCCATAAGGGTGGTGTCATCTGCATATGTGAGGTTATTGATATTTCTCCCAGCAATCTTGATTCCAGCTTGTGCTTCTTCCAGCCCAGCATTTCTCATGATGTACTCTGCATATAAGTTAATTAGGACAATGAAAATTTTTATCCATAGCATTTGAATCTTGAGTAGCGCCCTTGACTGTAAGTACTCTCAGTTTATCCAGTGTACCATGGAAATATTCTTGCCTGTGAATTGAAAAATGTTGGGAAACAATGACTACAGTTTCTTTCCTTCTATTGTATATTAATATATTTGTTCTGCATCTCCAGTGGGATCCAAATATTATGCTCCTATTTAGACAGTTTTGAAGCTAGAATCATGATGAATTTTCAAGAAAATGGGGAGCAAGGAAGAAGAGATTTTTACCTTCACTTTGACTTTTAAAAACAATTTCAATCATTAATGGCTTTGACTTGAATTGTACTATAAAGAAAAAAATGAAAATTCTTTCTTCATGAAACAGTTATTCCCTACCAATTACCGCAACAGGATAAAAAGAGTAATTCAATGAAGTTAGTTTTTTTGTTCTAATGATTCTTAAGAGATTGTAAACAAAAAATAATTTTCATTTTCACCATTGTGTTATCAAAGTAAAGAGCAAGTAATAGTTGGATTTGATAATTTGTGTCAGGGGAGTGTCTAATTTCCTTGGTTCTGTCTTGCTGCAGCAAAAATTTGAAGCAACAGACAGACCAGGTTTATGGCTCAGTTTTATTTGGCAAGCAAAGGAAAATACATCCTGGAGCAATGTGGGCAGGCCGACCCAAAAGACATGAAGAGAAGAGATCCGAAGCTCAATTTTGGTTCCTCTTTTTATATCTTTTTCCCCCCACCCTGAGCCTACCCTATGTAAATTGGGCTAGCCAGGAGGCCTCTTGTTTTACATGAGGTTCTCACTCTGGTCCTTGGACCTTCCTTTGTTCTATTTTTGTGAGCTTTTGCCTTCTTCATCTTTTCGGTTCGGTTCGGTTCGGTTCAGTTCAGTGGGTCAGCCACGTGTGACTCCCTGTGACCCTATGGACTGCTGCATGCCAGGCTGCTGTCATCACCAGCTCTTGGAATTCACTCACACTCATGTCTTTTCAGTCAGTGATGCCATCCAACCATCTCATCCTCTGTCGTCCCCTTCTTCTCCCACCTTCAATCTTTCTCAGTATCAGGGTCTTTTCAAATGAGTCAGTTCTTCACATAGGTGGCAAATATTTAAGCCTCAGCATCAGTCCTTCCAATGAACATTCAGGACTAAGCTCCTTTAGGATGGACTGGTTGGATCTCCTTGCAGTCCAAGGGACTCTCAAGAGTCTTCTCCAACACCATAGTTTAAAAGCATCAATTTTTTGGCACTCAGCTTTTTTATAGTCCAACTCTCACATCCATACATGATCACAGGAAAAACCATAGCCTTCACTAAATGACCTTTGTTGGCAAAGTAATATCTCTGCTTTTTAATATGCTATTTAGGTTTATCATAACTTTTCTTCCAAGGAGCAAGCATCTTTTAATTTCAAGACTGCAGTCACCATCTGCAGTGATTTTGGTGCCCCCCAAAATAAAGTCAGCCACTGTTTCCACATCTATTTGCATGAAGTGATGGGACTAGATGCCATGTCTTTGTCTTTTAGCCACTGCTATTTTGGACTCCTTTTTCTTATTCTAACTACCTCACAATTTGCTTCCTATTTTTTATGAGGGACAGAGTGATGCACAGTTTATTTTCTTCCTCAATCCAAATGGATATTTGAAATAATTTTTCTTTTATCCAAATTAATAAAAAAAGTAACATGTAGGCTTGGATGTCAAGTCATCTTACACTTAGTCAAAATGGCAACATGTATTTGTAATAAATAATCTCATTTTATTTAATATTGTTCAGTTATTCCAGAGTAAGTAATTGGTAACATCTTTGTTTTGCTCCAGTTTCAGTCCTCAGCAATTTGTATTTCTAAGAGATTAATTTCATGCACTATTGGTCATGTAAAGCAAGACAAAATTTTGAAGTAATCATGTGGGGTATGATCACAAGTGTTCTAGGAGTGGACTACAAATATTATAAAGCTTTATACTATTGAACGTATTTGAGTTACACTTTTCAGTGTAACAATGTCACCCTTAACAATGCAATTTAGAAAGCAAAGGAACAAAATAAAATATTGTCTCATCATATGTACAGGTAAAATGGACAGATTCTCTAGAAAAATTCAAACCATGTTTAAGTATACAATTAACAAGACACTTCTAACATTAATACCAGCATTTGTTGATGATAGAGTTTTCTATAAAGTTCCTTATAAATAACTTAATAGTACTTGGACTATATTAGGTTTTTTGTCATATGTCATATAAACAGTTGTGCAAATCTTTGACCCATAACTAGTTCCCTACAGAACTTTATGTGTCAACAAATCAGGGCAGACATTTTTTGATGTGACAACAAGTTCCGAGAAGGCAATTTGGGCAAATAAAATCTCTGGACAAATTCTCCAAAGCATTTCCAATTACTTGGTGTGTCATTGATGGATTTTTATTTCACTCTTGAAATTAGTAACATACACAGTTTGAACCAACAAAATCCCACTCCTTACTCTGAATGTGTCAGCAGTTAAACTGAATCTTATTTATTTTACTGCTTGATGAATTGAAGAATAAACAATTAGTCACAAATATTCCTTTCCTTTTTCTAATACTTGATGGATGTTCTTATATACATGATGTCATTGATGGATATTTATTCTACTTCTGTAAATAATGATGCATAAAACTTTAACTGCAGAAACATGCCTCGTCCACTCAAAGCATAAAAATGTAATTGCCACATTGCTGAGAGATAATGGAGTGCATCACTTTAGGATCCAGATACTCCCTGTTAGTTTCTTTCTTAGAAAGATTCATTAGTCTATGTAACTACCGCTTTTGCTTAGAGAAGTGCACTGCAGAGACACTGAAGAGCTTTCTCCCCATTATATCATCAAATTCTAAGGTGTTAGGGCTGGAGCTTTTTGTTCATGTTATACTCCCAACATCTAAAGCAGCTATTGGCATGGCTATTTGCTGAATCAATAAGTTAAATGTTCATAGGGATAAAGTCTATTAAAATAAACCATTCATTCGTCTACTCATTTTTTAAAAAGTAGTTTTCACACCTGTCTAAAATTCCCCTTTTCATAGAGATTTCAGAATCCTCCTGTCTGACCTTTCTCCTGCCACTCTTTTGGAATTATTATTCCAATTCCAATATAACATTTCAATCCTTGCTTTGACTTTTGTGTTTTTCCTGTGATGCTTGATCCTGCTGATGACTCTATTCTTGAAATTATTATATTTTTAAATTAAAGATACTTCTTTTTTCTGTTTTTTCCTTGTGCTCTATCTTCTCTTTCCTTGTGAGTCATCTTCTCATCCAAAACTTCATCTACATCTTGTACATAGATTATTTTCCCAGTCTTAAGCCACCTAATCAATTCTCCATATTCTATAAAAATTCTTTTAAAATATGTCTGTTTAAGTCACATCTTTGCTTAAAATATTTCAATCTTTTTATCATCTCTAAGACTAAATCTCAGCATAGCATGCAAAACTCTTCCATAGGCATCATTACTCCCAAGATTATTTCCTTCCTGACTCATATATAAGCCCTACACTTTAGACGAATTTATGGTACCAATTGTGGTTCTCCAAGTGAGTCATGATTTTTCATACCTATTGACATGTTGGTTTTCTCTCTTTGCACAGAAGCTTTCTCCTTCTTTACCAGCATTTGAATGCTAATCCATCATAGATGACTTAGCTCAAATTTTACTTTCTCAACTCCTCTCACAGAATAAGCACTCCTTCAGCTTGCTTCTCTTGAAAAAATTTGCATAACACAATGTTGCATTCTCTTTTCTTTTCAAAGGGCACTATCCTTTTTTTTTTTTTTTTTTAAAGTATTTTTGACCATACCTCAAGGCTTTTGGGATCTTAGGCCCCCAACCAGGGATTGAACCGTCACCTTCAGCAATGAAAGCATGAAGTTCTAACCACTAGACCACTTGGGAAGTCCAATGATGCACTTTCAAATTACCGTTTCAGTACAGATATATTTCCTCTACTATATTTTAAATGAATTATTTAAAAGTAATGACTGAAGTTGCTCAGTTGTGTCCAACTCTTTCCAATCGCATGGACTATAACCTACCAGAGTCCTCTATCCATGGGATTTTTCCAGGCAAGAATACAGGAGTGGGTTGACATTTCCTTCTCCAAGAGATCTTTCCAACCCAGGGATTGAACCCATGTCTCCTGCAGACCCTTTACCATCTGAGCTACCAGGGAAGTCTAAAGTAATGAGTGCATTCTTCTACCATATAACTGACAAAAATCTTACTTAAAAGACTGAAGTAAGGAATGAAGCCAAGATACAAAACTTAAAAATTTATAGCCATAGCCAATGCACCAATTTCTTTATGTTAAAGATTTTAATAGTTATACAGGAAAGAGATTGTGTACTGAGATAAATTTATATATGGTATTTGAAAACAGGAATAATTTTTCCCTAAATTATGATTATAAAATTGACATAAGTCTTTTTAAGTCAACTCTATATTTTGCAAAATTCTAGACACGAGTGTATTAAGAGATTTACTGGCATGAGTAAAAAGGCTTTAAGTTGAAATATGATGGAGAGAGAAAAATATCATGAGAACTATTTAATATTAGACACTATGAAGAAAAATAGGAATAGCAGAGAGTAAAGAATATTTGATAAATCTCTCAGTAATTTTCAGTGAAATCCAACACAGGATGATGAGAATATAGCAGTCTCATTATAAGATGTCTGCCTACTGGTACCCAGCATGTAAGTCATCTCAGAACAAAGTGAAGATATGTGTGCCTGTATTTGTACATATATCTGGGCACCTATAGAAGCTCCATTTTTTTTTTTTTAATCTAGCAAATCTGGTACAGAATTGGCTGGATGACCTTATAAGAAATTTCTTCTCTCTAAGGATTATAAATGAAGACTCTATGGACATGAGTTTGAGCAAACTCTGGGAGTTAATGAAGGACTGGGCAGCCTGGTATGTTGCAGTTCATGGGGTTGCAAAGTGCTGTACATGATTTAGCAAATGAGCAGCAACGACAGCAATAGCACTTGGCACGTTGAAAATATTATAACAAACAAGGAAGAAGCAGTCACTAACACTGAAGAAGCTGGAGACAGTGACCAAGTCACCTTTGCGCTAGTTATTGAATGCAATTCTTGACATCAAACTGTTTAGGGAAGTGATGATGATAGCAAATTAGAACAAACTGTCTTCAGAGAAATATTGACATGATGTCAACTGATGTCAATATTTAAAGTGATTCAAGCTTGCAAGGGCTTCCTTGATAGCTCAGTTGGTGATGAATCCACCTGAAATGCAGAAGACCCTGGCTCAATCCCTGGGTCAGGAAGATCCCCTGGAGAAGGGAAAGACTACCCACTCCAGTATCCTGGCCTGGAGAATTCCATGGACTGTACAGTCCATGGGATCACAAAGAGTCAGACACAACTGAGCAACTTAAAAAAAAAAAAATAAAAGGTTGCAAGATATCAAAACTTCACAATATATTACAACCAATCATAAGGAATAATACAAATTTTTCCATAAAAAAGAAAATAATCTTTATCAAATCTCTAAACACTCAGAGAGGATCTTGGACATTAAAAAAAAAATCATAGAATTAAATTGGGCTTTAATTTTTAGCTATCTAGAAAATAAACTATCTACAAATTTTTTAATGTCTGAAAGTTAAATTTTATTGTAGTGTCCTGGGAGTATACAGCCTAGATGTCAGTCATCTGAGTCAGAATATATTGAATGACACGAACATTTTTATCTGCAGTAATTTATATAGGCCTTTGTTGTGCTTTATATTCAGAGGAAAATTTTATTAAATTTTTTTTGAGATCATAACACAAGCTATAACCTGTTTTTGAGAAATAGTAAAAGGAATTTGACATATTTATTGTGGATAAAATATTACTAATAGGAATAATTAGGAATATATAATTCTTTGAAGTCTTTCAATTTCTAAAAATTAAATTCACTTAATATTACTTCACATGATAAAGGAAAAAGAAGAGGCTGGCTTTAAAAAGACTTTCTGATAGTCAGTTCTGACCAACCAAGACAGAATGATTTTGGAAACGGACATATCTTCCACTAGAAACATACAATAAAGTGATAAGAACAGATACTACACTTGATCTTAGCCAAATGATAAGGGATTGGTCTCCAAAATTTAGAAAAAGCTTATGATATTTAACAGCATCAAAACAAACAGCCCACTCAAAAAGTAGGCAGAGACCTGAACAGATATTTCTCCAAAGGGAACATGCAGATAGCCAACAGACATAAGAAAGGACGTTTAACATTGCTAGTTATCAGAGAAATGCAAATCAAAACTATAATGAGATATCATCTCACACCAGTCAGAATGGCTATCATCAGAAAATCCACAAGCAACAAATACTGAAGAGGGTGTGGCAAAAAGGCAATGCTCCTACACTGTTGGTGGGAATGTAAACCGGTACAGCCACTGTGGAGAACAGTATGCAGGTTCCTTCAAAAGCTACAAATATAGCTACCATATGACCCTGTAATCCCACTCCTGGGCATATATCCAGACAAAAACATGATCTGAAATGATACATGCATCCCAATGTTCATTGCAGCACTGTTTACAATAGCCAAGACATGGAAGCAACCTAAATGCCCATCAACAGCGAAATGGATAAAGAAGATATAGTACATATACACAATGAAATATTACTCAGCTATTAAAAGGATGAGATAATGCCATTTGCAGCAATGTGGATGGACCTAGAGAGTGTTACAGAGTGAAGTAAGTCAGACATAAAAGGAGAAATATCATATGACATCCCTTATATGTGGAATCTAAAAAGAAATGATACAAATGAACTTACTTATCAAACAGAAAAAGACTCACAGACTTAGAAACTGGCCTTAGAGTTGCTGGGGTAAAGGGACAGCTAGGGAATTCGGGAAGATCATGTACACACTGCTGTATTTGAAATGGATAACTAACAAGGACCTACTGTATATAGCACATGGAACTCTACTCAAAGGTGTGTGCCAGCCTGGATGGGAGGGCTTTTGGGGGAAAATGGATGCATATATATGTATGACTGAGTCCCTTCACTGTCCACTTGAAACTACCACAACATTGTCAACTTCCTAGACCCCATTACAAAATATAAAGTTTAAGTTTGAATAAAAAGATAAGTCTCAGCTATGTCAGAAATGTTGAAGAATTCATACAAATAATTTCTTTATTTTTAAGACTCAATTTTTTATGTGTTGATTTTCTATATTTTTTATTTTATAATAATTTTTCTTCTTCAACTAGAATTAAGTTATAAACACTCAAATTTGAAGAGTAAAGTAAGGTTAATTGGGATTTGTAGCATCACAACTCAGAAGTGCCTAGAACGCTCTGTCTCTCCATGCACACTTTAACAGATTGCATTGACATTGCGGGAGAAAAACTCCAAGCTTCACTTTTTCCTTATAACCTAGATAATTTATTGTCGGTTGAAAATATAAAGCTGGACATATTTTCACACTGTGTATGTAAGTTCTATTTTACATTTGGGATAACTATTTCAAAATATGGAAATAGAACTGGAAAGATACAACAGTTGCCCTCAAAAAGACAAAGCCATAAATATCAATGTGCTGACATCATTCCTTCTTCCCTCTCTTTCTTGTCATCCATTTCCCTTCAAATTTTTATTAGCTTAACTTTTCCAGGACTCAATTAACCACAGAAATAAAATACTAAGAAAGTATGCTTAAAATTATAAAAATAAAAATGCTATTATTTAATAATGCCAACACAAAACCTATAATGTTAGTAATTTGTGATAGAGCCCTATTTTGGAGATATGTAAAGTTCAAATCTAAAGGAGGAAGTGATTGACTCTTTGCAAATATAATGTCTGAGTTGGATATTGAATTCTTGAATGTTGTTTTAGTTTACCATAGAAATAAATGACTGAAAAGAATTATAGGAAGAGAGGTTTTCTTCTATAAGGGCATGCAAGCATGAGATCAGATGACTCATTGAGAAAAGGGCCGATTTGGCACAGCTGAAGATTACAGTGGAAAGAGGATAGACATTGTGAGAAATGAAGCTAGAGGATAAGCAGGTTCTATAACCTACAGGAGTAGTTTGCCTTACAGAATGTATGAGTTCTGCAGTTGATAGCAACTCATCAAAGGACTTCAGGGAAACAGAAATAGCATGGGGAGATTTGATACTTAGAAGACTCTAACATACAAGTAATTGGTAATGGATGGTGATGGAGGGCAGGAATAGACTTAAAACTCTTTTTTAATAGTGCAGATGCAAGGTGATAACACTCAGATCTAGAGCAGTGCAATGGAGAGCAGACAGATTCAGCATATTGATCAGTGTTGATAGAATTTAATAGCCTTTTGGAAGTTGTGGGTGAATGAGATTTAGGGATTGTTCTGGCTAATTTCAAATATTTTTCATGGTAGTATTAAGCAAGATGGAAAATGTTAGAGTTGGATCTGGTTTTGAAGGATGAATGGGATTATGCTGATAATGTAGGGTGACTACTACTTAGCAACTTAATAATAAAAGTATGAAAATGTCTATAGTTGCTGAAAGGACCATTCATATGTCAGACTTTTAAGAATAGCATCACACTCTCCAAATTTTTCCTTCATAATTCCTTCTCAGGCTATTTTTCAATATCATTGGACACAGTCCAATGTCTTGATTAACAGGTCAGAAACAGTCCATATTTGCCTCTCTTACTATATTAATTGGGGTTCCCTGGTGGCTCAGAGGTTAAAGCGTCTGCCTCCAATGTGGGAGACCAGGGTTCGATCCCTGAGTCGGGAAGATCCCCTGGAGAAGGAAATGGTAATCCACTCCAGTATTCTTGCCTAGAGAATCCCATGGACAGAGAAGCCTGGCGGGCTACAGCCCACAGGGTCGCAAAGAGTCGGACACAACTGAGCCACTTCACTTCACTTCACTATATTAATTATACAGTTTCAGAAATGTTTAATTTTTAAATAATATTTCTGAGATGTTATAGGTTTCCTTCCTCTTTTTGTTATATTAATCTATCTCTTTGTAAATGGAAACTAATATCTGTTACTAGAAAAGGTTAATAAAACATATAACCTAGGATACTTCTTCAATCGGTTGTTTCAGAATCATTGTTACTGCTTAAAATACATATTCATAGGTCCCTTCCCCAAAATCCAATAGCAGCTTTTGTCCTCATTTTTTTTTTAACTTATCTCTCCTTCACATGTTCTGTTTCAATCACTAATCTTCTTGCTATTCCCCATGACTACTGCACAAGCCTCTTATTTAGTAATTTTATTTACATTATCCCCCAAGTTATTTGTAAGACTTTCAGCTCAAGGAGGCCTACCTGGTAAACTATTTAAGTTAAAATACCTCCCATTCCCTCTGATCTGATTATTTTTTGTATATTATTTTATACTTTATATCATCTTTTCAATTTTATTTATTTATTATCCCTCTTTTTCATTAAAATATGTATTCTATAAATATATACACATATAATTTTTTTTCTTTTGTTGTCTGATATATTTCAGGTGCCTGGAACACTGCCTGCCATAAGTAATGCTCAATGAATTAATTTACTGAATAAAAATCTTTGCAGTTGGAAACCAAGAAACTTGACTATTGAAAATCATGAACTCCTGACCTAAAGAGTAGCATATGGATTTAAACAATAATACTTTTTAACAGAAAATAGAAAATTGTTCTGGCCAGAAAATATATTGAACCTTCTTGTTATGTTAGTTAAATGGTCTCCTTTGTCCTGAAATAAGAAAGGTTTGTCTTTTAACAGGCATAAAGCTATCTGATCTTATGCTGTTTCAAGGATAGAAGAGATTACAGTTCAGTTTTTATTAAAATTAGTAAAACTTTTAATTTTTGTCTTAAGCAGGTATGACACCTCAACTTGAGATGATATGATGGCTTACTTGCTATTTTTATATTTATTTTTCTGACCCTCTCAGTACTTAAAATTTGACTGCAACCTATAAATGGAGTTCTATCTTATCCACAGCATTACAACAGTTGCGTCTTCAGTGCAACTTGTAAGAACAGTTTCCTCCTGTGTATTTTGTCCCATGGTACTATTTCTGATACTAAGTAAGAAGAGCAGTAGGATTTAGCAAGTCAGGCAACTGAAAAATCAAGTTTAGTATAATGAACACAACAATGAATACTTTAACCTTTGTGATGACAAAATGGCTAAAGTATGTTACCAAGTTAGATTAGAGACAGTAGATTTACTAAATCTTATAGAAATTGTTTAGAGGCATGTAGCCAAACTTATAGTAGATAGAGACAGAGATGATAGATAGATAGGCAGATAGACAGATAGATAGGGATAGATGCTTTTAGAAAGAAACAGTGTTTTATTTACTTGTCTTTGGAGTAAATTCAGTTACTGCCTTGAGTCTGACTTCTTTTCTCCAATTCCTATTCAAAACTCCCATTTTGATATCCTAGCTCATGCTGCCTTACTTTGCACCATGTTATAAACCATTATGGGGAAAATGAAACTCTTCTCTATTTTCATAAAATAGATATTTATCTACTTAGTTTAAATTATTATGTTTAATTCTGCCTAAGCATCAGATGATGAAGATGAACTTTTATGGTATTTTTCACAATGATTTTTACCATAGAAAAGTGGTAAGCAGTATATGGCAGATGTCAATATTCACAGTTCAAACCCAAACCCTTACTGTCTTAACTAGTCAGGCATAGACTTAAATATTAAAATATTATGAGGAATGTACTTGAGAAAGAAAGTGATCAAATGGTATCCCAATATATTTAGATATGACAATATTATTGGAAAGAGAAGATGTATTATACATGAGACATCAATTTAGCATACTATTTCATAATTGCATTTTTTTTTATTTGACTCTAGGGCGCTCTGGGAACAGCAGCTGATTTACTCTGTATTTATTTAAGTCCTAGATGTCTAATCTCCCAAACTGGCACACACATGGAAGAGAAACAGCAGCTAAAAATGATAAGGGGATTGTACAGAGTACATTTCAGAATAGAACCAGGGCAGGATAGGAAGCATAAATCCTCAGGTCTTTTGGATTTGCAGAAGCAATGTGCAGTTTCCGAAGATTGTAGAATACCACTTTTTCTCCATTCTCCATAATTTTCAGTCCCATGTACTTCTATCATATATGTATATGTCATATATATATATATATGTGTATACATCCACACATACTATTATATAATAGCATTCTTTCTCTCTCATTTTTGTTTTTCTAATTAAATCTTCAATAAACAGGAAAGTAAAGCCACTATCCAAGAATTTTTTAAAATGGACTACATATAAAGCATTGTATGTCCTTATTCTCCTTATTTATTATGAGAATTGACTCTAAAAATTTAGATTTTTTTGAAGAATGCTTTGTCCATAAATGAAACTCATTGTAAATTATGAAACTCTCTCTATATATGTGTTTTTGTGATAGGCAGAATAATGGCCTCTCAAAGATACCCACATCCTAATTCCAGAACGTAAATTTATGTTAAATGGCAAAGAGGAATCTAGGTTGGAGATGGAATTAAGCTTGCCAATCAAGTGTTTACAAAATAGGAAGATTATCCTGGATTATCTGTGGTGTGTTAGTCGCTCAGTTGTGTTTGACTTTTGTGACCCCATGAACTGTAGCCACCAGGCTCCTCTGTCTTTGGGATTTCCAGGCAAGAATACTGCAGTGGGTTGCCATTTCCTTCCCCAGGGGATCTTCCCAACCCAGGGGTTGAATCCCTGTCTCCTGCTTTGCAGGCAGATTCTTTACCATCTGAGCTACCAGGGAAGCCCATCTGTGGTGGGACCACTGTAATTACAAGGGCTCCAAAAATGGAACCCTGAAGCAGAAGTTAAGTCAGAGTGATGGCTAAATCTGAAGAAGAAGGAAGGGGCCATGAGGCAAGAAATTCAAGAGGGCTCTAGTAGCTGGAAAAGTCAAGGAAACAGAATTCTTCCCTCACGCCTCCAGAAAGAAAGCAGCACTGCAGGGCACTTTGATCTTAGCCTGCCAAGATGCTTGTTGACTTCTGACCTACAGAACTTCAAGATTATGAATCTGTGTTATGTTGAGCAACTGTTTTTGATGATTTGTTAGAGCAATGATATAAGGCTAGTGTTGTATCTTTGTTTAATAAATGTATCACCATTAAATTAAACTTCAGGGGTAATCAAATTAAATGTTTTAATAACCATTTAAAATTCTATTTATTTTAACTTATATAGTTTTCTTTTATATATATCAAGGTAACAGCTGTACATATAACACAATTATACATAAAATAAAGTACCATTTTTTAAATCTGCATTATATTCCACTTAAGAAACATTAGCCAGTAAGATTTTGAACATTATTGTCACTAGCATAATACTTTGATAAAGTTTTGATAACCTCTATCTTCAGTAAAAACTAATTTTAAAAAGTTTAATGATTGATCATATTGAAATTTTGCCATACAAAACATAGGTCCTTGCTATAAGTCCTTTTGTTCTATGATCTCCTTCCTACTTTGTAAATTCTCTCAGAATTTGATCTGTGTGTAGAAAAATACATATTTCATATAAGTGTTTAGAATTTTCCCTACTTTATTTAGACTTTTGTAAAAAAAAGCTTTTGAAAATGTTCATTTTCACAACAAATCCTGGAGCCTATAATTCCACAGGCTAGATTCTATATTTCTCCCTGTTCTGTGACAAATTTATATCATGCATTCAACAGTAAATTTTGCAGTATGCTGCAGTGGGCTATATGGTACCTCTTACCACATCTATTAATTTCCGAGAGTATTTTTCTTTGACCATAATTTATACATGGCTCTATATTATCTATCATCAACTCTCTATCGATCATCTAGTTTAGGAATGTTTATTGCTAAGTTTATTTGAATGAGGGAAACAAGAGAAGTAAGGCCTTTTAGTATGAATGTTAGACTTTTGGGAGGATACATTATTATCCTCCAAGAAAGTTGATATTTGGTGACTGACTTGCATAAATTGTTGGCAAGTACAATGGAACGTTGTGGTTTAAATTGTTGCTCAATAAATAAACTTCAGGATATATATATATATATATCTATATAATTTTGAATATATAATTTCAAATATATATAATGATATATATATATGATTAACCTAGTAGAATTAAAGCAACATGTGCTTAAAGCACAACCTTCCCACTTCATTTTCAGAGTTATAGGAACTGGTCTTACAAAGAATTCACAAGAATTCATTTACTCCACTGAGCACACATTTCCTTTAAATAATCATTAATGAAGGCTGATAAGAGTCAGTTACACTAGGATAAAATATTAATCCAGAAATTATTCACAACCGCAAACTAAAATGTAATCTTCAGTTATATAAAGGGATAATTTCAGAAAGGAATAGAAAATTATTCGGTAGTAAGGAAACTGAAGGAAACCATTTCCCAGTATGAACTGTATGGTATTGAACTGTAAATGTGCTCAGCCTGGCTTTATTATCCTACCATTATCCTACCTTTATGGAAATATAGATAATTAGTTTAGAGTATGTATTTGAAAAGCTTGTGCTACTGCTGCTGCTAAGTCACTTCAGTCGTGTCCGACTCTGTGCGACCCCATAGACGGCAGCCTGCCAGGCTCCCCCGTCCATGGGATTCTCCAGGCAAGAACACTGGAGTGGGGTGCCATTGCCTTCCCCAATGCATGAAAGTGAAAAGTAAAAGTCAAGTCGCTCAGTTGTGTCCGACTCTTAGCGACCTCACAGACCGCAGCCCACCAGGCTCCTCCGCCCCTGGTATTTTCAAGGCAAGAGTAATGGAGTGGGGTGCCATTGCCTTCTCCGTTGAAAAGCTTTTAAGGTTAGAACTTTTCACTGAATGAGACATTATGAAAGAGATAAGATAATACAATACTTTGGATCTATAAACCAGAAATTAATCCCGTGTGAAAGAATAGCTGTCGAAGGCAAAGTTCGTCTCTACTTACAATTACCTAAGTATTTATTATGCTTACCACCTACATTCTTAAATTGCCATTCTCTGGGACAAAAAATAAGTCAAATTGCATTTACATTTACATTACATTTTTCTTTCTCAAGTCTTTCACTTGACATTAGAAACACATGTTTCAGTCAACTCATTATGATGGAAGCGCTTTTAAGGAGATATACGCATGACACAACTTCTCACCATTATAGAGAGGACCTGGAAATAAATGTTAATTTGCTAATTACAATTCCCCCTCTCCAATTTGGGAACTTGTCATTTGATTTACAAATCATCAGGTTCAATCCCATTAATTGAGTTCTTTTGGAATACACTCACTCCTTATAGGAACCCAGCAAATTATTTTTATTTTTATTTTATTTTTCTAATTTAAATTTATTCATTTTAATTGGAGGCTAATTACTTTACAATATTGTATTGTTACTGCCACACATCAACATGAATCCGCCACGGGTGTACATATGTTCCCCATCCTGAACCTCCCTCCCACCTCCCTCCCCGTACCATCCCTCTGGGTCCTCCCAGTGCACCAGCCCCAAGCATCCTGTATTGAACCTGGACTGGTGATTCGTTTCTTATACGATATTATACGTTTCCATGCCACCACCCTCCAAATCATCCCACCCTTTCCCTCTCCCACAGAGTCCAAAATACTGTTCTATACATCTGTGTCTCTTTTGCTGTCTCGCATACAGGGTTATTGTTACCATCTTTCTAAATTCCATATATATGCGTTAGTATACTGTATTGGTGTTTTTCTTTCTGGCTTACTTCACTCTGTATAATAGGCTCCAGTTTCATCCACCTCATTAGAACTGATTCAAATGTATTCTTTTTAATGGCTGAGTCCATTGTGTATATGTACCACAGCTTTTTTATCCATTCATCTGCTGATGGACATCTAGGTTGCTTCTATGTCCTGGCTATTGTAAACAGTGCTGCGATGAACATTGGGGTACACGTGTGTCTTTCAATTCTGGTTTCCTTGGTGTGTATGCCCAGCAGTGGGATTGCTGGGTCATAAGGCAGTTCTATTTCCAGTTTTTTAAGGAATCTCCACACTGTTCTCCATAGTGGCTGTACTAGTTTGCATTCCCACCAACAGTGTAAGAGGGTTCCCTTTTCTCTACACCCTCTCCAGCATTTATTGCTTATAGACTTTTGAATCGCAGCCATTCTCACTGGCATGAAGTGGTACCTCATTGTGATTTTGATTTGCATTTCTCTGATAATGAGTGATGTTTTTAAACATACCAATGCGATATACCCTGTTTCCGGGGTCTTTGAAAACAGTCTTATATGGCTATGTCATAAATCACTATCTGTTCAAGAACTTTTATAAATAAAATTCTTCTCTTTTCCTACATATGAATAGTTGAGACCAGTTAGTTTTCTCTGTTCTTTCCATCATTGTTTAAATAAATCATGTAAGAGCTCTTTATTACAGTAAATGAATAAGAATCACAATTTAATTATAGTGTAAATATAAAAGACATAAAATAAATTCGACAGAGTCCTTTAAGGGACATCTATTTGAAATACAGACTGTTTATTTTGTTTACAGAACTTACATCAAAATTTATAAAAGGGCCATACTTTGTGACTCCCTAAAAATATTACCTACTAGTCTTGTTGATGAAAAGTAGCGATAATAGTATTCTATTAGATAGTGTGGTTTCCCTGGTGGCTCCGTGGTAAAGAATCTGCCTGTCAATGCAGGAGACATGGGTTCATTCCCTGGGCTGGGAAGATCTCCTGGAGAAGGAAATGACAATCCACTCCAGTATTCTTGCCTGGGAAATTCCATGGTCAGAGGAGCCTGATGGGCTCCAGTCTATGAGGATGCAAAAGAGTCTGACAACCAACCAACAGTAGATAGTATAGAGTTCATACTTACTCTAAAACTTTTAGAATATAAATTTGTTTTGAATTTGAAATTTAAAGATGTCTTTTTGCATTAACAGCTTCATTTCAGGTTAAAGGCATATTGTTAAAGTGGGAACTAAAACCTATCTTTTCAACACTGTGCTACAGAACAGAAAGATGTTTAAAATACATACTTCTATTTTTATCAGTATGTATTGCATTCACCCAGGAACTGAATACACACTTTTTTCAACTCTGGTTGTCAAACACTAATTCTGAAAATATCCTTGTAATTTGCTATGCCGTTTAATTAACATGACAATTAAGTCTTATCCACTGTTCATAACACTAGGGAAAAATGACAACAAGCTGAAACACCTCCTACTCCTCAAATGAATGTACACTCTAATGTTGGCTATGATTATTAGTCCAGTGAATTCCTTTTATGGTAATCTGCTTTCAATTTCCTCTCATAGTATTAAAGATATAACAATAATACTTAACATAGCACATTGTGGTTTTCATGTCACTATTAAATACATTTTATTTTAAGCCTTCTAATAATTACACAAAATGCACTTACTAATAATTTCTACTGTATCACCCAATAAACATTTGAAGAGACTGATGATTCAGTGAATGTACACAATACTCTTCATGCAAGGAAACTTTCTATAGCAAGTGGAAAGTCAGAATTATAGCCAGAATCTCTTGCTGCAATTTATCCTAGTGTTGTTTCAGTAAATCGCCCTCACTTTAAAGACAGAAAAGAATCTCTTTTTCAGTTAAGGTTTCTAGAAAGGGAAGACATTGGGGAAAAAAAGAAAGACTAACTTCAGTCAAGCTGAAGGGAATTTCAGCTTGGTCATACCTGAGATATTGGACTTGCACAAATGTAAAAGCTTTGTAGCGAACAAATGACTAAACATAAGCAATTATTGTGCTTCCCAGGTAGTGCTACTGCAGGAGATATAAGAGATACAGGTTCTATCCTTGGGTCAGGAAGATCCTTTGGATGGGGGCATGGCAACCCACTCCAGTATTCTTGCCTGGAGAACACTCATGAACAGAAGAGCCTGGGGAGCTAAAGTCCACCAGGTCACACAGAGGTGGACATGACTGAAGCGACTTAGCATGAATGCAAGAGATTATTAACTAGTTATCTGGCACTGAGCAAGTGCTCAAATGGAAATCTTCAATTTTCTTACCTATAAAATTGAAGTACTGCCGCAATAATCTGTACCTGATGTGAAATTCTCTGGATCAAAAGCAGAACTAATTGAGTCCCAGGTATTGCCTTCATCTGGAAATCAGATATTTTGTCAGTAATATCAACAATACTTAATGATTGGTTATTGAGCACTTAATACACTCCAGGCAGCATGCTAAACCTTGTTCATTCATTTAGCTATTGAAGATACATAAATGAGGTACATTATTATCTTCACATTATGTGTGAGGGGAATAAAACTTCAAGTTTAGGTAACTGAACCCTAAATCACTCACCTGGCAGGTCATATGAAGCCAGAATTTGAAATCAGTTTTTTTTCTTACTTTCAAGATTCTGCTCTAAAATTAAATATCTGTTTTTTTTTTCTTTTTGTGATTGTAGTCTTAAAATACTATTTTAATGCTTCTTAATTTTTTGAAAAAGATTATTAATTCATTTGGCAGGTATGCATGCTAAGTTGTGTCAGTTTTGTCTGATTCTGTGTGACCCTATGGACTGCAGCCCTCCAGAGTCCTCTGTCCATGGGATTCTCCAGGCAAGAATACTGGAGTGGGTTGCCATGACTTCCTCTAAGGGATCTTTCTAACCCATTGATGGAAACCAGGTCTCCTGTATTTCAGTTTAACCTGCTTAAAATAAAAATATAAATGCAAAATATTTTAGAATGCTTAATTTCCTTTTATTCATCTGTGGCATCAATGTGGCTTTGAATTAATTTCTTTCAGGGAAAAATTTTTTAATAAAATGGCTACTATTTACATATGCATTGGGAATTTGACCTTGTTCATACAGAATTCGTTTATAAATGGACTTCAAAAATTCTATGGTGATTTCAATGAACATATAGTAAGAACATTATTGTTACTAATCTTTGTACTATCATTTATTTAAGTCAATAGTTAATTTTTTAAACAGTTTTTGATTGACAGAATGATTGAGAAGATAGTGCAGCCATGTCTTGGCTATTGTAAATTCTGCTGCTATGGACATTGGGATACATGTATGTTTTTGAGTTAGTGTTTTCATCTTTTCTATGTATATACCCAGGAGTGGAATTGCTGTCTCATATGGTAGCTAATTTAGTTTTATGGTGGAATATCCTATTGAATTGATGTACCACAGTTTGTTCATCCATTCACCTACTGAAGGACATTTCTGCAATTTTTCCTTTCTGCCATTTTTTTTTTCCACAACTGCTATAAATATTTGTGTTTAGTTTCTTGGGTAGACTTAAGTTTTTAATTCAGTTGGTACATACCTAGGTATATGATAACTGGAACATGTAGTTAGACTATGTTTAGCTTTATATGAAACTGCCCAACTGTCTTCCAAAGTGGATGTACCATCTGGCATTCACATCAGCAGTGAATGAGAGTTCCTGTTGCTCCATAGCCAATGTAGCAGTTGGTATTATGAGATTTTTGTTTTGCTTTTATTTTTAATTTTAGCTATTCAATAGGCATGCAGTATCTAATTTAATTTGAAATTCACTAATGGCATGATTCTGGGCATGTTTTCATGTTTGTCATCTGTGCATCTTCATTGGTAAAGTGTCTGTTTAGATCTATTGCCCCCTTTTGAGAGTAGTTTGTTTTCCTATTATTCATTTTTAAGAGTCCTTTTATATTTTACATACAAGTCCTTTATAGGATATGTAATTTGTAAAATTTTTATTCTAATTTTTGGCCTGTCTTTTTATTCTTCTAAGACAATATAATATCTAATAAAAGCATTATTGTATGTATGCCTCACACATTTCTGTAAAAACATCACTATCATCTTTTAGATATCATTTAAATTAATCATTGCTGAAAGTAGTACAAAAGAGAGCTCCAAATTTTTTTTTTAATAAAATTACAGCCTGTAATGTTGTAACTTATTTTATCCTAAAGATTTATGACAAAATATTTAATATCTCAGGAAGAAGAATATAAATCTGCATTGGACATAAGTATATATTTTATAATCTATATATCATGTAAATATATATATAAAAGTTAGTACAAACTTTCTGTTATATATTTAACATTGATATTATATTAAATATATGGTATAATAGTACAGTGTTTTCTCATCATTTGTTTGAGAAGCGAGAGCAGCATCAAAGCATTGCTACAAATTTAAGCTATCATTCAATTCAAATTAGACCTCTACCATTTGTTAAAAGGAAGATATCCAGGGATAAGTCTAGCTGCAATCCCTACATTTTCCAATTTTCAAATAATTTATCAGGTCAGCCTACCTCACAAAATATTTGATGGTTAAACTCTCAAGCCACAGAGTTTCTTGGGTTCAAATTTCTTCACTTTGCAGCTGGATAGGGAAGCAAAATTTGCCCCCCTGAAATGTATCTCTTGGCATAAGGATTCATTTAGACTGTGCTTTTTTTTCTTTTTTTTTTTTTTTTGAAGAAACAGAAGACCTGGGAAGTTTTTTGATATCTATGCTTTAGATATTATGATCTCATAAAGAAGAATATAAATATCCATTGGACATATACATTTACTTTGGCCACATGATGGTGAAGAGCCAACTCATTGAAGAAGACCCTGGTTCTGAGAAAGACTGAGAACAGGAGGAAAAGAGGGCAACAGAGGATGAGATGGTTGGATGGCATCACTGACTCAATGGACATGAGTTTGAGCAAGCTCTGGGAGTTGGTGAAGGACAGGGAAGGCTGGCGTGCTGCAGTTCATGGGGTCACAAAGAGTCAGACAAGACTTAAGAGACTGAACAAGAATTAAATCTATGCTTTTCCATTTCCCTGTGAATTGCCTTCCTTCTCTTTGAAGTCCCAAAGTCCCTACCCACTTTTGTTTTAAGCTGAAGATGGTATTTAAAGTGAGGATTTTGTCCATTTTTAAAAGTTACTCAGATTTTCCCAGGTCTCTCCCATGTGTACATGTTATTAATCTTTTGTTTGATTTTTCTCCTATTAACCTGTCTCATACCAGTTTGATTCTTAGACCAGCAAGAAGAACTTAGAAGGGTAGAAAGAATTTCTTCCTTCCTGAGAGTGTATGACCTTAGACAAATTACTTAACCTCCCTGTGCTTCAAGAGTAAAATAATGATGACAATCTACCTGATTTATAGATTATAGTAAGGATTGAAGTATAGTATTTAGAATAAAGTGTTCAATGCTAGTCACCTTATACAGTTGTAAAATATTTAGTTAGAATCTCCCACCTTAATATTTGAAGCTTGAATCATGGTCTAACAACTTTAGTATCACCTGCAAATTTTTTGGAACTACAGAATCTAAGACTCCACCCCTGATTCATGAAACAAGACCTGGGATTTGCATTTGAACAAGAACCTCAGTTGAATCCTGTGTGACTTGTTTTGAGAAGCACGGCTAGGCATTCTTTGTCTCTAGCTCATTCATCTACATCAGACTTTTTCTGCTACTTTCAATTCCACAGGCTTTGGTTTCAGATTTATAAGGTTACAAATAGTTAATCTAATAAGTGACAGCAATACTGTATATCAATCGGGAATAATATATTCATGAAAGCAGAAGAGCAGCTGACCTCTTTTATTGCAATCAGTGTGATTTTTTTTTCCTAATTGAGTTAAACAATGAAAAGAAGTGTTCTATTTCTCGGCATTTTTTAATTGAAAAAAATATTCAATTAAAAAAACTCAAACCAGTTAACAGTTGAAAATATGTTTTGTATAGCCCCTTAACCTTAACTAAGCAGCTGTTTCCCCATCTATTGGTAAGTAGTCTTGCAATCATACATTTTGATAAAAACAGATAAACTGGCGCATTGTTACCATTACAATGGAAAATAATAAGAATTTTCTTATTCTACTTTAGTAAGATGTTTTATTTTCCTGTGTTTTTGTAGCTTCTAGATGAAGATTTCAGGTGAATTGTCTTCTGCTTATTTTTATTATTTTCTTTCTTAAAATATTATAATATTTAGCCTACCTTGTGATAAATAATCAGAATGATTCCTTGATGGCAATTTTACAAATTGAGAAGTTGATCTAATGAAGTATCAAGCTTTTCGCAGCAAGGGTTGGAGGGCGCACTCACCTAGAAACCACAAAAACCTGGCTTATAGCCCCATTGCTTCCTCTGATTGAGTGCACAACCTTCCAGAACCCCTTAATCATGGTAAGACTCAGTTTTCTCTTTCATAAAGTCTTGAAGCTCCAGGAGGAAGGTGCTTTTAAAGTGACTTCTGGAGCAACAGTTCTATTTTTCCATGAATCTTCTCTTAAGTCAAAGTAATACGTGCAACGGTTTCCCTGTATCTTTCACAAGTTTTTACCAGTAGCTTTTTCAACTTGTGCTAACTGGACTGAAGATTGACTGAGAAAAACATTCATTTTTGTTCCTTTACCTGATACACATCACTAAACAAATATTTCTTTAGTATTTCAAGTAACTTCTGGGACATTTTGATATTAAAGGTAAAGATCACACATATGGATGGTGAATGAAATTGCCACAAACCAATTTTCTGAGCCACCAGGGAATCCCAACTTTTGCAACACTTATTCCCAAAACTATGTGTACTTCAAAAATTGGATAATTTAAACCAAACAAACAAATAAAATATATGACTCGCACTAAGTGCAGTATGAGGACAGAATGCCATACCTAACCCTGAAGAAGCTCCTCCAGGCACATCAGTTAAATAGTTGGTACCAATAGTACTTTGAATAATAGCCACTCAAAGATATCAAGTTCTGATATCTGGAATTTGTAAATATTACCTTATTTGGAAAAAGGAACTTTGCAGATGTAATTAAACTAAGGGTTTTGAGATGGGGCGGTTGCCCTGGGTTTTCTGGGTGAGCTCTTAAATGCCATCATTCATAATTTATAAGAGAGAGCCAAAGGGAAATAATACATATACAGAGGAGAAAGAAGTGTGAAGATATAGGTAGAGACGGAAGTGATGTGACCAGAAGCCCAAGAATGCTATGACAACTACCAGAAGCTGGAAGAGGCAAAGGATGGATTTTCCCTTAGGGCAATGGAGGGGTCACAGTCCTGCTAAATAAATTTCAGATATCTAGATTCCAGAAACATAAGTGAATAAATTTCTATTTTTTAATGCCACAAATTTGTGAAGACTTTTCTTAGCAGTCTCAGAAAATTAGTACATGGTTCACTTTTAGAAATAAATCTTCTATGAAAATATCTCCCCCCTCCAAAAAAAGTCAGTGGAAAATATTCAAATCAGTGAATCAGATAATAATAGCTGAATCAGAAGTATACTAGTTTAAAAAAATGTAATTCTACTTTCAAATACCACCTCAGAATTTCATGGAGTAGAGGGAAAGATTAGTTGTAGGAAATTGGGACAAAATTTGAAATGGCAAACTTTTGGGACCCATTGCAGTCCATGGGATCGCTAAGAGTCGGACACGACTGAGCAACTTCACTTTCACTTTTCACTTTCATGCATTGGAGAAGGAAATGGAAACCCACTCCAGGGTTCTTGCCTGGAGAATCCCAGGGACAGGGGAGCCTGGTGGGCTGCCGTCTATGGGGTCGCACAGAGTCGGACACGACTGAAGTGAATTAGCAGCAGCAGCAGCAGCAGCAAAATCAGAATAAAAGTTGATGTGAACAACTTATGGTAAAAGGGCCCATGTAAAGGCAACACAATTTTCTAATTAACTGCAGTGAGCTTGAGACACTACTTCACCATGGATTCTGTTTGCTACAGAATTCTCATCCTGACCGACTACACAGAGCTCCAGTGTTCTTTGTGAGAGTTATGATAATGTAAACATGAACTTATTGCTTATTGCACAGCTAATTAGTTTTTCACCATGTAAAATATTCTTAACAACACTGTGAGGTAAATTTACTTTTGAAATACTTTGAAAATGGAAAAAAAAAAGACCTAAAATATATAAGTAATTTGCTTCAAATCACATACCAGTCAAGTGTTAAAATTACAAATTAAATCTAATAGTTAGCATTCCATAATACACGTTTACCTACTAAGTTGTATGGAAAACACCTGGCAATAGAAAGTTTACAACATGCTTTAGTTATTGGGATAAGACCGATCTGGCCTTCAAAATTGTGGAAACTTTTGAAATACTCCAAGGTCACTCTTAAAGAGGGGAACTCTTTAATATTGACCATTGATATATGTCTGAATGAACTAAGGAATGTTGAGTGGACTCTCCTCATGCCAGCTTTAGCTGGGGACTTGTACTGTCATTTCTTCTACGTCTGTTTGCGGAGAATTATGTAATGCATCACCTATTTAGCAAATTATAGGAAATAGTTTTTGTCACAGTGTGAAGAACTTTGCTAGTGTCAGAAGAATGTGGCAGTATAGATACAAAGTGCAGCTTGTTGAACTTAACACATTCCTTTGGCTTATTTTAAAGTCTGACTTCTGAACTCAGTTATTGTTGTTGTCACTTCTTGCATGGTTCCTGACTTCTGGAAATTGAGAAAAACAGTGACCCTTGTTCTAGCCGAGACCTGCATATAGCCCAAAGGTCAAGTCAAAGCTTCTCTCCTGGATACATGTTAGATATTAGTTAATAAGTGGGCCTTCCATGGCTTTCACACCCTGAGTTTTCTTAAGGTCACAATTTTTTAAAGGTGTCAGTTTAAATCCTATGTTGAAATTTATCTTCAAGCTTTGTTTTGAATCAATTTTATTTCTCTTGAGATTCTTTCACTTTTAGGTGTTTTAGATGACTCTCTTCTTTCCATCAACCCCAAAACTATATTTTTCCTAGATTTAACATATATTCTTTATTTTTGTATATTCATCACATATTACCAATAGGACAATTCAAAAATATAAGTTTGCAATTCCAGAGTGATTACATGTACATATGAGCATCATTTAGCTTTGTTCCTAAATGCTATTACAATTCTAATACTGCTGCTGCTGCTGCTGCTAAGTTGCTTCAGTCGTGTCCGACTCTGTGCGACCCCATAGACGGCGGCCCACCAGGCTCCCCTGTCCCTGGGATTCTCCAGGCAAGAACACTGGAGTGGGTTTCCATTTCCTTCTCCAATGCATGAAAGTGAAAAGTGAAAGTGAAGTCACTCTGTCGTGTCCGACTCTTCACGACCCCATGGTCTGCAGCCTACCAGGCTCCTCCATTCATGGGATCTTCCAGGCAAGAGTAATGGAGTGGGGTGCCATTGCGTTCTCCAACAATTCTAATACACATATACCTAAAATGACTCCTTGGTTCTATTGTCTTATGAAACCTAGTAAAAAGTCCAAGTATCTGTGACAAACGGGTTACTTTTTCTCATCTGTCAAAGAGAAAGATATTTCCCTTTAATATCTTTCTAGGATGCTTCTAAGGGCAAAGTCGTTTCACACATTATGTACACTGAACCTCTGTCAGATGTCTATTCCAGCTGCCACTCCTTCCCTTCCTCTTAACCTCTGTCTCCTTTCGTTCTGTCTGTCCACGTTGATGTCACCTGCACTTATCTGCTCCTGTCAACTTTCTTCTTAAACTGCCTATACAATGGTGTTTTGGCAAAGACTCCTAATAAATTTTCAAATAACTGTTTCTCTTCTAAGTTTTATCTAATGATATAGAGGATATATGCACATTTCAAGGTACACTTTATATCGTTCCTATTCTCTTTCCTCGTTGCCCCACAATTTAGTTAAACTGTGGAAGAACTAAAACGCCACCTGGTTCACATAGACAAGTACCACCGCTAAGGACAGCAAAACAAAATTATAAGCATTTAAATTCTGCTGTGAAGTTACCATCCACGCCCTAAACTGCTTATATCATTTCATGGGTAGAAAATAAACTATTACTTTATTTAAAACATTGTTGGGACTTCCCTGGTGGTCCGGTGGCTAAGATTCCATACTCCCAGTGCAGGGGGCCTGGGTTTGATCCTGGTCAAGAAACTAGATCCCTCATGCTGCAACTAAAAATGCTGCACACTGCAGCAAAGATCAAGAATCCTGCATGTTGCAACTAAGGCCCAGTGCAGCCAAATAAATAAATAGTTTTTTAAAAATCCACATTGTTATTTTGGCTCCTGCTTGGGACATATCCAACATTTTAATACAGGGAGTAACCCACATTGGCCTCCCACACCCTTTGGGACTGCTGATCTTCATTTTGTCACCCTCTTGTGCTTGCTCTGCATTCTCAGCTCTATTATGTGATCCACACAGATACTGCCACTTTCTTCAGTATCCACAGGGTAGTCAGGAGCTGATTGGGACCTCCACTGTCCCTCTTGCTCTTCGTCTGCTAGAGTAGAGAAATCCCCTGGGTGGGGATTTGGGGAAAATCCCATGGAACACTAGAGGCAGTTTCTTTTAATTCTGCTAAACACTGGTTTCTCTCCAAGGGCTCATAAGAAACAAAGGGTCTAGACTGGGGGAACTAAGTACAAAGTTAATTTTTGTACTTTGAGAAACAGTCCACTGAGTCCCTGTTACTGGTTCAAGTAAAACAAGGTCACACATTTTCATGTGTCTTCTTTTTCAGTTTCCCCGATCATCTCTGTCATTTAATTTCCATTAAGACACACTGTAACTCTTTCCAAATAATAACTCTATATCTAAACTTATGAACAAGTTTTGAGATATTTTCCATAGAAATTTTGTTGTCCTTCAAAGTCAGGAAATATGGCTAAATATCACAAATAAATAAGAGGTTATTTACTATTTATATATCAGTTATACATGCTTCTTTTAAATGCCCTGGTTGAGAAAATCCTGCTATCCATATTTATTTGGAAAAATTATTATTCATCAGAGACTGACTATGGAAGTATATGTGACAGGAAGATAAAATACACCAATTTGATTTTACTACTGAAGGTATCTTACAAATATATATCTAGTTTCTGATTCTGGGTCTGCTATTACTATAAATATTTCTTTGAATAAGTCACCTAATCTCTCTAAACTTCAGCTTCTGATTCTAAAAAGAAAAAATGAAGATATGAGCCTAGCTTATTCTGCAGGCTTATTGTGAAGTAAAAATGAGGAAAAAATATTTATGAGAGGAATTTGTGAATTGTGAAAAGGAAGCCTACATATCTGAGGATTTATTATAGAATCAATCAAAACTCCTTGCTCTTGTAATTCTGAAATATTTTCTTTTATCTTATTAAATTCCAATTTAAATACTTTATAGTAGATAAAATATAACATTTTATGTTTTATATTTAATATACTATATTAAATCAATTAGCATGTCAGTAATCATATATTTTATGTTTTGAGTAATTATTCATTGCTTGAATAAATACTAGCATGTACTAGGTACCAAGTATATTAAACTAAATGAGAGATTTTACAATTCAATATTTAAATATTATTTAATTTATAATGTATTGAATTATTAAATCCCAATATAGCATACAATAAAAAAGAAATAGCTGCAATGCAAGTTATGACATTCATTGATAGATTTAAATGCAGGAAGCTCTTGGAACATAAAGGTTTCCAGGGGAAAAAGGCATTTTGATTGTTTCACCAATGCTGTGCAGATCCCCAAGTGAAGAAAGAGATGTGTTAGTTATCAGTAGTTTGATCCGAGTAACTTGAACCTGTGAGTTTTGTGTGTTAGTTGCTCACTTGTGTCTGACTCTTGTAACCCCATGGACTGTAGCCTGCCAGGCTCCTCTGTCCATGGGATTCTCCAGGCAAGAATACTGAGTGGGTTGCCATTCCCTTCTCCAAGGAAACTTCCTGACCCAGGGATCGAACCTGGGTCTCCTGAGACATATTCTTTACTGTCTGAGTCACCAAGAAAGCCCTAATTTTAACCTAGATGCATCTGACTGAATAAAAAATAAATAAATAAATAACAAAAAAATTAAAAAAAAAAAACAAACTAGAAAACAATGTTGCTTAATTGAATGTTCCAGGGCTAAACTTCTTTTATTCACAATTGGGGTAGAAATTAAAATATATAATTAAGTTTGTCTATCTTTGCTACTTTCTTTTATAATGATTTTATTCTCTTTTAATACCTCCTTTGTGGTCTGTAAATGGCTTATCAGGAGTTCCAGGCATAAATCCTCATTACAACTAAAGTTATTAAGAAAAGAGACCATTTGTCATGATTGGCTCTGGCAAAGACTCTGAGAGGACTTGCTGTTATCCATGAAAAATTATTATAGGCAAGAACGTGGGTTCTCTGATTGCCCAGCCTGAGCACCATGCCCTTTCTAAGAGTGTTGAATCAGATTAAGGTTGCAGAGAGCTTTCTCAAGTGGAAACAGGCTAATTATCACAAGGCATTTTATGTGTATTTATTTGTTTTATGTGTATTTACTTATGTGTATCTGTGTTTGTAATTTTTTTTTTAATGTTTCTTTCCTCTAGGCAATAACTTTGGCTAGAAACTTTGTGCATTCTTTTTACTGCTCCATACCTATGGGAAAAGTTTAATAAATATTTGTTTAATGAATTAAAGAATGAGTGATAGACAGCCACCTGATATGAAAGAAGAAATTGAAATTTATATTAAAAATAATGCATTTACCTATACATCTTCCTATAATTTTCTTTGTGTCTCTATATCCAAAGAATTCCTTTTGAAATCTTTCATCAGAGACTCCACTGGTATCAATATGCCCCTTGAGTAATGAAAAATTTTACTTTAATTTATAATTTAATTCAATTTATAATTTTATATTTAGTTTATATATTTGTTTTGGCAGTGGTTTAACAAGTTAAAAATTCTCAAAGGCATAGAAGTTTGTGTCCATCTCTTCAGTTTATTAGCTTGTAACAGAAGTTCTGAATTAAGCAGTACATTGGGTTGATCAAAATAAGCTTGTCCTTTTTTATAATAAAAATGATCATATTAATAATTTCATATGGCTCA
This sequence comes from Bubalus bubalis, assembly GCF_019923935.1. Classification (NCBI taxonomy): domain Eukaryota; kingdom Metazoa; phylum Chordata; class Mammalia; order Artiodactyla; family Bovidae; genus Bubalus; species Bubalus bubalis. The sequence continues at coordinate 116,881,221 of NC_059160.1, read as the reverse complement.
AGTGTAGATAATTTACTAGCTCACACAACTTAAAAATCTACAGGTGGACCTGGCATATTTTCAGCATTCTGGCCTCATGAGGTTGTTTTCATTCTGAGGCTCTGCTTATGATACTAAGATAAATGCCACCAGCATTTAGGACTACATCCTTCTTCATTATTTTCAGTTAGAAAGAGGGGGTATTACTTCACCATATTCCCCCTCAAAAGTCCTGAGAGATACTCTAGACTTGCAGAACTCAGCCCATGACACAGTTTAGCAGTGTGGATCGCGAAGAGTCAGACACAACTGAGCGACTTCCCTTTCACTTTTCATTTTCATGCATTGGAGAAGGAAATGGCAACCCACTCCAGTGTTCTTGCCTGGAGAATCCCAGGGACGGGGGAGCCTGGTGGGCTGCCGTCTATGGGGTCGCATAGAGTTGGACACGACTGAAGCGACTTAGCAGCAGCAGCAGCAGCAGCATAGTTCCCACCACTGCAGCTACAAGTGCATGTCAGTCTCCAAAAAGCCATATGGATCCCCAAACTACAGTTGGCATAAAATAAATGAGAATGGGAAAAAGGATGTTGTGGGAGGCAGTGGAAACTATTCACTATTTTGTCTCTAAAAAAAATTTAATGTACTAATAATGAATCTAGTTAAAGTGGGGGAAATGAGAACCTGGCATAATTCCTGGGATTTCTGGATGACAGATATTTATAACTTCGGCTATTTTATGTTTATGAGAGAATTTTTTTAAAAAATCCTGTATCTTGATTCAAGTTTTTACAGACAAGAGTGATTTAATATTTACCCATTACATATGTACCTGATCTTAAGGTGGAGAGCATAAGCAAAATCTTATTTGGCTTTGATTATAAAAAGTGAAAGTGTTAGTCACTCAGTTGTGTCCAACTCTGTGATCCCATGGACTGCAGCCTTTCAGGCTTCTCTGTCTATGGAATTTCCCAGGCAAGAATACTGGAGTGTGTAGCCATTCCCTTCTCCAGTAGATCTTGCTAACTGAGGGATCAAACCTGGATCCTGTATTGCTGGTGGATTATTTAACTTCTGAGCCCCCAGGGAACTCCAAAGGGGCAGGAGAAAACTATTTTCAATCAAAGGGGACAAAGAAAATATAAGAGAAAAGTGTGGGTCCATTGAAATAGTTGAACAAATACCTTCTTTCAAGGAAACATATAACATTTTAATATTTTCCTCAGAATCAATATCTATGTTCTATTCTGCGGGCTTGGGCTTTCCAGGTAGCATAGTGGTAAAGAATATCCACCTGCCAATGCAAGAAATGCGAGAGATGCAGGTTCGATCGCTGGGTCTGGAAGATCCCCTGGAGTAAGAAATGGCAACGCACTACAGTGTTCTTGCTTGGAGAATTTAATGAACAGGGAGTCTGGAAGGCTACAGTCCATGGGATCGCAAAAAGTAGGAGGCTACTGAGCACAGCACATTCTGAGGGCTGAGAGTTAAGAATACTACAGATATTTCTTGGTGATTATGACTAACACAAGGATTATTATAAATGGAGTCTTCTTACAGTAAAAGAAGCTTGCAGAAATGAAATTTTTGTGTAAAGATTACCCAGCTCTCCAAGTTCAGTTCTAAAGAAAGTTTGTGGCACAGTTCTAGAACAAGTTGGTAAGTGAAGTAGATATCAAAGGATAGGATTCAGCCTTTCAAAATTAATGCCCACATAGTAGGGGATAGATATTAAAACTGTGAATTTGGGTTGACTTATGAACAGAGGATTCTGTTTGCCACCATTCACGCCATAGTTATGAGACACAAAAGCAATTCCAGGTTAGACCCAAACTAAACCACCAGAGTTGGGAGAAGGCAACGGCACCCCACTCCAGTACTCTTGCCTGAAAAATCCCGTGGACGGAGGGGCCTGGTGGGCTGCAGTCCATGGGGTCGCTAAGAGTTGGACATGACTGAATGACTTCCCTTTCACTTTTCACTTTCATGCATTGGAGAAGGAAATGGCAACCCACTCCAGTGTTCTTGCCTGGAGAATCCCAGGGATGGGGGAGCCCAGGGATGGGCTGCCGTCTATGGGGTCGCACAGAGTCGTACACGACTGAAGCAACTTAGTAGTAGTAGTAAACCACCAGAGTTATGCTAGGCTATGCTCATAATTAATATTACATTTGTGGGAAAACTGGACCTAATTAAAAAAAAAAGGGAACAGGCCAGATATCTGGATTAAAATACATATGCTAGAAAAATGTATGCTAATTTGTTGTCATGAAGGATGTGAAAAATGTTTTTACAGCCTAGAATACCTTTCAGAGCATCCTTTTAAAGATCTCTGAATACTTAGTATTGTGAAACTCATTTAATTAAGGGTTTTCTTCTTATGAATGGACATTTACAATTGCACCATTACAAAGTCCAGGGAGAAGACTTAAAGAAAAAATGCAAAGGAGATAACATGGAGTGGCCCATGAAGTAAGAGGGGAAGCAGGAGTGCTTTGTTCTAAACACCAAGAAAAGGAAGTGTATCAAAAATAGGAGAAAGATCAACTGCATCAATTAGCTAAGATAAATCAGTATAGAATTAGGGATTGTTCAGTGAATTTAGCAACCTAGAAATCATATGATGCAATATTGACAATAGTAGTTCTGTTAGAATTAAAGCATGAACACTTGGTGGAAATGAGATTAAGAGAAAACAGGAAAATGTAGTTGGAAGTAGTGAGGATAAACACTTGTTTTGAAATACAAAAAAAAAAAAATCAAGGCTGTATCTGGCAGGAAATTGGATTCAAGCAAAGGTATCTACTTGCATGCTTGTTCATTCCTTGCTGTTGGAAACAATCAGGAGATTGTTTGTGGCAAGAGGGAAGGAGGGCTAGAGAAAAATTGGTTGAAAAGTAAGGAAGAGATAGGATCTGGTGAAAAGGTAGAGATATTGCTTAAGTTGAACATAAGTATTTCTTTAAAGTATTGGAAGAAAGAGAATGTGGGTGAAAATATTACTGAGCAGGAATGTGAGAAAATTCACTTGGTCCCTTCTAGCCTAAGACAAGAGCAAGATTGTTCACTTAAATTTTGGCCTTAAAATTGTTCAAACGACCTCCATTTTCAAGTTGTAGACATTTGTTTATTTATTTATTTATTATCATTCTTAACAGAATTACTTGTTCTGGGTGCAGGAGATTTTTGTGGCAAATATTGCTAGTTGACTACATAATACATACATATATATATATATATATATATATATATATATATATCTCCTATAAAAGGTCAGTTTTCATTCCAATCCCAAAGAAAGGCAATGCCAAAGAATACTCAAACTACCACACAATTCCACTCATCTCACACACTAGTAAAGTAATGCTCAAAATTCTCCAAGCCAGGCTTCAGCAATATGTGAACCATGAACTTCCAGATGTTCAAGCTGGTTTTAGAAAAGGCAGGGGAACCAGAGATCAAATTGCCAACACCCGCTGGATCATGGAAAAAGCAAGAGAGTTCCAGAAAATCATCTATTTCTGCTTTATTGACTATGCCAAAGCCTTTGACTGTGTGGATCACAATGAATGTGGAAAATTCTGAAAGAGATGGGAATACCAAACCACCTGACCTGCCTCTTGAGAAACCTGTATGCAGGTCAGGAAGCAACAGTTAGAACTGGACATGGAACAACAGACTGGTTTCAAATAGGAAAAGGAGTAAGTCAAGGCTGTATATTGTCACCCTGCTTATTTCACTTATATGCAGAGTACATCATGAGAAACGCTGGGCTGGAAGAAGCACAAGCTGAAATCAAGATTGCTGGGAGAAATATCAATAACCTCAGATATGCAGATGACACCACCCTTATGACAGAAAGTGAGGAGGAACTAAAAAGCCTATTGATGAAAGTGAAAGAGGAGAGTGAAAAATTTGGCTTAAAGCTCAACATTCAGAAAACCAAGATGATGGCTCACTTCATGACAAATAGATGGGGAAACAGTGGAAACAGTGGCTGACTATTTTGGGGGGCTCCAAAATCACTGAAGATGGTGATTGCAGCCATGAAATTAAAAGACACTTACTTCTTGGAAGGAAAGTTATGACCAACCTAGATAGCATATTGAAAAGTAGAGACATTACTTTGCCAACAAAGGTCCATCTATTCAAGGCTATGGTTTTTCTAGTGGTCATATATGTATGTGAGAGTTGGACTGTGAAGAAAGCTGAGTGCCGAAGAATTGATGCTTTTGAACTGTGGTGTTGGAGAAGACTCTTGAGAGTCCCTTGGACTGCAAGGAGATCCAACCTGTCCATCCTAAAGGAGATCAATCCTGAGTGTTCATTGGAAGGACTGATGCTGAAGCTGAAACTCCAGTACTTTGGCCACCTCATGCGAAGAGTTGACTCATTGGAAAAGACTCTAATGCTGGGAGGGACTGGGGTTAGGAGGAGAAGGGGATGACAGAGGATGAGATGGCTGGATGCCATCATTGACTCGATGGACATGAGTTTGGGTAAACTCTGGGTGTTGGTGATGGACAGGGAGGCCTGGAGTGCTGTGATTCATGGGGTCGCAAAGAGTTGGACATGATTGAGTGACTGAACTGAACTGATCTGATTCCATTACCAAGGAAACCCTAGTTGTATTTGACACAACTCTGCCAACCAATATTTCTTTTCAGAGGGTGATGACATTATTCCAGTGTTCTGATTAATGGGATCGAAGCTGGGAAAATTTCATACTTCCTGGTACATGCATCCCACAAATACTTCCTCTCTTAAAGTGAATATGTACCAAATGTCATTGTAGCAAGATTCTTGTGACCATGAGATGGTAAGCTTGAGGATGAAAGCACAAACACTAAGAAAAGTGGAGTAGAAAGGACGAACTGGAAATGAAGCTATTTGCAGGGCAGCACTAGAGACAGAGGCAGAGGCATGGGTCGTCTGTGGCCTGCTGCAGGGTTGGGGGTACTGAGTGTAGCAGCATGAGCATGAGACCTTAAGGTGGGTGCCATTGTCTTCATTACCTCCACCATAGTGTGGCCCCAGGTAAATAACAGAGAGGGAACACAGATGGACTGGTCAACAGAAAACTGGATTAATGATCTATTGAGCATGGCCAGGCCTATCAGAATAAGACCCAGTTTCACCCTCAGTCAGTCTCTCATCAGGAAGGTTCCATAAGCCTCTTATCCTTCTCCTTCAGAGAACAGACAGAATGAAAACCATAATCACAGAAAACTAACCAAACTGATCACATGGACCACAGCCTTGTCTAACTCCATAAAAATATAAGTATGCCATGTAGGGCCACCCAAGATGGATGGGTCTTGGTGGAGAGTTCTGACAAAACATGGTGCTCGAAGGGAATGGCAGACCACTTGAGTATTGGAAGTGGTCAAACAGGAGGTGGCAAGAGTGAACAATGATATTTTAGGAATCAGCGAACTAAAATGGACCAGAATGGGTAAATTGAACTCAGGTGGCCATCATGTCTATTACTGTGGGCAGGAATCCCTTAGAAGAAATGGAGTAGCCATCATAGTCAACAAAAGAGTCCTGAATGAAGTACTTGGATGCAATTTCAAAAACGACAGAATGATCTCTGTTCATTTCCAAGGCAAACCATTCAACATCACAGTAAACCAAGTCTATGTTCTGACCAATAAAGCTGAAGAAGCTGAAGTTGACTGGTTCTATGAAGACCTACAAGACCTTCTAGAACTAACACTCAAAAAAGCAGTCCTTTTCAATATAGGGGACTGGAATGCAAAAGTAGGAAGTCAAGAAATATCTGGAGTAACAGGAAAATTTTGTCTTGGAGTACAGAATGAAGAAGGGCAAAGGCTAATACAGTTTTGCCAAGAGAATGCATTGGTAATAGCAAACGTTCTCTTCCAACAAAACAAGAGAAGACTCTATACCTGAAGTTAATAGATGGTCAATACCGAAATCAGTATATTTACTGATTATATTCTTTGCAGCCAAAGATGGAGAAGCTCTATACAGTCAGCAAGAGCAAGACTGGGAGCTGACTGTGGCTCAGATCATGAACTCCATACTGCCAAATTCTGACTTAAATTGAAAAAAGCAGGGAAAACCACTAGACCATTAAGGTATGACCTAAATAAAATACCACATGATTATACAGTGGAAGTGAGAAATAGATTCAAGGGATTAGATCTGATACATAAACTGCTTGAAGAACGATGGGCAGAGGTTCATAACATTGCACAGAAGGCAGGGATCCAGATTATCCCCAAGAAAAAGAAATGCAAAAGGCAAAGTGGTTTTCTGTCTCAGAAATAGCCTTACAAATACCTGTGAAAAGAAGAGAAGTGAAAGGCAAAGGAGAAGAGGAAAGACATACCAATTTGAATGCAGAGTTCCAAAGAATAGCAAGGAGAGACAAGAAAGCCTTCCTCAGCAATCAATGCAAAGAAATAGAGGAAAACAATTGAATGTGAAAGACTAGAGTTCAGTTCAAGAATATTAGAGATCCCAAGAGAACATTTCATACAAAGATGGGCACAATAAAGGACAGAAATGATATGGACCTAACAGAAGCAGAAGATATTAAGAAGAGGTGTCAGGAATACACAGAAGAACTATACAAAAAAGATCTTGATGACCCAGGTAATCACGATGGTATGTATGATCACTCACCTAGAGCCAAACATCCTGGAACGTGAAGTTAGGTGGGCTTTAGGAAGAATCACTATGAACAGAGCTAGTGGAGGTGATGAAATTCCAGTTGAGCTATTTCAAATCCTAAAACATGATGCTGTGAAAGTGCTGCACTCAATATGCCAGCAAATTTGGAAAACATGGCAGTGGCCACAGGGCTTGAAAATGTCAGTTTTCATTCCAATCCCAAAGAAAGGCAATGCCAAAGAGTGGTCAAACTGCTGCACAACTGCACTCATCTCACATACTAGAAAAGTAATATTCAAAATTCTCCAAGCCAGCCTTCAACAGTACATGAACTGTGAACTTCCAGATGTTCAAGCTGGATTTAGTGAAGGCAGAGGAACCAGAGATTAAATTACCAACATCCATTGGATCATCAAAAAAGCAAGAGAGTTCAAGAAAAACATCTACTTCTGCTTGACTGACTATGCCAAAATCTTTGACTGTGTGGATCACAACAAACTGTGGAAAATTCTTAAAGAGATGGGAATATCAGACTACCTGACATGCCTGCTGTGAAATCTGTATGCAGGTCAGGAAGAAACAGTTAGAACTGGACATGAAACAGCAGACTGGTTCCAAATAGGAAAAGGAGTATGTCAAGGGTGTTTATTGTCACCCTGATTATTTAACTTATATTCAGAGTACATCATGAGAAATGCTGGGCTGGAGGAAGCACAAGCTGGAATCAAGATTGCTGGGAGAAATATCAATAACCTCAGATATGCAGATAACACCACCCTTATGGCAGAAAGTGAAGAAGAACTAAAGAGCCTTTTGATGAAAGTGATAGAGGAGAGTGAAAAAGTTGGCTTAAAGCTCAACATTCAGAAAACTAAGATCATGGCATCTGGTCCCATCACTTCATGGCAAATAATGGAGAAACAGTGGAAACAGTGGCTGACTTTATGTTTGGGGTCTCCAAAAATCACTGCAGATGGTGACTGCAGCCATGAAATTAAAAGACACTTACTCCTTGGAAGAAAAACAATGACAAAACTAGACAGTATATTAAAAAGCAGAGATATTACTTTGCCAGCAAAGGTCTATGTAGTCAAAGCTATGGTTTTTTCAATAGTCATGTATGGATGTGAGCATTGGACCATAAAGAAGGTGAAGCACTGGAGGACTGTTGCTTTTGCCCTGTGGTGTTGGAGAAGACTCTTGAGAGTCCCTTGGGCAGCAAGGAGATCCAACCAGTGCATCCTAAAGGAAATCAACCCTGAATATTCATTGGAAGGACTGATGCTGTAGCTGAAACTCCACTTCTCTGGCCACCTGATGCAAAGAACAGCCTCGTTGGAAAAGACCCTGATGCTGGGAAAGACTGAGGGCAGAAGAAGAAGGGTGCAACAGAGCATGAGATGTTCGATGACATCATCAACTCAATGGGTGTCGTTTGAGAAAACTCCAGGATAGTGGTAGAGATATTGATGAATAGGGAAGCCTGGCTTGCTGCAGCCCATGGAGTCACAAAGAGTTGGACAGGACAGAGCGACTGAACAACAACAACAATTTGCCCCTCATGCTTCTGCACATCTTGGGACAGCTTTTGTGTTTGACTCTAGACTACATTGTCAAGGCTGTTTGTAAAGCAAACAAGCCATGATAATAAAGATGTGTCTCCCTCTGGGCAAAAACAGATTTGTTTCCTATGCAAGATAATCAAGATAATGCCTTCCCCTGGCACACTGATTGGGTAGATTTTCTAATAGTCCCCTTATAATTAAAGATTTTCCCCTAAGGCCAAGTTTCTTAACTTGGAGGCAAATCCTCTACAAGTGTCAGCAACCATGTGGATTAGTCTATTCCTATGAAACACAAGTAGGTAAGAGAAACCTATAAGAGCATGAAGCACATGCCACCTGCTATGCCCTAAGTATTAAAGTATTTTGCATCTGAGCCAGGAGTCTTGTGTATTCTGCCAGCATCCTTGAAAGTATAGTAAGCTCATTTACAGTGGTTTCTTTTTCAAAAAATTCTTATTTATTTATTTTTGGCTGTGCTGGATCTTCACTGCTGCACACAGGCTTTCTCTAGTTGCAGTAAGCGGCAGTAATCTTCATTGCAGTGTGTAGATTTCTCATTGTGATGGCTTCTCTTGTTGCAGAGCTCAGGCTCTAGAGTGTGCAGGCTTCAGTAGTAACAGCATATGGGTTTAGTTGTTCCATACCAGGTGGGATCTTCCTGGACCAGAGACCAAACCTGTGTCCACTGCATTGACAGGTGGGCTCTTAACCACTGGAAGAATCACTTAATCACCAGGGAGGCCCCTGAAAGTGGTTTAAAATCTCAATTCTTCAGAGTTCTTGGCATCTTAATATTATTCAACATCCTAACTCAGTAGTCAAGTATTGCCCTAAAAAATACTTGCCATATTTGCATCTTAAAGCCTTTGACACTGTAATAAAGGAATTTATAATGTCATACCCTATAAATTATCTTCCCATGAAATCTTCACTGGTTCTATGTTCTGAATTAATTACTGCTATTCTTGTTCTCTTTAGAACTTTGCAATTAATACATCATTTAATTAATCCTACTTTTTAAAATAAATTTTATGTATGATGTCTTTCCACTTGATTGTGAATAACTAATGAGAAAGAGTGGCAGTTTCTTAATATTTGATTTTTCAAAGCACCTTGCCCAGTTTGTCTAAATATAATACAACACATACACCTTTGAATTTTCAAAGATAATTTTAATAATAAAATAAATTCCTTAATACTTATTTGAATAATTAAACAATGCATTTATGTGGCACGTTAGCATTTTCAAAGGACTCACACATATTATCTAACATAATGAATTATATTCTAACCTTCCTGTGCAATAAGAGTATTATATCGATAAAATGGACTCCATGGATTCAGTTCTGATTCCTAGCTTCATGTATTTCCTTTGGAATTTTAATGACTGTGAAAACTACTCAGTTTGTTTTATTTCAAACTTTTTACTTCCCACAAATAGTAAATAAAGTTGGCATTTAAAAAAAATTTGTTTCTCTCTCATTGTACCTTCAGGCTTTCTTCTAGAAAAGTTCAAAGCCATTATTCAATTTAAGAAATGTTACAAGAAGAAAGATACCAAAAAGTTCTGGAGTATGTTATGATCCTTCTATAGAGAAAGAAGCAGTCAATTTTTATGCAAAAGTGAAGTAAAAAGTCAAAATTGTGTTAATAAAGAGTAGTATTAATACAACACTAGAGCAGATTAAAAATAAGAAATGAGAATTTTATGTTTAATATGACATGCTGAAATCATGTAAATTTTATACTGTAATTATTGTTATTCTTTTAATCTCCACTTGATAATGCTCTTCATAATCACTACACAATTCCTAAAGGAGAATAGACATGAATACAATTATCAAGAAATAATACAGTCTAGAACATATTATGCTGGCTCTTGCTCTTTTAACTATTACAGTAGACATATTAATATGTTTAATCGAGATATCCAAGTGCATTAAATTATTTGGTTGAAAATGAACACCTCCTCTGTTTGTTGATTGTGTATACATTTATGTTTTTTGTGTGTGCATTTGTGTGTTTGGAGGTGGTCAGGAAGAACACAGGAGAAAATTTGTTAATAAGGCAGTATTTACCAATATAAAAATGAGACATTATATTGATTAGAATATTTTGCTCACTTGTTGTTTAGTCACTAATCCTGTCTGACTCCTTGTGACCCCATGAACTGTAGCATAGCAAGCTTCCCTGTCCTTCACCCTCTCTAACTCATATCCATTGAGCCAGTGATGCCATTCAAGCAACTCATCCACTGTTGATCAAGTCTCCTCCTGCCCTCAATCTTTCCCGGCATCAGGATCTTTTCCAGTGACTCAGCTCTTCCTATCAGGTGGCCAAAGTATTGGAGCTTCAGCTTCAGCATAAGTCTTTCCAATGAATATTCAGGGTTGATTTATTTTAGGATTAACAGATTTGATCTTCTTGCTGTCCGAGGCACTATCAAGAGTCTTCTCCAGTATCACAGTTTGAAAGCAGCAGTTCTTTGGCTCTCAATTTACTTTATGGTCCAACTCTCACATGTGTACATGACTACTGCAAAAACCATAGCTTTGACTATACAGACCATTGTTGGCAAAGTGATATCTCTGCTTTTTAATATGCTGCCTAGCTTTCTCATATCTTTTCTTCCAAGAGGCAAGCCATCTTTTAATTTCATGGCTGCAGTCACTGTCTGCAGTACTTTTTGAGGCCAAGAAAATAAAGTCTGTCACTGTTTCCATTGTTTCCCTGTTTATTTGCCATGGAGTGATGGGACTAGATGCCATGGTCCTAGTCTATTTAATGTTGAATTTTAAGCCAGCTTTTTCACTCTCTTCTTTCACATTCATCAAGAGTCTCTTTAGTTCCTCTTTGCTTTATGCCATTATAGTGGTGTCATCTGCATGTCTGAGCTTACTGACATTTCTCCTGGCAATCTTGATTTTATCCAGCCTAGATTTATGCATGATGGACTCTGCATATAAATTAAATAAGCAGGGTGATGATATACAGCCTTGACATACTCCTTTCCAATTTAGAACCAGTCTGTTGTTCCATGTCCAGTTCAGTTCTCTTCAGTCCCTCAGTCGTATCTGACACTTTGCGAGCCCATGAATTGCAGAACTCCAGGCTTCCCTGTCCATCATCAACACCCTGAGTTCACTCAAACTCACTTCCATCGAGTCAGTGATGCCATCCAGCCATCTCATCCTCTGTCATCACCTTCTCCTCCTGCCCCCAATCCATCCCAGCCTCAGAGTCTTTTCCAATGAGTCAGCTCTTTGCATGAGGTGGCCAAAGTATTGGAGTTCCAGCTTTAGCATCATCCTTCCAAAGAACACCCGGGACTGATCTCCTTTAGAATGGACTGGTTGGAACTCCTTGCAGTCCAAGGGACTCTCAAGAGTCTTCTCCAACACCACAGTTCAAAAGCATCAATTCTTCGGCACTCAGCTTTCTTCACAGTCCAACTCTCACATACATATATGACCACTAGAAAAACCATAGCCTTGAATAGATGGACCTTTGTTGGCAAAGTAATGTCTCTACTTTTCAATATGCTATCTAGGTTGGTCATAACTTTCCTTCCAAAGAGTAAGTATCTTTGAATTGCATGGCTACAATCATGATGTACGGTGATTTTGGAGCCCCCCAAAAATAAAGTCTGACACTGTTTCCACTGTTTCCCCATCTATTTCCCATGAAATGATGGGACCAGATACCATGATCTTCATTTTCTGAATGTTGAACTTTAAGCCAACTTTTTCATTCTCCTTTTTCACTTTTGTCAAGAGGCTTCTGAGCTCCTCTTCACTTTCTGCCATAAGGGTGGTGTCATCTGCATACCTGAGGTTATTGATATTTCTCCCAGCAATCTTGATTCCAGCTTGTGCTTCTTCCAGCCCAGTGTTTCTCATGATGTATTCTGCATATAAGTTAAATAAACAGGGTGACAATATACAGCCTTGACTTACTCCTTTTCCTATTTGGAACCAGTCTGTTGTTCCATGTCCAGTTCTAACTGTTGCTTCCTGACCTGCATACAGGTTTCTCAAGAGGCAGGTCAGGTGGCCTGGGATTCCCATCTCTTGAAGAATTTTCCACTTTCATTGTGATCCACACAGTCAAAGGCTTTGGCATAGTCAATAAAGCAGAAATAGATGATTTTCTGGAACTCTCTTGCTTTTTCCATGATCCAGCGGATGTTGGCAATTTGATCTCTGGTTCCTCTGCCTTTTCTAAAATCAGCTTGAATATCTGGAAGTTCATGGTTCACGTAATGCTGAAGCCTGGCTTGGAGAATTTTGAACATTACTTTACTAGCATGTGAGATGAGTGCAATTGTGCAGTAGTTTGAGCATTCTTTGGCATTGCCTTTCTTTGGAATTGGAATGAAAACTGACTTTTTCCAGTCCTGTGGCCACTGCTGAGTTTCCCAAATTTGCTGGCATATTGAGTGCAGCACTTTCACAGCATCATCTTTCAGGATTTGAAATAGCTCAACTGGAATCCCATCACCTCCACTAGCTTTGTTTGTAGTGATGCTTTCTAAGGCCCACTTGACTTCACATTCCAGGATGTCTGGATCTAGGTCAGTGATCACACCATTGTAATTATCTTAGTCGTGAAGATCTTTTTTGTACAGTTCTTCTGTGTATTTTTGCCACTTCTTCTTAATATCTTCTGCTTCTGTTAGGTCCATACCATTTCTGTCCTTTATAGAGCCCATCTTTGCATGAAATATTCCCTTGGTATCTCTAATTTTCTTGAAGAGATCTTTAGTCTTTCCATTCTGTTGTTTTCCTCTATTTCTTTGCATTGATTTTTGAGGAAGGCTTTCTTATCTCTTCTTGCTATTCTTAGGAACTCTGCATTCAGATGCTTATATTTTTCCTTTTCTCCTTTGCTTTTCATTTCTCTTCTTTTCACAGCTATTTGTAAGGCCTCCCCAGACAGCCATTTTGCTTTTTTGCATTTATTTTCCATGGGGATGGTCTTGATTCCTGTCTTCTGTACAATGTCATGAACCTCCATCCATAGTTCATCAGGCACTCTATCCATCAGATCTAGTCCCTTAAATATATTTCTCACTTCCACTGTATAATCATAAGGGATTTGATTTAAGTCATACCTGAATTCTCTAGTGGTTTTCCCTACTTTCTTCAATTTAAGTCTGAATTAGGCAATAAGGAGTTCATGATCTGAGCCACAGTCAGCTCCTGGTCTTGTTTTTGCTGACTGCATAGAGCTTCTCCATCTTTGGCCGCAAAGAATATAATCAATCTGATTTTGGTGTTCACCATCTGGTGATGTCCATGTATAGAGTTTCCTCTTGTGTTGTTGGAAGAGGGTGTTTGCTATAACCAGTGCATTCTCTGGCAAAACTCTTTTAGCCTTTGCCCTGCTTCATTCTGTATTCCAAGGCCAAATTTGCCTGTTACTCCAGGTGTTTCTTGATTTCATACTTTTGCATTCCAGTCCCCTATAATGAAAAGGACATGTTTTTTGGGTGTTAGTTCTAAAAGGTCTTGTAGGTCTTCATGGAACCATTCAACTTCAGCTTCTTCAGTTTTACTGGTTGGGGCATAGACTTAGATTACTGTGATACTGAATGGTTTGCCTTGAAAACGAACAGAGATCATTCTGTCGTTTTTGAGATTGCATCCAAATACTGCAATTCAGACTCTTTTGTTGACCATGATGGCTACTCTATTTCTTCTAAGGGATTCCTGCCCACAGTAGTAGATATAATGGTGATTTGAGTTAAATTCAGCCATTGCTTCTTAACCAGCATACAGGTTTCTCAGGAGGCAGGTAGGGTGGCCTGGTATTCCCATCTCTTTAAGAATTTTCCACAGTTTTTTGTGATTCACACAGTCAAAGGCTTCAGCACAGTTAATGAAGCAGATTTTTTTTTTTTTTTTCTGAAATTCTCTTGCTTTGTCTAAAATCCAAAGGAGGTTGGCAATTTCATCTCTGGTTCCTCTTCCTTTTCTAGGTCCAGCTTGTACATTTGGAAGTTCTCAGTTCACATACTGCTGAAGCCTAGCCTGAAGAATTTAGATCACAACCTTGCTAGAATGTGAGATGAGTGCAATTGTGTAGTAGTCTCAACATTCTTTGGCATTTCTCTTCTTTGGGGTTGACATGAAAATGGACCTTTTCTAGTCCTGTGGCCACTGCATTGTTTTCCAAATTTGCTGACATATTGAATTATCAGCATCATCTTCTAGGATTATAAATAGCTCAGCTGGAATTTCATCCTCCACTAGCTTTGTTCATAGTGATGCTTCCTAAGGCCCGCTTAACTTCGCATTCCAGGATGTTTGGCTCTAGGTGAGTGATCACACTGTTGTGGTTATCTGGGTCATTCAGATCAGATCAGTCGCTTAGTCGTGTCCGACTCTTTGCGACCCCATGAATCGCAGCACGCCAGGCCTCCCTGTCCATCACCAACTCCTGGAGTTCACTCAGACTCACGTCCATCGAGTCAGTGATGCCATCCAGCCATCTCATCCTCTGTCGTCCCCTTCTCCTCCTGCCCCCAATCCCTCCCAGCATCAGAGTCTTTTCCAATGAATCAACTCTTCGCATGAGGTGGCCAAAGTACTGGAGTTTCAGCTTTAGCATCATTCCTTCCAAAGAAATCCCAGGGCTGATCTCCTTCAGAATGGACTGGTTGGATCTCCTTGGAGTCCAAAGGACTCTCAAGAGTCTTCTCCAACACCACAGTTCAAAAGCATCAATTCTTCGGCACTCAGCCTTCTTCACAGTCCAACTCTCACATCCATACATGACCACAGGAAAAACCATAGCCTTGACTAGACGGACCTTTGTTGGCAAAGTAATGTCTCTGCTTTTGAATATGCTATCTAGGTTGGTCATAACTTTCCTTCCAAGGAGTAAGCGTCTTTTAGTTTCATGGTTGCAGTCACCATCTGTAGTAGGACCGCTTTTTTGTACAATTTTTCTCCATATTCTTGCCACCTCTTCTTCAAGTCTTCTGCTTCTGTTAGGTCCATACCATTTCTGTCCTTTATTGTGCACATCTTTGCATGAAATATTCCCTTGGTATCTCTAATTTCCTTGTAGAAATCTCCAGTCCTTCCCATTCTGCTATTTTCCTGTATTTCTTTGCATTGTTCACTTAAGAAGGTTTTCTTATCTCTCCTTGCTATTCTTTGGAACTATGAGTTCAAATGGTATATCTTTCTTTTTCTCCTTTGCCTTGCACTTCTCAGCCTCCTCAAACAACCATTTTGCCTTTTTGCATTTCTTTGTCTTGGGGATGGTTTTGACCACCGTCTTCTGTACAAGGTTAGGGACCTCCATCCATAGTTCTTCAGGCACTCTGTGTATCAGATCTAATTTCTTGATTCTATTTGTCACTTCCTCTGTAATCGTAAGAGTTTTGATTTAGGTTATATCTGAATGGTCTAGTGGTTTTTTCTACTTTCTTTAAGTCTGAATTTTGCAATAAGCAGTTCATGATCTGAGCCACAGTCAGCTCCTGGTCTTGTTTTTGCTGACTGCATAGAGCTTCTCCATCTTTGGCTGCAATAATGGGAGATAAGTTTCCCTAAATATAAGTAGAGTAACTTAATGTCACCAAATAATTGCAAGAAATTTTGTTTATGGGGAAGTAATTTTTTTCTGTAAAATTTTTAGTTGGAATATCATTGCTTTACAATGTTGTGTTGGTTTCAGCTGTACAATGAAGTGAATAATCTGTATACATATATCCCCTGCCTCTTAAGCCCTCCTCCAACCCATCCCACTCAACTAAGTCATCACACAGCACTGAGCTAAGCTTCCTATACTATACAGCATGTTCCCTCTCTCTATTTTACCCATGACAGTGTAAATATACCTCAATGATAATATCCCAATTTTTTTCAACCAATACAAAATTAATTACATAGAAAAATAAGACTATTTTTCTAATTAATAATCTTGAAGTAAAATTAATTTTGGTAATATGTCCCCTGGGGGGAAAATAGCATGTGTTTAAACAATTCCTTCTGTGTACACATATTTTTAGGACAGGGGACTGTCATTTAATTTTATTGCTTCACCTCAAACGTGAATAAATAAAACAGATTTATTTTATCAGTTTAAATCAGAGATTTGATATTAAAATGGCAGCATAGACCAGCTTGGACTCAGGTGATGTGGGATGGTACTCTGGATCTTCCAGGCCCTTTCTGAAGAATGAAGCCACCACTCAGCAACAACTGGGACTTAATTAGAAGATACAAAAATAGGTTCTTGGATCTTCACTCTTTCCTTACACTCTGTATTTAATTCATCAGAAGATCTCTCTCTCTCTCTCTCTTTTTTTTTTTTTTCCCTTCTCTCTTTAAAATTTATCTGGAATTGGAACTCTTCTCATCAATCAGTAAAATCTTGGCCAAGTAATTATCTATCTTATTGCAATGCCATTCTTAACAGATATTTCTGGTTCTTTCCAGCTAACCACACAAACACACAAAAGCAGCTGCTTCTTTATTTTTTTAGGTCAAGTGATGCTTCCTCTCTATCATAACTCTATGGTATAACTCAAAGAAAATGGCAAAGCCCATATGAAGGCCCATGAAGTCCCACATGTTCTCATCCCCTTTTACCTCTCTGATCTCAGTAACTACTTGTCTAGTTCCCTTGCACCTCTTTAGTCACAGTGATACAGTTGCTAAAAACTGAAGCACTTAGCCTTGCACATAGTGGTTACTCAAAAAACTTTTACTGAATGAATTTTAAAAATGTGGGGTACTCTCACATCCCAATCCATAAAGATATCCAGTAGCACATCATAAGCCACCTCATAAGTATAACAGAGACACTCCAATGAGGCAGAAAATTCCAGGGGATTTAGAAGTTCTATGTCAGAAATCTGAATCAAAGACTGGAAACTTTTCATTATACTATACTTCACATCCTTTAAGTCTTTCCTCAAATGTCACATTCCTAGAAAGGTCCTTCCTGATCATCAGTAATATGGAGTTTGACTTCATTTTTTCATGCTTGAACATTGACTTCTTTTAAAACTTTCACTTTTGTTCCTCTTTTGCCCCACATTTGGACAGATTAACAAGAAAGCCCACATATGTCCTTTTCTGGTCCAGTGGGCAATTTAAATCTTACAAATCTTCAGCTTTCACAGGGGAAAGTATCCCCAGTTCTGCCCTCCAGCATTTTGAAAGTCCTAACCTAGATCCTCTTCCTTCATAAAGGCAGCCCAAGCCTTCTTGTGCTCACTCTTCTCTCCTCTGAGAGTTTCTTTGTGATGATACCGTTTCTCTCAAATTATCTTGGGGTTGTGGAGTCAGAAGTCTTGATATCTGGACCATATTTTGGGTGGGGTTCCATCTTGCTTCTCTCTATAGTAACATATAAGGTTACTTAACCTCAAAATATTTCCTTAACTAGAACCACATCTTCTTCCCATTGCTCCACAATGATTCCTAGTGACATTATTTAATTTATTTTTATTATAAATTTATCAACAGCTGATATTATAAAGATTATTTTCTTCATTTACTATGCATTACTCCCTCTCTGATGCTGGGAAAGATTGAAGGCAGGAAGAGCAGAGTGCAACAGAAGATGAAATGGATGGATGGCATCACCAACTCAATGGACATGAGTTTTAGCAAACTAGGAGATAGTGAATGACAGGGAAGCCTGGCAAATTTGCAGTCTATGGAGTCAGAAAGAGTCGGACATGATGTACAGACTAAACAACAACAACACCTTCTAGAATATAAGCTTCATGAGAGCAAAGATTTAGTACTCTGATTACATGATATGAAATAGTATATAAATATATTTATGAATATAAATATTTGTTCAAATAAGGCATTTAAACTTTACATTTATAGTTTGTAGCTGATTCAACATAATTTTATTTTGAAATAATTTATTTTCTGATTAAGAGACTTAATACCCTAATTATTTGACTTACTCTTCTATGGGTCACCAGTTGTCTGGACTCAGGTGGCTGGTTCTAATCTCAATCAGGTTAATTTATGAGTCTAGTCAGCTGCCAGTCAGCCAGAAAGTTCTTCTGAGGATTGACTGTTAGTTGATTGGGGCAACAGAGGCAATGAATTCTGTGACTCTTTTCTTTCAACAGGAGCTTGCTCATATGGTAAACAAGTAAGCTGGTGTTAGTTACTCAGCCGTATCTGACTCTTTTGCCACCCCGCCAGGCTTCTCTGTACATGATTCTCCAAGCAAGAATACTGGAGCCATTCCCTTATGGTATCTCCATAAAATCCCAAGAACAAAAATAGAAGTGTTCAAACCTAACATGATGCTATTTCTGTGCATTCTACTGTCAAAATCAGTCTCAAGTTATGCCTAGATTTAAAGGGTGAAGAAATTCCCTCTATTTCTTGATGAGAAGAGATGAAAATACACACTGCCAAGGGCATATATTTAGGGAGGGCAAACATCTTTTGCAATAAACCACAGATCTATTTGCTCATTTGTTTTCTATAGAGGAAATCTAAAAATTCCTGTTATCTAACAAAACAAGCAAGTACATTTTTGAACACTTACTAAGTCAGCACTAGTCAGCAAACTGTAAGCAAAAATTTTTATCAGTATACTTTATCACTGAACCCTTCTTCCCATATTTCAAGAAAATAAAAATATTCTCTCTACAACATGTGAGTTTCCATGGTTATGCCTCTGTTCTTCAGCCACTTAGCTGAAATATCTTTTATCCTCCATACTAAATCACTATTTAATGTAGGTTAAATGCAAACTTATTTAATTATCTTCATTTGGAAATGTCTCTATGCATTATGCTTTTTTTCCCCTCAATCATCTCTGTTTGTTAAATTATAACTGCTAAATATGTATCTTAATTTTTTTCTTGCCTTTTTCTTATGTGTTAGATCATCTGGGTTAGTTGTGAGGATTCTTGTTTCTTTTGCAAATCCCCAAAGCTCCCATGTTAGCGCTTCACAAATAATAATGGGAATGATGTCAATAATGGCTGGAGTCTAGAATTTTGAGCTTGACAGAGTATTTGCATCTCATCCAAGGAAAACACAAGTTCAATTCTTCTTGATGTTTGATGTTATTGAAAAAGATGCAGGGGGAAGATGTCAATTAGAAGGTGAGATATCAAGGAAAATTTGGAGAACAAGAACAAATATGCAATTAAATTTAACTAAAGGGGGTAAGGGACTCTTGGCAATAGTGATTAGACTATTTGGTAACTGAGACAATTACTTTTGGCTTAAGAATGTCAGTTCTATTAAAATGTGAGAAATCAGAATATGTATAATGTGTACTGTGAAAAGAGAAATGATAGATAACTTGTCTGTCACAGTTGTGAGTCAAAGAAAATAAAAGATGAGACTAAAAGGATAAAATTAGGCTGAAAGATATTACCAGAGTGACCAATGTTATTAAATTAAAAAAAAAAGACATTAGCTAAGCAACATGTTAAGTGTAAGTTATAATCAAAGTAAGTTTGAAATGAAAGAGAGTAAGAAATTTCTCAAATGACAGAAAATGAATGGTTCAATTAAGTTTGATTATGGCTTCAGTCTCTTAGAAATGAAAAGAAAAAAAAAAGGTAGGAATGAGTAGGCAGACATATGTTAAAGTAAATTTTTCACTTACTTAACTTTCTCCTTCCAAATCCTGTGTCTTTTTTTTTTTCCATTTTAGTAACAGCTTATTCAATTCTGAAACTGCCTTTTAGGTATCTTGAAATTTCTTGTTGGATTTTGTTTGACTTGATCACATAAATATAGTAGTACAAAGAAAGAACTATGAAGTTATGACACAGAAATTCAAAAGAGTCTCTTGAGCTCTATTTTATAAAATATTATATTCTCTCTATTAAACTGGCAGGTAACTTCAAATATCTTTTGTATGCTCAAGAAAATATTTCCTCTGCATCTTTCAGTGTATGAAGGCAACATGAAAGGAAGAGAAGTGTGATTCCTAGAGATTCCCAAGAGATTACTTAGAATGTTTTGACTATGACACAGTGCACAAGTGATGCCCTGTTATCCTTTTAAGATAAATAGTAAACACACTAGTCTCTCTTGTGTTGATTAAATTTTACTCTTCCCTGGTCTCCAGAATGCTATATATCTAAAACACCTTCCACCTATGTGAAATAAATGCTTGACTCATTCATTCATTCCCCTCTTAGAAACTAAAGGAAATAACAGAATAAGACACTGAGTGGGACTTATTTCTAGGAAATAGGTTAGTGGAACCTCATGTCATAAAAATATGGGCTTACAAAAATAAAGTGTAACCTTATTCTATAGTCACAGACAGGTGAGACTAAAGTTATATACATTATGTACGCATAGTGCTGTGATAGATGGAACAAAAGCATGTATACTGAGTGTATACTAACAGTTGGGTGCAGTGGCTTTTTAATATATCCATTTAATAATCTCAGTGTTCCTACAATAAAGTCATTAATCTTTGTATTTTACATAGAAGAAAAATAAGATATTTTTCAGGTCATAATGCTAATGCATGATGAGGCCAGAAGTTGAATCATGAATTATCTAAACTCAAAGACAATGCTCCTTCCTATTAGTTTCATGTTTCATTTAAAATATGCAATAAGTCCATAAGAGAGGTAATAAAAATGTGCTAAATGTACAGAGAAACAGAAATTATTAACTTTGGGATTATTGAATCAGTCTTGGAGGGAGAATGTTAAAATTTAACATAGGTCAAACCAATTGTCCTAAAAATGTCATTCCAGACAGAAAAGAGCATTCACAGAGGCAGAGAAATGGCTTATTTGTGACTCATGAGACTACAGCTGATTGCCAAGGTATGTCAGAAGGTATCAATAAAGACAACACTGGGGGTATACAATAAAAACTAGAATCTTAAAGTTTGTATGCCAAGCAAGAGAGAATCAATAGACTTTTTCTTAGAATAAAAGTAATATAATAATAAATTGGTTGAGCAACCAAATAAATTTGTATGTCAAAGATTCAGTATTTTAGTCTTGACATTTTTCTATTAAATGGCCTCTCCTAGAATCTTTCATTAGATTACTTATTAAGAAAATAATTTCCTTTAAAATTGTCCATTAACATGACAAATACAGTGGCTTATGTTTTATCACAATGAATAGATTCAAGGGACTAGATCCTGTAGACAGAGGGCCTGAAGAACTATGGATGGAGGTTCTAACACTGTAGAGGAGGCAATGACCAAAATCATCCCAAAGACAAAGAAATTCAAGAAAGCAAAGTGGTTGTCTGATAAGGCTTTACAAATATCTAAGAAAAGAAGAGAAACAAAAGACAAGGGAGAAAGAGAAGAGAAATCCAACTGAACGCAGAATTCCAGAGAATAGCAAGGAGAGATAAGAGGGCCTTCTTAAGTGGACAATGGGAAAAAATAAGGAAAACAGTAGAATCGGTTAGACTAGAGATCTCTTCAAGAAAATTGGAGATATCAAGGGACTATTTCACCCAAGGATGGGCACAGTAAAGGACAGGAATGGTGAGGACCTAATATAAGTGGAAGATATTAAGAAGAGGTGGCAAGAATATACAGAAGAACTGTACAAAAAAGGGTCTTAATGACTTGGATAAACACGATGGTGTGATCACTCACCTAGAGCCAAAGCCTGAAGTTTGAAATCAGCCTTAGGAAGCACTAATACAAACAAAGCTAGTGGAAATGATGGAATTCCAGCTGAATATTTCAAATCCTAAAAGATGTTGCTGTTAAACTGCTGCACTTAATATATCAGCAAATGTGGAAAACTCAACAGTGACTACAGGACTGGAAACTGTCAGTTTTCATTTCAATCCCAAAGAAAGGCAATGTCCCCAAAAATGTTCAAACTACCATAGCACTGTGCGCATTTCACATGCTAGCAAGACTATGTTGAAAATCTTTCAAGCTAGGCTTCAGCAGTACATGAACCGAGAAATTCCAGATGTTCAGCTGGATTTCAAGGAGGCTGAGAAACCAGAGATCAAGTTACCAACCTTCTTTCGATCATGGGGAAAGCAAGGGTATTCCAGAAAAACATCTACTTTTGCTTCATGGAATATGTAAAGCCATTGACTGTGTGGATTACAACAAACTGTGGAAAATTCTTCAAGAGATGGGAGTAACAGAGCTTACCTGTCTCCTGAGTAACCTGTATGCAGGCCAAGAAGCAACAGTTAGAATGGGACATGGAACAACAGACTAGTTCAAAACTGGGAAAGGAGTATGACAAGGTTATATATTATCACCCTGCTTGTTTAACTTCCATGCAGTGTACATCGTGAAAAATGCTAGGTTGGATGAATTCCAAGCTGGAATCAAGATTGCTAAGAGAAATATCCAACTCAGATAGGCAGATAATACCACTCTAATGGAAGAAAGTGAAGACAAACTAAAGAGCCTCTTCACAAGGGTGAAAGAGAGGAGTGAAAAAGTTGGTTGAAAGTCAGCATTAAAGGAAAAAAAAAAAAACAAACAAACAAAAAAAACTAAGATCAAGGTATCTGGTCCTGTCACTTCATGGCAAATAGAAGGGGAAAAAGTGGAAACAGTGACAGATTTTATTTTCTTGGGTTGTAAAATCACAATGACAGTGACTGCAGTCATGAAATTAAAAGATGCTTGCTACTTGAAAGGAAAGCTATGACAAACCTACACAGTATATTAAAAAGCAGAGACATAACTTTGTTGACAAAGGTTTGTATAGTCAAAGCTATGGTTTTTCCAGTAGCCATGTACAATTGTGAGATTTGGATCACAAAGAAGGCTGAGCACCAAAGAACTGATGCTTTTAAACTGTGATGCTGGAGAAGACTCTTGACAGTCCTTTGGACAGCAAGAAGACCAAACCAGTCAATCCTAAAGGAAATTAACCATGAATATTCATTGGAAAGACTGTTGATAAAGCTGAAGCTGCAATACTTTGGCTACCTGATGAGAAGAGCCACTCATCGGAACTGACCTTGATGCTGGGAAAGATTGAAGGCTAAATGAGAAGGGGTAGCAGAGGATAAAATGGTTAGATGGCATCACTAACTCAATGGACATGAATTTTAGCAAACTCCGGGAGATAGTGGAGGACAGAGGAGCCTGGTGTGCTACAGTCCATGAGGTTGCAAAGAGTCAGACGTGACTTAGTGACAGAACAATAATAATGACAATACTCTTTCCTGAAATTTTTATTGAAATGATGATGTTTTCTACGATAAAGAGGTGTTTGATGCAACAGCTGTTTAATTGACAATTTTTAAATTCCATCTTCATTTCTCTACTCATTACCTATTCATTTTGAGTTTAATAAATAAGACCCATCTGCGGTCTCTCAATACCTATTTTACGTTTCCTGATGTGCCCAATTTTGTATCTGAAGAGGCATGTGCTTGCTATCTGATGAACAACATGTCATCTTGTTCACAGAATAGGTGACAGATCCTTTCCACTTTGCTTAGTGGTTCTCACCTAAATTACTCTTGAGAAAACACTCTTTGAAGATACAGCCAGATGGCTTTTCTCACATACTTGAGGAGCAGATTGGCAGTTTTAGTTTTGTTTCAATATTTGTTGAGTGTATATTTCCTACCTTCCTCATAGTTTACAATGCCAGTTAGATTTATGTCCAAAAACATACAGAGAAGATAAATTCTTAGCTCTTCCTTAGTAAGTCATTACACAGAAGTCTGGCAGGCAGAGTTCATGTACCAAGCAACTCCTTAGCACTGCAGAAATACATCATTTACTGGGGTTATTTGCTGCAATTGAAACAAGATTAGAGAGTCCCTAGAATTCATTTGCCACACCAATTGATTTAGAAGGAAGTAATGAGAATTATGAGAAATTTGAAATCTCCTTAGAGAAAGCCTAAATCTCTGTTAACTGACTGTCCATAGAAATCTGGACTTCAAGGACACTTCTGGTGAGCACTCAGAAACAATTGAGGAATATGTTACTAGAAACTTGAAAATAAAAAGACCCTTGTTTTTTAGTGTCAGAAAACAGAGTGGAATGGTGTCCTGAGATCATGTGGAAAACAGAATCTGTGAATAATGATCTTGGATGTTTAGCTGGAGAGATTACAGAGCTGAGTCCTAGTTTTTCCTTGCTGTTTATAGTAAAATGCAAGAGGAATAATATAAACTAAAGGAAGAACTAGTCAACTAAAAGAAGTAAGAATATGAAGTTTTGGAAAATTCTCAGCCTATCCAGAGGACAAGAAGTCTAAGTGTTCAGTCACACAAAAGATTCTTCAAAGAGATCAAGGATGTGACTTCCATATCCCCTCAGTCAAACCAGAATCCCATGTAAAGTTTAAGGTCTTTCTTTGTCTTTCAGTTGCCTCAACAGAGATCAAAACAGATATGTGCTTGTGTGTTAGTCATTCAGTCATGTCTGATTCTTTGTAACCTCATGGACTGTAGCCTATCCAGCTCCTCTGTCCCTGGAATTCTCCAGGCAAGAATACTGGAGTGAGCAGCCATTCCATTCTCCAGGGGATATTCCCAAACCAGGGATTGAACTCGGGTCTCCTGCACTCCAGGCAGATTCTTTACCATCTGAGCCACAAGGGAAGCCCAAAACAGACATAGGATTAATCTTGAAAATAGACAAAGCTTCTGTATCTTGGAATGAATCTCCTGTAGCCTCCAAAATTTTACCAGCAGGAAAGAGGTTGATAAAAATACTCATCATTAAATATATGCTATCTTTCATAAGGAATAATGATTCCAAAGGTGGAGCCAAGCAACCAGAGGCCTGAGTGGAGAACAAAGGAAAATTTTTCCCAAGCCTTGTAACATAATGTATTTTGCTTGCCTTCAGTTTAAAAATGCTTTGGACTGTGGACAACATTTTCTTAGCCATTTTTCCACTTTTGAAATAATGATATCTGTGATTGTGTCTATGCATGTCCTACTACTCTATATTGGGAACAGATAACTTTGGTTTCATAGGTTCCTAAACCGAGAATTGTGTCCCACTGTTATATTTAATAGAGCATATTAAAAACTTTAGTCTCATGATGTAATGACTTTATTAGATTATTTAGATGATGAGATTTGGAATTTCTGAGCTGATGAGATTTATGTGTGATTTGGAATTTGAGTTGATGCTATAATGGAAGGGGCTTCCCTGGTGGTTCAGCGGTTAAAGCATCTGCCTCCAATGCGGGAGACCTGGGTTCAATCCCTGGGTCGGGAAGATTCCCTGGAGAAGGAAATGGCAACCCACTCCAGTATTCTTGCCTGGAGAATCTAATGGGCGGAAGAGCCTGGTAGGCTACAGTTCACGGGGTCGCAAAGAGTCGGACATGACTGCAGGACTTCACTATAATGGAAGGTGACCTTTGGGGATTTAAACATATTTAAAACATATTTATTTAGGGAATGAACATATTTTGTATTGGGTAGGGGAGAAACATGAACTTTGAAAGTCAGCAAATGGTTGGTGATAGCCAGAATGATCTACTAAAGATATTCACACACTAATTCCTAGATTTTGTAAATATGCACGGAAATATACAGGGAATATACAGGAATATATAATCAAATTTATGGACCTTAAAATAGGAGATTATCCTGGATTACCTTGGAGAACCCAAACTAATTAAATTAACCTTTAAAGGCAGAGATCTTTTTCCAGGTGGAATAAGAAAGATAGGGCAGAAATAGAAGTCAGAGAAGGTTTAACCTGCCATTGCTCTCTTTGAAGATGAAAGGACCAAAATGACAAAAGATGCAGGAGACATTAAGGATCTGAAAGATGCTCCAGACTGATAATCTGTGAAGTAACAAGAACCTCAGATCCACTGCCGCATGTAACTAAATACTGTCAACAGCCTGAGTGAACCTTGGAAAGAGATTTTTCTCTCAGAGCTTCCAGATAAAATCTCAGACTGGGCAAAACCTTGACAATACTTCTGACCTACAGAAATTTGAAAGAATACATTTGTGTGGTTTTTAGCTGCTAAATTTGTAGTAATTTGGAAGAACAGCAATGAAAAAATAATACAGACTGTAATTCAAAACTTCTCAATCTATTTCAGTGTTTATTGTTATAATGGTCTGTTTCCTTTGGATCAAGCTTTGTGTTATGCATATACAAGTGGGTATATGAGAAATTGATAACAGCAGTGACCCCAGATTGTCACCCTTTTCTATATTCAAATGCTTTGTCATGTGAATATGAATTGCCTGTCACTAAAATGATTAATTTCCTCACCCATTGATTCTGGGACCAACCATGTGGTTTATTATAGCTATTGGAATGAGGCAACAGAAGAAATAAGGAAAAGAAATATGTACACAGGATAAAACCTTAAACAGCTACACTTAGATGAAGAGCAGGATAGGAGATCTGGATTGATGAAAAAGGAGGGTGTTTAATGATCTCAGAGTTAGTAAGTGGAGAAAAGTGGACAGAGTTGCAGACTTTTGAAGTCTATTATTATGTGCTTTAAACTCTGCCCAGTACTCATTATTTTCTTGAATGTTGTGACTTAGGATCTAAAATTTCAGAAACCTGAAGTTGTACTGAATAAAGACACTCTTTGCTATCATGTCTGTCTTATCTCAGACAAGAATAAGTGACCCACAACATTCTCCCATGTGCCTACTGTCTGAAGTGTACCAGATAATCGTAAGTAATGCCACTGCCTACCATATAATGCTAATGAGACAACTATCTGAAACTTAGGAATAGCTACAACTTTGTAGTATAACTACAAAAGATACTGGGCTTCAGATGTTAACTTCTTTTTCTACTATCGTGGGATCTAGAAGGATCTTGTGTTTCAGTATTATCTGAAGACTTTGTTAACAGATGAACTGATTTGAAAGCAACAAAGGGTCAGTGAAGATCTATAGAGTTATGATTTTAAATGTTTCCTTGTTTTGGCATTGTGCTAAATTTTTATGTTTATGAGTGTTTCAATTATATCTATTTATATAAAATATATGACTTCCCTAGTGGCTCAGATGGTAAAGAAATTGCCTGCAATATAGAATACATTGAATATATTGGATGATTTAGGTGAATATAAACTTAAATTATTTATAAAATTACAAAGTTTGTTAATTTTGTTCCCTGTAGATACTTTCATAATCAGATATAACTATTGACTATCTCTATTATAGATAATGTGTGAATTTAATAAAATAACTGTAGCTATTTTATTCTGTTAGCTATTCATTTTTATTAGCTATTGATGTACTTAAAGCATAAACAACCTATTTTCTGAGGTTTGAGAGCAACAGCCTTTTCTTTTTGTGTATAAATACATAAAATTTAAAATTTAAAAAATCTGGGAAGTCCTAAGATGGCGGAGGAATAGGATGGGGAGGCCACTTTCTCCCCCACAAGTTCATCAAAAGATTATTTGAATGATGAGCAACTTACACAAAACAACTTCTGAATCCTGGCAAAGGACACCAGGCACCCAGAAAGGCAGCCCATTCTCTTCGAAAGGAGGTAGGACAAAATATGAAAGACAAAAAGAGAGACAAAAAAGTTAAGGATGGAGACCTGTCCTGGGGAGGGAGTTGTGAAGGAGGAGAAGTTTCCAAACACCAGGGAACCCTCTCACTGGCAGGTCTGTGGGGAGTTTTGGAATCTCGAGAGCAACATAATCAGGAGGAGGGGAACACACACACACACACACACACACACACACACACACACAGAATATGCGCCTAACCACAACTCCTGGTGGAGAAGTAGCCCAGAAGCTCGCGTCTGCCACCAGCCAGCGTGGGCTGAGCAGGGAGGCATGGGTTGCATGTTTAGGGTAAGAACCAGGCCTGAATGCCCTGAGGACAATCTGAGGGAGCTAAGGTGAGATAGCAACGCAAACTGTGGGATAGCCAGAGAGAAGGAAAAAAAGAGAGAGAGAGAAAACTTTCCCATGAAAAGGTCTAACCTAAGGCACAGCCTGGCCCACTCACAGAACAAAGGATTGAGCGAATACCAAAGGACAGCTAGCTTGCTGCGGACCATCCCATCCCCCTGCCGGAGGCAGAGAGGCAAGTGGGTGACAGCCTGAGCTGGAAGGCAAGGGGCAATCTTGGCCCCAGAGATGTAATCCTCCAACATACTGTGAGTAGGCTCCCAGTTGCTACCCAAGTCTTTCTGGGATCCTGGATGGCCAACATCTGCCAGGAGGGTCGCAGCCAGAGATCAACTCCCAGAGGAGACACGTGGCACATCTGAGAAGGTGCCATTGCTACACACACAAGAAACCGAGCAGCTGTGACCAGGGAAGTGATTAAGATGCACAGCCCACCTAGGACAGTGCACTTGCCAAGCACCTGGTCACCTGAGCTACTCAAACCTGAGAAGGGCACAAAACACATGCCTAGTTGAGTTCGCGCCTTTGTGGAGTATGCGAGAACTGGAACCTGAGCAGCTTAGACCTGGAAAGTGCATGAAACCCAGGGCCTGCTTTGGACAGTTCCCCTGCAGGCCAACCTGGAGCCTGAGCAGTGTAGACCCAGAAAGCACACATGCCATGAGCCAGGGCAAACTCAGTGTGGTCCAGACACTGCCAGAGCTACCCACACACACCAGTGATATTTGTTTGAAGAGCTCCTCCCTCCCCACAGCACAACTGAACCAGTGAGCCTAGATAAGTGACCACCTTTTCCCCCTCATGTCAGGGCAGAAACTAGACACTTAAGAGACCTGCAAACAGAGGAAGCAAAAATAAACAAGGAAGAGGGAACTGCTCTGGAAGCGACAGGTGCAACAGATTAAAACCCTGTAGTTAGCAATGTCTAAGCATTGGAAAGGACCTATAGACCTTGAGAAGAAGTATAAGCTGGAACAAGGAACTATCTGAAACTGAACTGACTCCACACCACCCTCAAAAGCTCCAGAGGAATTCCTAGATATATTTTTACTATTATCATTTTTTACTATTTTTAAAATTTTAAGTTCTGTATTACTCCTTTAATTTTAATTTTATAACCTGCTATTACCTTGCAAAAAGACCCTATTTTTAAAGCAAATTATATATATAATTTTGTGGTTTTTTTGTATTATTAATATTGTATTTTTGAGAATCTAACCTCTACTCTAGATTTTTGATCTTTGCTTTTTGGTATTTGTTATCAATTTTATACCATTAAGAATCTAATCTTCAGTACTCATTTTTCCTTGAGGATGTGATTACTGGCTTGATTGCTCTCTCCCCTTTTGACTCTCTCTTTTCTCCCCTGGAACATCTCTATCTCCTCCCTCCCCCTTCTTTCTTGTACTTAACTCTGCGAATCTCTCTGGGTGTTCTGAGATTTGGAGAACACTTAGGGAACTGATTACTGGCTAGATTGGTCTCTCTCCTTTTGACTCCCTCTTATCTTTATCTCCCTCCTCCCTCTTTTCTACTCCATGTAACTCTGTGAACCGCTCTGGGTGTCCCTCACTGTGGAGAACCTTTTCACCATTAACCTCGATGTTTTATAACCTGTGCTGTATGGATAGAGAAGTCTTGAGGCTACTGTAAGAATAAGACTGAAAACCAGAGGCAGGAGGCTTAATCCAAAACTTGAATCCAAAATTTTCTGAGAACACCAGAAAACTCCTGACTCCAGGGAACATTAATCGACAAGAGCTCAACCAAAAGCCTCCACATCTACATTGAAACCAGCTCCACCCAAGAGCCAACAAGTTCCAGAACAACGCATATCAGGCTAATTCTCTAACCCTGAGCATTAAAATACAGGTTGCCCGAAGTCCAGTACTTTGGCCACCTATGCGAAGAGTTGACTCATTGGAAAAGACTCTGATGCTGGTAGGGGTTGGGGCCAGAAGGAGAAGGGGACGACAGAGGATGAGATGGCTGGATGGCATCACTGACTCGATGGACTTGAATCTGAGTGAACTCTGGGAGTTGGTGATGGACCAGGAGGCCTGGTGTTCTGCGATTCATGGGGTTGCAAAGAGTCGGACACGACTGAGCGACTGAACTGAACTGAACTGAACTGAAAGTCACACCAAACCCACAGACACCTCAAAACTCACTACTGGACATTTCATTGCACTCCAGAGAGAAGAGATCCAGTTCAGCCCAACAGAAAACCAATGCAAGTTTCCCTAACTGGGAAACCTTGACAAGCCACTAGTCCAACCCCACCCACAGGGAGGAACCTCCACAATAAAGAGAAATTAAAAACTTCCAGCATACAGAAAGGCCATCCCAAACGCAGCAATCTAAACCAAATGAAAAGGCAGAGAAATATTCAGCAGGTAAAGAACATGATAAATGCCCACCAAACCAAAGGGGAGGTGATAGAGAGTCTACCTGAAAAAGGATTCAGAATAATGATAGTAAAGATGATCCAAAATCTTAAAGACAAAGTGGAGTTACAGATAAATAGACTAGAGACAAGGATGGAGAAGATGCAAGAAATATTTAACAAGGACCTAGAAGAAATAAAAAAGTGTCTGTCAATAATGAATAATGCAATAACAGAGATCAAAAGCACTCTGGAGGGAACGAACAGTGGAATAACTGAGGCAGAAGATACGATAACTGAGGTGGAAGATATAATGGTGGAAATAAATGAAGCAGAGAGGAAAAAAAGAAAAAAGAATGAGAAGAAATGAGGACAACCTCAGAGACCTCTGGGACAATTTTAAACACCCCAACATTCGAATCATAGGAGTCCCAGAAGAAGAAGACCAAAAGAAAGGCCATGAGAAAATACTTGAGGAGATAATAGTTGAAAACTTTCCTAAAATGGGGAAGGAAATAGCCACCCAAGTCCAAGAAACCCAGAGTCCCAAACAGGATAAACCCAAGGCGAAATATTCCAAGACACATATTCATCAAATTAATGAATATCAAACACAAAAAGCAAATATTAAAAGCAGCAAATAACAAACGAGGGAATTCCCATAAGGATAACAGTTGATCTTTCAATAGAAACTCTTCAGGCCAGAAGGGAATGGCAGGACATACTTAAGGCCATGAAAGAAAATAACCTACAGCCCAGATTACTGTACCCAACAAGGATCTCATTCAAATATGAAGGAGAAATCAAAAGCTTTACAGACAAGTAAAAGCTGAGAGAATTCAGCACTACCAAACCAGCTCTTCAACAAATGCTAAAGGATCTTCTCTAGACAGGAAACACAGAAAAGGTGTATAAACTCGAAACCCAAACAACAAACTAATAGCAACAGGATCATACTTATCAATAATTACCTTAAATGTAAATGCTTTGAATGCCCCAACCAAAAGACAAAGACTGGCTGAACAGATACAAAAACAAGACCCCTAAATATGTTGTCTACAAGAGACCCACCTCGAAATAAAAGACACATACAGACTCAAAGTGAAGGGCTGGAAAAAGACATTTCATGCAAATGGAGACCAAAACAAAGCAGAAGTAGCATACTCATATCAGATAAAATAGACTTTGAAATGAAGGCTGTGAAAAGAGACAAAGAAGGACACTACATAATAATCAAAGGATCAATCCAAGAAGATATAACAATTATAAATATACATGCACCAACATAGGAGCACCACAATATGTAAGGCAAATGCTAACAAGTATGAAAGGGGAAATTAACAGTAACATAATAATAGTGGGAGACTATAATACCCCACTCACGCCCATGGATAGATCAACTAAACAGAAAATTAGCAAGGAAACACAAACTTTAAAAGATGCAATGGACCAGTTAGACATAATTGATATCTATAAGACATTTCACCCCAAAACAATGAATTTCACCTTTTTCTCAAGTACACATGGAACATTCTCCAGGATAGATCACATCCTGGGCCATAAATCTAGCCTTGATAAATTCAAAAAAATTGAAATCATTTCAAGCATCTTTTCTGATCACAATGCAGTAAGATTAGATGCCAATTACAGGGAAAAAGCTATTAAAAATACAAACATATGGAGGCTAAACAACACACTTCTGAATAACCAACAAATCACAGAATAAATAAAAAAAGAAATAAAAATATGCATAGAAACAAATGAAAATGATAACATAACAACCCCAAACCTATGGGATTCAGTAAAAGCAGTGCTAAAGGGGAAGGTTCATAGCAATACAAGCTTTCCTCAAGAAACAAGAGAAAAATCAAATAAATAACTATTTTAAAGTTTTCAAATAGATAACTTTACACCTAAAGCAACTAGAAAAAGAAGAAATGAAGACCCCTATGGTTAGTAGAAAGAAAGAAATCATAAAAATTAGGGCAGAAATAAATGAAGGAGAAACAAAGGAGACTATAGCAAAAATCAACAAAACTAAAAGCTGGTTATTTGAGAAGATAAATAAAATATACAAACCATTAGCCAGACTTATCAAGAAAAAAAAAAAAAAGGAGAAGATTTAAATCAACAGAATTAGAAATGAAAATGGAGAAATCACAACAGACAACATAGAAATACAAAAGATTATAAGACACTACCATAAGCAACTATATGCCAATAAAATGGACAACTTGGAAGAAATGGACAAAATTCTTAGAAAAGTATAACCTTCCAAAACTTAACCAGAAAGAAATAGAAAATCTTAACAGACCCATCACAAGCATGGAAATCAAAACTGTAATAAAAAATCTTCCAATAAACAAAAGCCCAGGACCACATGGCTTCACAGCTGAATTCTACCAAAAATTTAGAGAAGAGCTAACACCTATCCTACTCAAACTCTTCCAAAAAATTGCAGAGGAAGGTAAACTGCCAAATTCATTCTATGAGGCCACCATCACCCTAATACAAAAAGCAGACAAAGATGCCACAAAAAAGAAAACTATAGGCCTATATCACTGATGAACAAAGATACAAAAATCCTCAACAAAATTCTAGCAAGGAGAATCCAACAACATATTAAAAAGATCATACACCATGACCAAGTGGGCTTTATCCCAGGGATGCAAGGATTCTTAAATATTTGCAAATCAATCAATATGATAACACCACGTTAACAAATTGAAATATAAAAACCATATGATTATCTCAATAGATCCAGAGAAAGCCTTTGAAAAAATTCAACATCAATTTATGATAAAAAGCCTCCAAGAAGCAGGCATAGAAGGAACATACCTAAAGATAATAAAAGCCATATATGTTAAACCCACAGCAAACATTATCTTCAATGGTGAAAAATTGAAACCAATTCCCCTAAAGTCAGTAACAAGACAAGGGTGCCCACTCTCACCACTACTATTCAGAATAGTTTTGGAAGTTTTAGCTAGAGCAATCAGAGAAGAAAAAGGAATAAAAGGAATCCAGATTGGAAAAGCAGATGACATGAACCTCTACATAGAAAACCCTAAAGACTCCACCAGAAAATTATGAGAGCTAATAAATGAATATAGTACAGTTGCAGGATATAAAATTAACACACAGGAATCCCTTGCATTCCTATATACACATGAAAAGATGCTCAACATCACTCATTATCAGAGAAATGCAAATCAAAACTACAATGAGGTGTCAACTCATGCCAGTCAGAATGGCTGCTATCAAAAAGTCTACAAACAATAAATGCTTCAGAGAAAAGGGAACCCTCTTACACTGTTGGTGGCAATGAAAACGAGTACAGCCACTATGGAAAACAGTGTGGAGATTCCTTAAAAAACTGGAAATATAACTGCCATATGACCCAGCAATCCCACTGCTGGTCATACACAAGAGGAAACCAGAATTTAAAGAGACACATGTACCAGAGTGTTCATCTCAGCACTGTTTATAATAGTCAGGACATGGAAACAACCTAGATGTCCATCAGCAGATGAATGGATAAAAAAGCTGTGGTACATATACACAATGGAATATTACTCAGATATTAAAAAGAATGCATTCAAATCAGTTCAAATGAGGTGGATGAAACTGGAGCCTATTATACAGAGAAGTAAGTCAGAAAGAAAAACCAATATAGTATATTAATGCATATATATGGAATTTAGAAAGATGATAGTGATGACCTTATATGCAAGACAGCAAAAGAGACACAGATGTAAAGAACAGATTTTTGGACTCTGTGGGAGAAGGTGAGAGTGGGATGACTTGAGAGAATAGCACTGAAACATGTATATTATTGCCATATGTGAAATAGATTGAGAGTTCATGTTCAATGCATGTGACAGAGCTCTCAGGACCAGTGAACTGGGAGGACTCTGTGGGATGGGATGGGGTGGGAGGTGGAAGGAGGGGTTCAGGATGGAGGACACATGTACACCCATATACTAATGATGAGAAAACATAAAGAAATTAAGGAAACAATTTTATTCACCATTGCAATGAAAAGAATAAAATACTTAGGAATAAATCTACCTAAAGAAAGAAAAAAAAGACCTATATATAGAAAACTACAAAACACTGATGAAAGAAATAAAAAATGACACAAATAGATGGAGAAATATACCATGTTCATGGATTGGAAGAATCAATATAGTGAAAATGAATATACTACCCAAAGCAATCTATAGATTCAATGAAATCCCTATCAAGCTACCAACAGTATTTTTCAGAGAACTAGAACAAATAATTTCACGATTTGTATGGAAATACAAGAAACCTCAAATAGCCAAAGAAGAATGGAATTGGAGGAATCAACCTGCCTGACCTCACACTATACTACAAAGCTACAGTCATCAAGAAAGTATGGTACTGGCAGTAAGACAGAAATATAGAACAATGGAACAAAATAGAAAGCACAGAGATAAATCCATTTACCTATGGACACCTTATCTTTGACAAAGGAGGCAAGAATATACAATGGAGAAAACACAATCTCTTTAAAAAGTGGTGCTGGGAAAACTGGTCAACCACTTGTAAAAGAATAAAACTAGAACATTTTCTAACACCATAAACAAAAATGAACTCAAAATTAATTAAAGATCAATGTAAGACCAGAAACTATAAAACTCCTACAGGAAAACATAGAAAAAAACACTCTCTGATATAAATCACAGCAGGATCCTCTATGACCCACCTCCGAGAGTAATGGAAATAAAAGCAAAAATAAACAAATGGGACCTAATTAAACTTAAAAGTTTTTGCACTATGAAGGAAACTATAAGCAAGATGAGAAGACAGCATTCAGAATGGGAGAAAATAATATCAAATGAAGCAACTGACATATAATTAATCGCAAAAATATACAAGCAGCTCATGCAGCTCAATTACAAAAAAATAAATGGTCCAATATAAAAATGGGCCAAAGAACTAAACAGACATTTCTCCAAAGAAGACATACAGATAGCTAACAAACACATGAAAATTCGAGATACCAAGGGAACATTTCATGCAAAGATCGGGTCAATAATGGGCAGAAATGGTAGGGACCTAACAGAAACTGAAGATAGTAAGAAGAGGTGGCAAGAATACATAGAAGAACTGTACAAAAAAGATCTTCGTGACCCAGATAATCATGACGGTGTGATCACTCACCTAGAGCCAGACATCCTGGAATGTGAATTCAAGTGGGGCTTAGGAAGCATCACTATGAACAAAGCTAGTGGAGGCGATGGGATTCCAGTTGAGCTATTTCAAATCCTAAAAGATGATGCTGTGAAAGTGCTGCACTCCATATGCCAGCAAATTTGGAAAACTCAGCAGTGGCCACAGGACTGGAAAAGGTCAGTTTTCATTCCAATCCCAAAGAAAGGCAATGCAAACTACCACACAATTGCATTCATCGCACACGCTAATAAAGTAATGCTCAGTTCAGTTCAGTTCAATCACTCAGTGGTGTCCAACTCTTTGCGACCTCATGAATCGCAGCATGCCAGGCCTCCCTGTCCATCACCAACTCCCGGAGTTCACTCAAACTCATGTCCGTCAAGTAGGTGATGCCATCCAGCCATCTCATTCTCTGTCATCCCCTTCTCCTCCTGCCCCCAATCTCTCCCAGCCTCAGAGTCTTATCCAATGAGTCAGCTCTTTGCATGAGGCAGCAAAATTATTGGAGTTTCAGCTTTAGCATCAGTCCTTCCAAAGAACACCCAGGACTGATCTCTTTTAGAATGAACTGGTTGGATCTTCTTGCAGTCCAAGGGACTCTCAAGAGTCTTCTCCAACACCACAGTTCAAAAGCATCAATTCTTTGGTGCTCAGCCTTCTTCACAGTCCAACTCTCACATCCATACATGACCACTGGAAAAACCATAGCCTTGACTAGATGGACCTTTGTTGGCAAAGTAATGTCTCTGCTTTTGAATATGCTATCTAGGTTGGTCATAACTTTCCTTTCAAGGAGTAAGCATCTTTTAAATTCATGCCTGCGATCACCATCTGCAGTGATTTTGGAGCCCAAGAGTTCCAGAAAAACATCTCTTTCTGCTTTATTGACTATGCCAAAGCCTTGACTGTGTGGATCACATTAAACTGTGGAAAATTCTTCAAGAGATGGGAATTCCAGACCACCCAACCTGTCTCTTGAGAAACCTGTATGCAGGTCAGGAAGAAACAGTTAGAACTGGACATGGAACAACAGTCTGGTTCCAAATAGGAAAAGGAGTACACCAAGGCCGTATATTGTTACCCTGCATATTTAAGTTATATGCAGAGAACATCATGAGAAATGCTGGGCTGGAAGAAGCACAAGCTGGAATCAAGATTGCTGGGAGAAATATCAATAACCTCAGATATGGAGATGACATGGTTGGATGGCATCATCGATTCAATGGACATGAGTTTGGGTAAACTCTCAGAGTTGGTGATGTACAGGGAGGCCTGGCATGCTGCAGTTCATGGCATTGCAAAGAGTCGGACATGACCAAGCAACTGAACTGAACGGATTTCTTTGATTACTTAAGATTGTTAATTAAATAAGAAAAGGGGAAAAAATAAAGTATCCTGTCTCTTTAGAATTCTTTCACAGATGTTTCTCTGAATGCCTTCTTAGCCATGTCAGTGTTAAAATAATGGGCAACATATGTGCTAAACTCTGTGACATGCCAAGTAGATTGAAACACACAACCTTGGTTTTTGGACAGTAAGATCTTTATCACCCATCCTGGCACCTGCATGTTGAACCACAAAGACAACCTTTCATCCCCACAACTGCCTGGTCTAGGGACAGGTCATGAAGAATGACAGTTTCTATGGGAAATGCTAAAATTTAGTTGCCACTTTCTCATGAAGTACTCCACTGGAATCCACAAGAATTTGTTTAGACTCCAGAGTTATGAAAGAATTTATTCCAGTAGTTCTTGTCAAGTCAACACTTGTTTTGTTGGAAGAACTAATTTTTTGCAACTTACTACTCCATTATTTTCCATGATGTTACTAAGTCATTTCTTTTGAATCCAGAATCAATTTATCTTTCTGAATCAAGATTGATTCTCAGATTCTTGCTTGCTTTATAAGTTATGTGTGTCTTTCTGTGACATAAAAAAGTTATATTGTTTAGAAGGTTCACTCTAAAGTTGCTCCATCATTTCATCTAGAAAAGTCCACCTTTGTCACCTGTCATGATTACGTACATTTTAGAAGTAATTCTAAGTATACATGTTTTCACATCCAGGTTGAACTTTCTCTCAACAACATCTTTATTCAGCGTTATTTTTTGGAGTTGGTACAATGTTACAAAAGAATTATGGCATTCACTTGCTGAAATAAAAGTAAAATAACTCCAAGACTCTCCTGTATTTTAGTGAAGAGGGGAGAATGGATACATGTATATGTATTGCGGAGTCCCTTCACTATTCACCTGAATCTATTACCACACTGTTAATTGGCTACACTCCAACACAACGTGGAAAGTACTTTTTTTAAGAAAAAGTGCTTACACAGAATATCCTCACCATGGAATGGTGTAAAACATTACATAGTCAGTCTAACCATTGAATAAATGATTTAAGTTCAATAGGAAGATTGATTCCTTGACAGTAAGAAATATTAAATATTAGAAAATATTTTATGATGGTTTAAGTGATCTCTTGAGTTATGTAACATGGTTAAATAAGTTTAAAATGGCCATATAGAATGAAAATTTTTTTTTCATTGAGAATTCTTCTAATTTTAAAGCATTGATAAACATGCAAGCTGTTTTTGAAATTTAAGCTCACTTACTTTTTCAGAGGCCAGATGCAAAGGGCATCTGTGCCCAGCTGTTACAAGAGACACTTCTGTTTGTAGGATGAACCAAAACCTATAACTGAAAACAGGGATGTTCTGAAAGCAGATATTTTAATAGTAGAAAATATCATGACTGTACTTATGTTCTTAAAATACATCTTTTTATTTTTTACTTTTAAAAGGTTGCACATATAAAAATAAAAAAGACCAAGAATGAGTGATAGCAAACCTGTTCCTCTAATTTGTACCTAATATAAATACCAAAATAAAGAAATTACTTTTATGTAGGTAAAAACAGGTGTCAAAACAACTGAATCTAGAATACAGGACACATTTTTTTGCTATCTAGTCTTTTAAAAATAATTTTATTTTCTTATCATATTTGAAATCAAGAAAGATTATTTTTGAAAAATATAGAAAATATCTGAAAATGGTGAACATAAATATCATTCAATCATTTAATTATACTTTATGCTTAGAAAGTCTTTTTCCTATCTCTATTTAGATCAGTTAACTCCCACGACTTAGGGGGATGGTGTTAACTATTTGTTTTGGAGTCCTAGGAGTGTATAGAAGCTGTCAGCAACCCACTCCAGTATTCTTGACTGGAGAATCTCATGGGCAGAGGAGCAGGCACTTATAATTATAAACTATAAATTATTATCAATTATAACAGGTATTATTGTAATTATACTTTATTACAATTATAAATTATTACATATATTTATTATCTGCCTAAATATCCTCCCAACTTTATATATATATATCAAAATTAACTCTGATAATTGAAATTACACTGTCATAGAAAGTGGATATATTATTGTGTTAAGCACTGTATTCCTGATTTTGAATAATTAATTAGATAAACTGTGTTTTCCAATGCTTTTTCAGAATTTATTAGCTTGTGAATATTTTAACATATAACTTTTTGCTGAGATGTCAGCATGAATACATTCCATAAAATCACTCATATTCATCACTTTTAATTTCAGGGTTTTATTGTCTTTGTATTTAATTTCAGTTCTCAGTGTTTTTGTTTATAAACATTCCTTTCAGTGGTCCATATTTTTCAAGTTTTGGGTCAAGAACTGCCACTTGCATTAAATAAATTTGAATACTTTTCCATATTTTTATGTGCTTTTAATATTTTATATGACATTGACATTATTTGTTGTGACAATTTTTAAATAATTTACTCATCAATCCCCATATCCAAAATTCTTTCTTTTGGAAAAGTGCAAGTGAGAGGCAAGATCCAAACTCTTTTATCATATATTTAGCTGTATTTATACATGGACATGTATTTTTCTCTCTCCTATGGTAGCACTTCTATCAAACTTTCTAAAAGTACTTTGTTTTCATAAACTTTATTGTGTTATTTGGCAGATATATTTATAGATACATATTATTTAATGATAAAATGATCTCTTTGTTATATATATTGTTTTAACTCTAACAATTTAACTTCTTTTATATAAATAATGTTATTCAGTCATGTTTTAATTTGAAAAGAATCAATCTGTGTCCATGTTTTTGTTTCATACTTTGTATTTAGTTATATTTTACATTTGAGTCATATAAGACAGCTAGTGTTTACTAAAAGCTAGACTCTAAAAAATCAAGAGATTTTAGTCTACTGGTCAAGGTCAATTTGAAAATCTGGTCAATTTGGAAATCTTGAAATACCAAACTTGGAAATCTGGAATCTAGAATCCAGGAAAAGAAAGATAATTAGCATACTCTGATTCTGTGTACACACCAATACTAGATTTTTCTAAGCTGTCTTTAATTCAATGCTAGTTACTTAATTTTCACAACTGACTTGAAACCCAACTGATGATTCAAAATCATGCCAACTGGTTTTAATCATTAGTTAAATCATCTTTCGGAGAAGGCAATGGCACCCCACTCCAGTACTCTTGCCTGGAAAATTCCATGGATGGAGGAGCCTAGTAGGCTGCAGTCCATAGGGTTGCTAAGAGTCAGACATGACTGAGTGACTTCACTTTAACTTTTCACTTTTATGCATTGAAGAAGGAAATGGCAACCCACTCCAGTGTTCTTGCCTGGAGAATCCCAGGGACGGGGGAGCCTGGTGGGCTGCCCTCTATGGGGTCACACAGAGCTGGACATAACTGAAGTGACTTAGCAGCAGTAGCAGCAAATCATCTCTGCTTTTTATTATATCTAATAGTTGTATGATACTTTGCACATTAGAAAAAGCATCTTCAAGTATACGACACTAATTTTTCAATTTTTTGCTTAAGACTCAAAATCTTAATATAATAATAATAAAATTATTTTCCTTGTCTCACTTAATATGTCCTTATTTATAGTTTATCATTTATTTCTTGTACTCTGGGAAATTTGAAAAAATAGAGTAAAGGGTCATTAACCTTAATCCTGATAATGCATAACATAAAACAAATCCAAAGTATAGTTAACCTCAGTTCAGTTCGGTTCAGTTGCTCAGTCGTGTCTGACAAGAGTTGGATCCCATGAACTGCAGCATGCCAGGCCTCCCTGTCCATCACCAACTCGCGGAGTTCACCCAAATTCATGTCCATTGAGTCAGTAATGCCATCCAGACATCTCATCCTCTGTCGTCACCTTCTCCTCCTGCCCTCAATCCCTCCCAGCATCAGAGTCTTCTCCAATGAGTCAACTCTTCTGAGGTGGCCAAAGTACTGGAGTTTCAGCTTTAGCATCATTCCTTCCAAAGAAATCCCAGGGTTGATCTCCTTCAGAATGGACTGGTTGGATCTCCTTGCAGTCCAAGGGACTCTCAAGAGTCTTCTTCAACACCACAGTTCAAAAGCATCAATTCTTCGGTGCTCAGCTTTCTTCACAGTCCAACTCTCACATCCATACATGACCACAGGAAAAACCATAGCCTTGACTAGACGGACCTTTGTTGGCAAAGTAATGTCTCTGCTTTTTAATATGCTATCTAGGTTGGTCATAACTTTCCAGTAGCAAAACAAAATAGTATAATCAAGTCTTCTTCTGGGAGATTAAAATAGCTTAGAAAAGTCTAGTTTTCTGGACTTCAGTTCTCTCATTTTTAGTAAGAAGAATTTGGACCAGATTTAATAGTTTCGTACTTGATAAAGATCTGTTGGATAGGGTCATCTGGATGTGGAAGAGTACTTTGTTCATCATGTTCTCCATGACTTGTGGTACACTTCAGTTCAGCTCAGTTGTGTCTGACTCTTTGTGATCCCATGGACTGCAGCACACCAGTCCTCCCTGTCCATCACCGATTCCTGGGGTTTACTCAAACCCATGTCCATTGAGTCGGTGATGCCATCCAACCATCTCATTCTATGTCGTCCCCATCTCC
This sequence comes from Bubalus bubalis, assembly GCF_019923935.1. Classification (NCBI taxonomy): domain Eukaryota; kingdom Metazoa; phylum Chordata; class Mammalia; order Artiodactyla; family Bovidae; genus Bubalus; species Bubalus bubalis. The sequence continues at coordinate 116,839,663 of NC_059160.1, read as the reverse complement.
TCCTGCCTTCAATCTTTCCCAGCATCAGGGACTCTTCAATTGAGTCAGCTATTCACATCAGGTGGCCAAAGTATTGGAGTTTCAGCTTCAGCATGAGTCCTTCCAATGAACATTCAGGACTGATTTCCTTTAGGATGGACTGGGTGCATCATCTTGCTGTCCAAGGGACTCTCAAGAGTCTTCTCCAACACCACAGTTCAAAAGCACCAATTCTTCAGTGCTCAGCTTTCTTTACAGTCAAACTCTCACATCCATACATGACTACTGGAAAAACCATAGCTTGGAATAGATGAACCTTTGTTGGCAAGATAATGTCTCTGCTTTTTAATATGCTGTCTGGGTCCGTCATAGCTTTTCTTCGAAGGAGCAAGCATCCTTTAATTTCATGACCGCAGGCCCATCTGCAGTGGTTTGACCCCAAGAAAATAAAGTCTTTCATTGTTTCCATTGTTTCCCTATCTATTTGCCATGAAATGATGGGACTGGATGCCATGATCTTAGTTTTCTGAATGTTGAGTTTTAAGCCAACTTTTCAGTCTCCTCTTTCAGGTTCATGAAAAGGTTATTTAGTTCTTCATTGTTTTCTGCCATAAGGGTGGTGTCATCTGCATAACTGAGGTTATTGATATTTCTCCTGGCAATCTTGATTCCAAATAGTGCTTCATTCCCCCCAAGTGTTTGCATGATGTATTCTGCATATAAGTTAAATAAGCAGGGTGACAATATACAGCCTTACATACTCCTTTCCTGATTTGGAACCAGTCTGTTGTTCCATATTGACTTCTAACTGTTTCTTCCTGACATGCATACAGATTTCTCATCAGGCAGGTCAGGTAGTCTGATATTCCCAATTCTTTAAGAATTTTCCACAGTTTGTTGTGATCCACACAGTCAAAGGCTTTGGCATAGCCAATAAAGCAGAAGTAGATGTTTCTCTGGAACTCTCTACTCTTTTGACCATCCGACGGATGTTGGCAATTTGATCTCTGGTTACTCTGCCTTTTCTAAATCCAGCTTGAACATCAGGAATTTTGCGGTTGATGTACTTGTTGAAGCCTGGCTTGGAGAATTTTAAGCATTACTTTACTAGCATGTGAGATGAGTGCAAATGTGCAGTAGTTTGAGCATTCTTTGGCATTGCCTTTCTTTGGGATTGGAATGAAAATTGACCTTTTCCAGTCTTGTGGCCAATGCTGAGTTTTCCACATTTGGTGGCATAGTGAGTGCAGCACTTTCACAGCATTATCTTTCAGGATTTGAAATAGCTCAACTGGAATTTCATCACCTCCACCACCTTTGTTCATAGTGATGCTTCCTAAGGCCCACTTGACTTCTCATTCCAGGATGTCTGGCTCTAGGTGAGTGATCACACCATCGTGATTATCTGGGTCATGAAGATCTCTTTTGTACAGTTCTTCTGTGTATTCTTGCCACTTCTTCCTAATATCTTCTGCTTTTTTTAGGTTCATATCATTTCTGTCCTTTATTATGCTCATCTTTGTATGAAATGTTCCCTTGGGATCTCGAAGTTTCTTGAAGAGACCTCTAGTATTTCCCATTCTATTGTTTTCCTCTATTGCTTTGCCTTGATCACTGAGGAAGCCTTTCTTATCTCTCCTTGCTATTCTTTGGAACTCTGCATTCAAATGGCTATATCTTTCCTTTTCTCCTTTGCCTTTTGCTTCTCTTCTTTTCACAATTATTTGTAAGGCTTCCTCAGAAAATCATTTTCCCTTTTTGCATTTATTTTTCTTGGAAATGGTCTTGATCCCTGCCTTCTGTACAATGTCAAGGTCCTCCATCCATAGTTCATCAGGCACTCTGTCTGTCAGATCTAATCCCCTGAATCTATTTCTCACTTGCACTGTATACTCATAAGGAATTTGATTTAGGTCATACCAGAATGGTATAGTGGTTTTTTCTGCTTTATTCAATTTAAGTCTGAATTTGGCAATAAGGAGTTCATGATCCGAGCCACAGTCAGCTCCCAATCTTGTTTTTGCTTTATGTATAGAGCATCTCCATCTTTGGCCACAAAGAATATAATTAATCTGATTTCAGTGTTAACTATCTGGTGATGTCCACGTGTAGAGTCTTCTCTTGTGCTGTTGGAAGAGGGTGTTTGCTATGACTAGTGTGTTCTCTTGGCAAAACTCTATTAGACTTTGCCTTGCTTCATTCTGTACTGCAAGGCCAAATTTGCTTGTTACTCCAGGTATTTCTTGACTCCTACTTTTGCATTCCAGTCCTCTATAATGAAAAGGACATCTTTTTTGGCTGTTACTTCTAGAAGGTCTTGTAGATCTTCATAGAACCATTCAACTTCAGCTTCTTCAGCGTTACTGGTTGGGGCATAGACTTGGATTACTGTGGCTTTAAATAAGAGATGCCAAGCTATGGAAATTTTGGTATGTGCAAGATGACTTTGCTTTATCAATGATTCCATATTTAGCATCAATTTTTTTTTAGCTTTATAATGGCTTAGTTTCCTAACCTATGAAAATGATCATGTCCTGGACAAAGTGCAAAAAACTCTGTATTAAGAAGCTTTGAACTTGAGTATCTTTGAAGTCCTTTTCAATTTTATTATTCATAGATCTGTGAATGTGATACTTTACAGTTATTTAATTTTTAAAACAATGGTTGTTACATTTTTTATTCATTTTCCCTAAAATCTCCTGCTCAGCAAAACTTCTGCCAGAGTAAATGACTTACACTTTTGAGTTTTTTGGTGTTTTTTTTTTTTTCCAGTGTTTTGCAATCAGTAAATATTATATGAGATTTTTCAGTTATTGAATGAAAATTGACAAGTGAACTAATTATTTATCATATATTCCTACTGAAATGAGATATTTTATTCCAGAAATACATATTTTCATCTAAATTCCATGATATTTTTCAAAAATAGGGTCTCCCCTGGTGGCTCAGTTGTAAAGGATACGCCTGCCAGTGCAGGAGACAGAGGTTCAATCTCTGATCAGGGAAGATCCTATATGCCAAAGAGCAACTGAGCCACGTTCCACAACCTGGAGCCTGTGCTCTAGAGCCTGGGAGCCACAACCTCGGAGCCCATGTGCTGCCACTTTTGAAGTCTGTGGGCTATAGAGCTCATGCTCCACACCTGTGCACTGCAACAAGCGCGTAGCCCCCATTCTCTGCAACTAGAGAAAAACCCACACAGCAACTAAGACCTGCTGCTGCTGCTGCTGATGCTAAGTCACTTCAGTCGTGTCCGACTCTGTGTGACCCCATAGACGGCAGCCCACCAGGCTCCCCATCTCTGGGATTCTGCAGGCAAGAACACTGGAGTGGGGTGCCATTTCCTTCTCCAGTGTATGAAAGTGAAAAGGGAAAGTGAAGTCGCTCAGTCGTGTCCGACTCTTAGCGACCCCATGGACTGCAGCCTACCAGGCTCTTCCATCCATGGGATTTTCCAGGCAAGAGTACTGGAGTGGGGTGCCATTGCCTTCTCTGAACTAAGACCTAGCACAGTCCAAAAAAAAAAAAGATCATACTTTGTATATTATATTTTGCAAAAAAAATCATGTTAGCTCATATTTTCTTTTGCTTTACTAGGATTACCTTTTTTTTTTCTTTTTATCATTTCTGAGATCAACACAAAGTATGTGTTGACACTATGATGTCAACCTTTGTGATAGTGAACACACAAAGTTGAAAGTGATTTAGAGCTTGAATATCTATTTCAATAGCTTATAATGTCATCAAAAAACTTTCTGAGCTGATTTTTTTTTGTCTTTGATTCTAAAAGAAAAGGTGAAACTCAGCCTAAATGTGAATATTTTGGAAAGTTTAGACAAAATGAATTTTTCATTTTTTTTTCTTGTACTTACTTGAGAATGAACAAAGTTAATTTTTTTATTCTGATAAAAATTCCCCCCAGCATATATTTGTGCTCACTTAAGAGCAACTAAAATTATAAACCTGAATCTTGATAGGAATAGAGCTCTTATTGTGAAAGAAAAAGATCAAGATAAATTTATAAAAATTATTCAAGTTTTTTGGAAGTTATGATGATAGATTAGACATGAAGTTGTGTCCAACTTTTGCAACCGCATGGACTATAGCCTGCCAGGCTCTTTTGTCCATGGGATTCTCCAGGCAAGAATACTGAAGTGGGTTGCCATTTCCTTCTCCAGAGTATCTTCCCGACCCAGAGATCAAACCTAGGTCTCCTGCATTGCAGGCAGATTCTTTACCGCCTTAGCTGTGAGGGAAGCCCAAATCGTTCTTGGTGGTGGTTTAGATGAGTATGTTATGATCGTTTATATACATATGTAAGCTTATAGGATATATTATGAACTCTTGTTCAATTCTCTAGTGAATAGCACTGCCAATTAGTAGACAAAATACAAAATAATAGCTAGAAATTCTGAATTTAATGTGATCTTTGCTGTCAATTTCTTTTAGCTTTGCTTTCTCAATCTCCAGTTCTTAAAAGTGAGGGTGGGGGCGGGTAATAATCAGTTTGGTACCTTGCACTGTTGTGAAATGTGAGTAGCTATTTTATTGATAATTTTCAAAGAATTCATATGTATATGAACTTTACTGAACTTTAATTAATTTTGTTTAAAATGTATTAAGGAAATCAACTTGAATCACAGAACAAGATTACACAGATTACTTTAAATTCAGATACTCTATTACATGCACTCTGCATAGTCCCCTGGTAATAAAATCTTCATTCTGTTTTCCCATAAAGCTGATTACAATACTTTCTGGGTCCAATATAATATAAGCCCTCTTTGGAATAATCTACTTGGATATTACTACTAGTATTGGAAGCAGGACAAGTAAAGGGAAGGAGTTCCTACCACAGAAATTTTTAAACCCTTCTTTGGTAGCAAAAACTAAAGTCAAGCCCTTTTAATAACAGTTACTTGGTGACTCAACACTCGAATCTAGCGTTTATTGTGACTCTATGGAGACTTCTGGGTTAACTCACTTTTCAATTTTCCTATTGGTATAGTTAATTTAGTAATTATTGTATCATAAATGTAAGATTGTGAATAAATTTGTCTCTACTGTTTCATTTCCACAATAAAATTATGTTGATTTTATAAACTTGTGGTTAGTTCTTCAGTTTTGGCTCTCACCACAGATTAAGGCTTCAGATCAGATGATAGGACACCGACATCAGGGACATACCACCTCTACTTCTAAGGTAACAGTAAACTCACCACACTGAGTTCTTAATATAGCTGCCTGAATTGCGTTTAATCTATTTGGAACGTTATTCTCACTGACCCATATGTTTGGCACCCAAAACTAATTACAAGCCTTAATGAAGCTTGATACAATAGAAATGTTATCTTATTAGCACCTTATTTTGTGCCCATGCTACTTCAGATTTGCATTTCTTCACTATGGAGCATATGATGCCCTATCATGGGGAAAAATGAAACAGAAAGAAAATTCACTGAATCTACTTGAGAAAAACAAGAGTGCAATTTGCCACACAGCATGCCCTCTGATATGCACAAACATGAACTTGTCATAACCATCTGTAGCTCTGCTTACATGAAGATACACACAGGGCAAAAACCAGAGGAAGTCTGTCTGAATTAATAAATGTGTGGAAGAGGAGCTTGCAAGAAATATATCTTTAACAGATATGGGCAAGACTGTTACCAATTGCAAAGGAACTTGGAATCAACAAAAGTTCACTATCAGTCTAAGTTTGTTTTGTTTTTGTTTTTCAGAAACATGCCAGGAATCAAGTGAATATGCTGGCAGTAGGAAAGGTAATTAAAAGATGGCACATATTATTTGCATATATGTACATTTCTGACATTTTGATTTGCTAATGCTTTAATAATGATGATATGAGAATAATAGCATTAATTGAAATTCACTGTATAAGAGAAATGCAGTTGCTTCTCATACTCATCATTTTAATCCTCAAAACTATACATGTATTATTAATTTCTTTACAGATGGAGGGACTGGGGTACTTACCAAAGGTCATAAAGTTGGCACACAGAAGCAGAACTGTTGTCAGAATCTAGATAAACAACTAATAGCAATGAATTATAGGAGAAAGAAAACTCCATGTTAAGGAGATAAGGACATTTGGTATCCTGTTCCTCAGCTATTTATTGAATCACAGGCAGAGGATATTTGTAGTTGATGGACTGTTGATTATGATGAGAGCCTAACAGGAGTGTCTTAACAGAAAATGATCTTCAGACATAGATACCTAAAATACGAGATGCAGAGAATTCAGTTCTGCTTGCACTGAATCACACATTTCACTGATATTTTACTTACTTTTCTAGAATAGTTAACATCGCCATCATCATCCATAAGAACAAAATAGAGCTATCTATCCTCAATCATATCTCCTACTCTTCCAGGCTTCTCTCATCCTTTTGTGGTCACACTGTCCAGATGTTCCCCTACCTAATGGAGTTTGGATTGCTGTTACCACAGATGTTTGCATCGTTCTCTATCCCAATTTCTTCAGGACTTTTGCTCAAAGGGCACCTTCTCTGACAATCCAGTCTAAAAAGGCATTCCCCCCATGATACTTGTTATGTACTGTCCAAACTTTACTTGTTACCATCTATTATAATTAAACAAAATGTATATATAATTATACGGGCTTCCTGGGTAGCTCAGCTGGTAAAGAATCTGCCTGCAATGCAGGAGACCTCGGTGAGATTCCTGGGTCAGGAAGATCCCCTGGAGAAGGGATAGACTATTCACTCCAGAGTTCTTGCCTAGAGAATGCCCATGGGCAAAGGAGTCTGGCAGGCTACAGTCCATGGGGTCACAAAGTGTTGGACACGACTGAGCGACTAAGCACAGCACAGGACACCATATATTATTGTACATTCACTTTTTTTCTCCAACTCCCACTAAAAGGACTGATGCTGAAGCTGAAGCTCCAATACTTTGGCTACCTGATACCATGAACTGACTCATTAGAAAAGACCCTGATACTGGGAAAGATTGAAGGCAGGAGGAGAAGGGGACGACAGAAGACAAGATGGTTGGATGGCATCACTGACTCAATGGACATGATTTTGAGAAATCTCTAGGAGATGGTGCAGGCAGGGAAGAATGGCATGCTTTGGTCCATGAGGTCTTAGAGTCGGACAAAACTGAGAGACTGAACAACAACAACAACCAACTAAGAGTTAATCTCCATCAAGGTAGAGAATTTTCCTTGTGTCTCACTTCATAATAGTGCCCAACAAGTAAGAGATACGCAATAAAGACTTGTTGAATGATCAAATATGTGAATGAATGAATCTAAGTGCTGCATTTAATCTCTCATCTTAAATTACACAGCAATTTCTGACGAGTCTCTCCCTTCTTTCCCTCATTCCTAGTTTCATCCTCGCTGAAAAGTCCCTCTCACTTATCTGAGGCTGTATATCACATGTCCACAGATCTAGAACTCTTTTGTGTTGAAGATTCCCTCTGATCCTGCTGGAAGTATCCAGTCCTTTTATACTCCAGTTATAAATGATTCCTTTCCTCTACAAAAAGTCTACTCCATTACCTAAGGATATATTCATTCTAGAAAATTACTTCTCAGACTCTCCCTTCTCCTAGCTATCAAAAGTCTTCTACTATATCCTCCCTCTGAAACACCTGAAGATTTTAGAGTTTCAACACTTAGTATATTGTAAATGTAATTACAAAAATGACCAAGTCCTATTCTAAGTTACCTTTCTTTCAGATCAGTTTATTTCCACATCTCTATAAACTAATTTTCTTGTTGAACTATTCCTCACAGTCACTTTGGCAAAGCCTCCAAAGCAAAAATTTATCTCATTAATATGCAGAATTGCACTTTTGATCAATTCACTACAGGTTTCACACTCTACAAATATCTTCATTCTCAAGCTCATACTTGAGTGTGTCCTTGAGCAAGTACTGCTGGTATTTCAGAGATAGGCTAAAAATCTTACAGATTTTACTATAATTTTTATAAAAGCAACATGTAATTTATAAAAATATTTTCCAAGTGCTTCCTCATGCAGTTCAGCTTTGACTATTATAGACACTCATGTCTAAATGAAGTGTTATAAGTATTCATGTTTGTAAGAGAGATTTCTTTTAAGTACTTTCATCAAAATTAAATGTGAAACACTTTTATAACAAATACCTAACAGAGAGTAGGACATTTTGTTCATGCTTGATTAGTTAATAAAAGTGCAGAGAAACTTCAGAGGATACCTGCCCCCTACTCCCCTGTTGAGCATTTCCCTCATTATGTTTATATGAAAATGCTTCCAAAAATATCTTATGGAGAAGTTGAGTTTGAATTAATTACATAGAAAAATATTTTTCTTACTACTGTTTTAAATATAATAAGGCCATAAATAAGCAAATTCTCACAACTTTTTGAGGACACCAAAGTGACACCCATGACTCATATCAAGGCTGACAGTCATTAAGGACACTTTAAAAATATTTGTGGTATGTCTGGGTTGCTTCCCTGATGCCTCAGGTGTTAAAGAATCTGCCTGCAATGCAGGAGATGCAGATTCGATCCCTGGGTTGGGAAGATCCCCAGGAGAAGGGAATGGCAACCCACTCCAGTATTTTTTCCTGGAGAATCCCATGGACAGAGGAACCTGGGGGGGCTACAGTCCGTAGTGTTGCAAAGACTCGAACATGACTGGGTGACTAACACTTCACTTCATGTCTGGGCTATTCTTTTCCTTCAGACACCATCCCCCAAATCTGAGAAACATTTTCTGTTAACAATGCGATTCTTTTTCTGCTGGAAACTCTTTGCCAATAAAGTAACTAAGATGATATTAAAGCAATTGCAGACAAACAACACTAATTAACGTAAGTTATGAAAGTATTCATGATTTGCTTCAACTTCTAGTTAACCCCCTAAAACTAATAATGGTTCTATGTTTGAAGCTATTGTGATCTGCATTGCTTTCCTTTGATGGGGATCACTCTAAGTATGTAAACTTTTTTCCTGGAACTCTTTAGAAAGGCTTTCCTCATAGATACTGCTCCTTTAAGACAGCTGTATCCATTTTTCTTATCCAATATTTTTTTCAGACTGCAAAAGTGTTACCACCAAGTCCCCAGTGATTTGGTCTTAGCTAGTCTTGCAGCCTTTATGGCAGAAAATTCACAATATGAAAAGATTTCAGGATAAGACAGATGCTGACTTGAAGGTTGGTCCTGTTAAACTATGTTGAGTAAATAACCTAGACCTCTGATTTTATTTATCAGTACATATTTGTAGTGAGCAATGGATAAAGATAATGTACAATCATGTGGCATACAGGAAGTAGTTGATAAATGTTATCTTATTATTTGCTATTTATTTATCATGACCTTATTTACAAGTTCACATTCCTTATCACTAGTTATTAACCCAGTCTCTCTTGACTATGACTTCTCCTCTAGGACAGTTCTACTCATGCCAGATGGCATTGGAGAGGGCTATTGCCATTTTTATACGACTAGTGGAAACCACAGTGAGAGTTTACACTGTTTGGTCATAGTGGAATATGTTCATGAGAATGAAAATCACTTGTGCATATTGTTATTACCAGTCATTTTGATGTAGGAATAATTTCCAAGGGTCCTTATTGCCCAATGCATAGTCACACCTTAAGTTATAATGTGAAGTCAAGACACAAATGTTAGGTTGCCTTTTGCTTTTTGTGATGGATCTCTTATTGATAAGTTTTTTTTTAACTTAAGGTACAAGTGATCATATAATATTATATATCAAGAATATAATTATTACTTTTATAATTGAATATTGCCTGGCATTGTTCAAGGTAATATTGATTGACATTAATGCCATGGTTGGAATAATCTCTAAAATAGTGCTTATATCTGAAGTTAATCTGTCCTAGAAACACAAGTCTCTGAGAATAAGATTTGTGTGCAGATCAGTTATTGGGGAGTTTTCTCTGGGGCAGTACCTATAATTGTGTGAGAAGCTGCACTGTTAGAGAGAAAAGGGAAACTGTGATGCCTTTCCAAGACAGTTTTAGCAGAGATCTTGACTGATCCTATGAGGGACTACTGAGCAGGTATAGACATCCAGAACTGTTCTCAGTCCTGAAAAGAGACCCAGGCATTTGTAGCCCAAAATAGATTAGTCACTGGGTACAAGCGGCTCTTAGGGGAGGGAGCAAGGTATTGGGTGAGGCAGCTCCCTTCAGAGAAATTCCTGGAGAGGGACTCAGCTGTGAATAGTCCTGGCAATATACCTGGTAGCTCAAGGAGTGAGTGCCTGGGTTCTGAATGGTGGACTTAGGTGTTGTGCCAGAGCTTCCACTGCATGTACCAAATTGATACATTTTATAGATTCATATATATTAAACATAGAGTACAAGTTTGCAAATGTTTTACTGAACCAAGTAGGAATGTTAAAAGAAACAAACATACTCACTCAATAAATACTTTGTGTTAAAAAATAATTCCCCCAAAAGAAAACATATTAACATTAAAAATGTAGAAAAAGATCAAGAAAGTATAAGCATTAAATTGAAACTTTCTATATATATGTGTGTATATAATTAATATAAATATAATCCCTCTCTCTCTCTCTCTCTATATATATACACATATACATATATATATATATATATATATATATATATATATGTATTTCTCCTGTTCTTTTAAATTTGTAATTGAGGAGGGGAAAAATAAAACACTATTAATGCCAGCATTCCAATATATCTTATGAGAGAGCAGCGTAGTTTTTTCTAAAGGACTCACTCTTGTCTTGCAGAAATGATCATATCACACTTTTAATTCCTCACTATACCTTTTGCGAATATGCAAAAACTCAACCAAGTCAAAGAGTTCTACACATATGACTTTCGAAAGGAAACTTTAATAATTTCAGTTCATCCACATAAGATTTTATCAGCAATAGTGCTTTTTATGATACCAAACATTTCATGACATCTGTAATTCATATATAATAGAAAAAGCCATTTGAACTTATTTACTTAAACTTCTTAATTTTGTTCACTTGGGGACACATTTAAACATACTGATTTTTTGTGACATTAATATTTATATATTTTATATCAACACCCTTGTATCTCCATCAATTCAAGAAGAAGCAAGGTATTGGATGAGGCAGCTACCTTCAGATGACATTTTTCATCAATGACATTTTTCAAAAAATAGATGGATTAAGTTCAGACATGAAACTGGCTAGAAGTCTCTATTTATATTAATAGAATCAAAGGGGTCATTGCTTATCTTGTCCTGCACATTGCTCAGCTAATGTAAGTATGCACGTCCTTTGAAGTTAGTGGAGTCTCAGCTCTTAGATATTCTTTTTTATGGCACAGAAAACTATCAAGAATATCTTTGTAGACTACCTTCATAAATCATATTTTTATAGTGTTTCTTGAAACCAGTAATTGATTTTGCCTAGCTAGGGAAAATGCAGTCTAAGTATAAACAGATGAAGTCTTTCATTTTTGTTAGAGAGAATTAGTACCTTTGTTTTTATGCAAAATATGTCTACTTTCATCCTAGTTTGAAGTTAGTTTGAATTATTCTAGGCAATTATTTTGATGTTTTATATGTTACATTATTGGTTTAAAAACTGTATTATAAAAAGATATTATTATCTGTCTTCCAATAAAAAATTGAGAATCTGACTGGTTAAATTTCTTTTTCTAACTAAATACTTAGGCCGACCTACTTAGGCAAATCTAAGTGTGTCTGGAGTCTAATGGTCTTGACATTACCTAACCAACTGTAATTACAAGGATATGGTGAGATAACAAGATGCAGATTAAGAAATACATTCTCATGAATTAATTTAAGTTGGAATATATGAACTCTTGATTCTTGCATGCTTTGTACTCCTGGCCTATGAATCTGATGAAGAAACAAGTATTCACTCTTTTTAGTAATTGTGTAGTTAAGTGTAATGCTTTTCATATATAAGTACGTTTCTTTTTTATCTATGCCCACTCACATGATACAAACACACAATATACAAAACACTTATATGGGAAGTCAATTTGAAAGGGGCAAAAATTTTAATACAAATAGAAAATTTTGGTTTTTAAAATCCTTGTTATTCTAAGTATGATTTGTGTAAATTGAGCAAATGATATAATATTTCTAAATCCCAGTTTCAGAGTTTTGAAATGGAGATAATCATGACAACATTGTTCCAAGAAGTATTAATAATACTTCTTAAATATCTTTCATTTAGTAATCAATAAATTCTAGCTATTAACAAAGTTATATACTGAAAAGTCATTTCATTTACAATTTGAAGAAGTTTAAATAGTTTTATTTATGTCTCAGTTTAGTTGGTAAAGGTGAAAGAAGCTATAAAAAGAAAATAATAAGTGGCAAAGGCATGTAAGGAACATAGTTCTCTTAATTAGTGTGTCTTTAACATGGAAATACAGTCATTTTTACAGCTTTAATGAAGCTGCATATTTTGGAAACAGTTTTGATTAAGTATTTTCCCCACTGCCAAATCACATTAATAAAGTTTCAGAAAGTTTCTCAACTTGATTTGAAAAACATCAGAGAACTATTTAAAAATATAATATTGGATTCATCACATTAGTAGTTTGTAAGCTCCATCCTAAACTAGATTTAAGAAGATTAAACTTTCCAAACAGAAAAGCATTTTCTTGTAAAAATCCTCACTAGAAAAGATATAGTCTTTATATATTAATATAATATTTGCATACTTTTACTTTTAAAGAAATCAGGATTTTTTAGAAATTTAACAAAGCACTAAACTATCTCTATCAAATTTCAGAGAGGCCGTGGTAGTGTCACTATTCAGACTTGAATAGGACACTTTGCAATCAGTTCAATTATTTCTCTTTTCTCTTTTTAAATTAATCTTTTCTCTTTGCCTTGCTTAATGCTCAACAATACATAAATTAAATATTCATTGAGTAGATGTTATGTTCCAGGAACCATGAAAACTATGTACAGATAGAGCAGTAGAGTAAGGGAATAAAGACATGTGATGTTACCATCAGAATAATTTCTAAAACAACAATAATTTATACAATTTAAATTGAATGAGTTGAACTCAGTCTCAAAAGCCTGAATTTTGAATAAGACACAAATTGAAAGCAGAGAGAGAAGCAAAGGCATAAACACCAGAGCAGGAGGCACATGGCATGTTTCTGAAATGACAATAACTTGGGGATGGTTAGATAAGAGGGAGAGATGTAATTTCCTTGAACTGAAAACTTTGTAATTCAGGGAACTTTGTGGGCATAGGCTCCTTCCAGGAACCTGGGAGATACTACAGCATACTCTCGTGGGCCTATATTTTTAAAAAATTACAAAATTGATACAGTATGAATAGAACTAGGCATGGTCACTGTCTCTTTTGACTATGACTTCTCTGCTGTGACATGAAATTAAAAGACGCTTACTCCTTGGAAGGAAAGTTAGGACCAACCTAGATAGCATATTCAAAAGCAGAGACATTATTTGGCGAACAAAGGTTCATCTAGTCAAGGCTATGGTTTTTCCCATGGTCATGTATGGATGTGAGAGTTGGACTGTGAAGAAAGCTGAGTGCCAAATTTTGAACTGTGGTGTTGGAGAAGATTCTTGAGAGTCCCTTGGACTGCAAAGAGATCCAACCAGTCCATCCTGAAGATCAGCCCTGGGATTTCTTTGGAAGGAATGATGCTAAAGCTGAAACTCCAGTACTTTGGCCACCTCATGCGAAGAGTTGACTCATTGGAAAAGACTCTGATGCTGGGAGGGATTGGGGGCAAGAGGAGAAGGGGACGACAGAGGATGAGATGGCTGAATGGCATCACTGACTCAGTGGATGTGAGTCTCAGGGAACTCCGGGAGGTGGTGATGGACAGGGAGGCCTGGTGTGCTGCGATTCATGGGGTCGCAAAGAGTCAGACATGACTGAGCGACTGATTTGATCTGATCTGATCTGATCTCTGCTGTGACAGTTTTTCTAATGCCAGGTGACAACTGAGGGGGCTGTAGCCATTGTTATCTTACTATTGGGAACTAAGTGAGAGTTTATGCCGTTTGTAGGTATATGAGACTTAAAATCACTTCTGCACATCATTAAGTAACTGCCAGTCATTTTGGTGTAGCAATAACATTCAAGGGCTTTACTGTCAAATGTATAGACACATATTAAATTGCAACATGGAACAAGTGACTGGTTCAAAGTGAGAAAGGAGTATGAGAAGGCTATATATTGTTACCCTGCTGATTTAATTGATATGCAGAGTAAATCATGTGAAATGCTGAGCTGGATGAAGCACAAGCTGCAATCAACATTGCCATGAAAAATATCAACAACCATAGATATGGAAATGATACCACTCTGATGACCCAAAGAAAGGCAATGCCAAAGAACGGTCAAACTACCACACAATTGCACTCATCTCAGAGTGCAATTTAACAGAGCATTAAACTATCTCTATCAAATTGCACACTCATAAAGGAATGATCAAAATTCTCCAAGTCAGGCTTCAACAATATGTGAACCGTGACCTTCTGGATGTTCAAGCTGGATATAGAAAAGGCAGAGGGACCAGAGATCAAATTGCCAACATCCATTGGATCATCAAAACAGAGAGTTCCAGAAAAATATATATTTCTGCTTTATTGACTATGCTAAAGCCTTTGACTGTGTGGATCACAACAAACTGTGGAAAATTCTTCAAGAAATGAGGATACCAAACAACCTGACCTGCCTCTTGAGAAATCTGTATGCAGGTCAGGAAGCAACAATTAGAACTGGACATGGAACAACAGACTGGTTCCAAATCAAGAGAGGAGTACATCAAGGCTGTATATTGTCATCTTGCTTATTTAACTTATATCCAGAGTACATAATGTGAAATGCTGGGCTGGATGGAGCACAAGCTGGATTCAAGATTGCTGGGAGAAATATCAATAACCTCAGATATGCAGATGACACCACCCTTATGGCAGAAAGCGAGGAATAATTAAACAGCCTCTTGATGAAAGTGAAAGAGGAGAGTGAAAAAGTTGGCCTAAAACTCAACATTCAGAAAATTTAGATCATGGCATCTGATCCCATCATTTCATGGCAAATAGATGGGGAAACAGTGAAAACAATGAGAGACTTTATTTTCTTGGGCTCCAAAATCACTGCAGATGGTGAATACAGCCATGAAATTAAAAGACACTTACTTCTTGGAAGAAAAGTCATGACCAACTTAGCATATTAGAATGCAGAGACATTACTTTGCCAACGAATGTCTGTCTAGTCAAAGCTATGGTTTTTCCAGTAGTCATGTATGGATGTGAAAGTTGGACTATAAAAAAAGCTGAGTGCCAAAGAATTGATGCTTTTGAACTGATGTGTTGGAGAAGCCTCTTGAGAGTCCCCTGGACTGCAAAGAGATCCAGCCAGTCCCTCCTAAAAGAAATCAGTCCTGAATATTCATTGGAAGAACTGATGATGAAGCTGAAGCTCCAATACTTAGGCCACCTGATGCAAAGAACTGACTCTTTGGAAAAGACCCTGATGCTGGGAAGGATTGAGGGCAGGAGGAGAAGGGGGCAATAGAGGATGAGATGGTTGGATGCAATCACCGATTCAATGGATATGAGTTTGAGTAAACTCTGTGAGTTGGTGATGGACATGGAGGCCTGGCATGCTGCAGTCCATGGGGTAACAAAGAATCAGACACGACTGAGCAACTGAACTGAACTGATCTGACCACTCTGATGCAGACAGTGAAGAGAAACTAAAGAGACTCTTGATAAAGGTGAAAGAGGAGAGTGAAAAAACTGGCTTAAAACTCAACATTCAAAAAACTAAGATCATGGCATCTGGTCCCATCACTTTATGGCAAATAGAAGAGGGGAAAATAGAAGCAGTGCCAGATTTTATTTTCTTGGACTCCAACATCACTGTGGACAGTGACTGCAGTTATGAAATTAAATGATGCTTGTTTCTTTCAAGGAAAGTTATGACAAACCTAGATCATGTATTATAAAGCAGAAACATCACTTTACCAACAAAGGTCTGTATAGTCAGAGTTCTGGTTTTTCCAGTAGTCATGTTCAGATGCAAAAGTTGGACTGTAAAGAAGGCTGAGCACTGAAGAATTTATGCTTTTAAACTGTGGGGCTGGAGAAGACTCTTGAGAGTCCTTTGGACAGCAAGGAGATTAAACTAGTCAATTTTAAAGGAAATCAACCCTGAATATTCATTGGAAGGACTAATACTGAAGCTGAAGCTCCAATACATTGGCTTTCTAATGAGAAGAGCCAACTCATTGGAAAAGACTCTGATGCTTGGAAAGATTGAAGGCAAAAAGAGAAAGGGATGACAGAGGATGGAATGTTTGGATATCATCACCGACTCAATTGACATGAGTATGAGCAAACTCTGAGAGATACTGAAGGACAGGGAAGCCTGGTGCGCTGCAGTCCGTGGGGCCACAAAGAGCTGGATGCGACTTAGCAACTGAATAACAACAGCAATATGGAGATAAGGTATGGGCATTAGGTTATCTTCTGAATTTTGTTATGATTGTTTTATTTGTAAGATTTTTAAAAACTAAAAATTTTATGTGCTTCAACCAGGCACTCTAGTTAAATATGCACTTTAATACCTGCTGCAAATCTTATATTATTTTCTCAAACAGCCTCCCCATTCCCTTGCTCCATAATTGTTTTAGCTTTAGGTACCATGAGGTGTATACATTTTCTAACTATTGGTTTCACAGAGGATGAGATATGTAGGAACATGGGAATGAGGTAAGGATGGAGAGGTGTGTAGAAATAGATCACTACCACAAAAAGGAAAAAAAAAAAAGAGCTATTCCTATATATTGGCTTGGAATGGGTATAGTTTATGTAAAGGATGGGATATTTTCCACTTTCACCATTCTGTGGTACTTTTTTTTCTTGATATGCCCAAGTGCTGGAAATTTGCTAAAATATGTTTTATGCATTATAATCTTTGACCAGTATGCATTTTTCTTCAAAAATGTGTATTTGGTAAGTAGAAACTGTGAATGTGTGCATGCTCAGTTTCTCCAGTCATGTCTGACTTTTTGCAATCCCATGGATTGTAGCCCACCAGGCTCCTCTGTCCTGGTGGGAATTATCCAGTATTCTTATACTGGAGTGGGTTGCCATTTTCTTCTCCAGAGGATCTTCGTGATCCAGGGATTGAGCCCACATCTACTAAATCTCCTGAATTGCAGGCAGATTCTTTACTGCTGAGCCACCCGAGAAGCAGAGTAGCTGTGAATACTATCATTTTAGATCAAAATTACAAGAGTTTCCTTATTAATATTATCTGGCTGAAACTATTGCTAAAAGGGGTGTATATACTGATAGTTTGCTGTTTGAGGCTGCATTCATATTTCCAAGCCCTTAGAGTAATTTATTTTTAAAAACTGGGAGCTGATAATTTACTAAATGTACATCCATAATGAATAAGCTTTGGATAAATGCCTTAGATGATTTTGTGCATATATAAGCTAATAACCTTAACTATTTAATCCATCAATAAACAAATTCTGGGTTATGTTATCATTTGATGGCATCTCTTGTGAATTTTTATATTTTAATATAGTTTACATAATTTTAAATAACTGGTGTGTGTGTGTGTTATGTGATTTATCTGTTTAAAAATAAGGAAGTATTTCAGTGTGGCACCTCAGGATGCCAGCATCAAAGAAGTGTTTGGTTTAATGAAACTCCTACGTGCACCTTCATGATACAAGAGCACTCTGTAAGGAAAACCAATTGTTACTCTTGGTTTGTTCTTTGCAAATTACCTTCACTCTTTTGCTTCATTCCTTCTTGAACTAGGATATCTGCGTTATTCTAGATGTACTTCTCTTTTATTTAATACCTGATATGGTTCAAACTGATGTCAACCTTCACTCTTCTTCCAAACTATTATTTTCATTTGCTCCTCTAAGTAAATATTCTTTCAAATTCTCAAAATCAGCCCAACCTGGCCCTGACCTGGTAAAGCCACTTCCATGGGAACTTTTCCAGAAAGGACTACTTTTCCCACAGCTTCTGAAGTATTTGTCCTAAACATCATTAAAAGAATCAGAAGAGTTTTACACTATGAATGCCATTGTGGTTGAATTGATTCTATAATAAAAACATCATTATTCTTAACTATTTTCTTTAAATGATAATTAATTGCTTTGTTGCTATGTGGACTTCACCTAATGGACTGTCAATGAGTATCTGGCTGATCAGTATACATGATCTGAAGTGTCATCCTTTCTTGGATATGTACAAGGGAGTGGAATTTTTCCTTCTTTTGTTCCTGGATAATATATAATACAACATATAATATATAATACAAGCTGAGTAGAACATTTTTATTGATGGAAGAATTTTCCAAAATGTAATTATCATCATAGATGGTGTATCTTGTTTCTAGGTTTTATCAACTGTATAAAATAGACATATAAACATATAACTCAAATAAAATGTGACAAATGTTCAATAATGGGAGGTAGAGATGCTAAATGAAAGCTCAGAGAATAGAATGTATTCTTGAACTGGGGCTTCAGTGAAACTGAGGTTGTCTCTAAGAATGGAAACTTTTATCAGATGAAAAATTTGCAAAAGAACATTTTAGGTTTACAGAGCACATAAAGTGTTGTAACTCAGGAAATTCTAAATTTGTAAACAATCATTTGGTATGCTTAAATAGAGATATGGAGTGGAGGGTAAAGGTTGGAGACAGGTGAGGGAAAAGGCTGGAAAACTTTTAATTATAAAGACCCTTGAAGTTATAAGGGTCTTATAAGTTATAAGTGTTACCTCTTTTTTTTTTTTTTTTCCTGAGTGTGATGACAAGCCATTACAAAAAAAAAAAAAAAACCTAAAACACAGGAGTTATATAAAAGTATGTGTGTTCAACAAAGTTCACGGGTAACAATAAGAACTATACATTGAAGAAAGAAGAAGCTGGAGCTACAGAGACTAGTTCTGAGAATATTTCTGTAGTCCACAGAGATAAAGATAAGGGTCTGTCCTAAGGCAGTGACAATGAAAAAAGAAAAAGAGATATATAGTGCTCTGACTGATAATCTAATCTTAAAATTTTTAACTTTCTTTAACCTAAATTGCAGATACCTGATTAATATTTTCCAGGCAGAGCCTGAGTTTTCTCATGGCCATGTACTAATGCAGCAAGTAACAATTATTTGACAAGTTAAATCTTTGTTCTCACAACAATACTTACACAGTACCTTTAGTATTTTATGTTTTATTTTTTTGTTTCTTTCTTCTGCAATCAGAAATCTGGTCAAACCAGTCCTCTTTCTATACTCTAAAAAATGTGTTCACGGAAACTTCACCAAGTTATTTGACCTCAGTTGCCTCATGTCATGTCTGACTCTTGGTGATCCCATGGACTTGTACCCACCAGACTCCTCTGTCCACGGAATTATCCAGACAAGAATACTGGAGTGGGTAGCCATGCTCTTCTACAGGGAATCTTCCCAGCCCAGGGATTGAACCTGGGTCTCCTGCATTGCGAGCATACTCTTTCTTTTACTATATGAGCCGCCTGGGAAGCCTCATGTTTATGGAGAAAATGTACTTAGTTGCTCAGTCGTGTCCAACTCTTTGAGACCCCATGGATGGTAGCAAGCCAGGCTCCTCTCTCCATGGTGATTCTCCAGGCAAGAATACTGGAGTGGGTTGCCTTGCCTTTCTCCAGGGGATCTTCCCAAGCCAGAGATGGAACCCATGTCTCCCACATTGCAGGCAGATTCTTTACCAGTTGTGCTACCAGGGAAGCCAGTTAAAATCAGATCTTTCCTTTAAAGCTAGGATACATCTATATCTATACCTTCTCCCTCTGTTACCCAAGAGCTTGTTGCCTTATGTTTTACTTGTCCCTGAGTTCCCATTGCATTCTGCTTTGTATTAATTATGTTTTTATTTGCCCTCGTCCATCTGATTCTTTACTGAGATCTTTCAGTAGGTACTACTAAAACCTAAGCAGTTTTATTCTGTTTTCTAGGTGACTTTGGGCTTCTCAGGTGACTCAGTGGTAAAGAATCTGCCTGCCAACACTGGAGATACTGGAGACATGAACTCGATCCCTTGGTTGGGAAGATCCCCTGAAGGAGGAAATAACAACCCACTCCAGTATTCTTGCCTGGATAATCTCAAGGACAGAGGAGACTAGCACGCTATATAGTCCATAGGGTCGCAAAGAGTTGGACACACCTGAGCATGCCTGCACTTTAAACAATGACTTCAGCAGGTCTAATTAAAGTTTACCTTGAACTTACGTTTAGTTTTCTTTTTATGCTGAGATCATATAAAACTTGAAAATTTAAGGATGAGTTTAAGGTTTACTAATTATCAATTTCGATTAAGTCCATTTTCTGGGAAATTGTGCATAAGAATTGTGCTTGATGTGGAGACTGACCTGACAAATACCATGATGGTTTTGTTTTTTTCAGAAACTTGAACTTCCATGGAAGGAGATAAAAGATTAGAAATATTTTTTTAAGACTGGGTATCAGAAATGATCAATTCAATCACTGTCATGTCCTACTCATTGTGACCCCATGAATCAAAGCATGCCAGGCCTCCTGGTCCATCACCACCTCCCGGAGTTCACTCAGACTCACATCCATCGAGTCAGTGATGCCATCCAGCCATCTCATCCTCTGTCGTCCCCTTTTCCTCCTGCCCCCAATCCCTCCAAACATCAGAGTCTTTTCCAATGAGTCAATTCTTTGCATGAGGTGGCCAAAGTACTGGAGTTGCAGCTTTAGCATCATTTCTACCAAAGAAATCCCAGGGCTGATCTCCTTCAGAATGGACTGGTTGCATCTCCTTGCAGTCCAAGGGACTCTCAAGAGTCTTCTCCAACACCACAGTCCAAAAGCATCAATTTTTTGGTGCTCAGCTTTCTTCACAGTTCAACTCAAACATCCATACATGACCACTGTAAAAACCATAGCCTTGACTAGATGGACCTTAGTTGGCAAAGTAATGTCTCTGCTTTTGAATATGCTATCTAGGTTGGTCATAACTTTTCTTCCAAGGAGTAAGTGTCTTTTAATTTCATGGCTGTAGTCACCATCTGCAGTGATTTTGGAGCCCCAAAAAAGTCTGACACTGTTTCCACTGTTTCCCCATCTATTTCTCATGAAGTGATGGACCAGATGCCATGATCTTCGTTTTCTGAATGTTGAGCTTTAAGCCAACTTTTTCACTCTCCACTTTCAATTTCATCAAGAGGCTTCTTAGTTCCTCTTCACTTTCTGCCATAAGGGTGGTGTCATCTGCATATCTGAGGTTATTGATGTTTCTCCCGGCAATCTTGATTCCAGCCTGTGCTTCTTCCAGCCCAGCATTTCTCATGATGTACTCTGCATATAAGTTAAATAAGCGGGGTTACAATATACAGCCTTGACGTACACCTTCTCCTATTTGGAAACAGACTGTTGTTCCATGTCCAGTTCTAACTGTTGCTTCCTGACCTGCATTATAGGTTTCTCAAGAGGCAGGTCAGGTGGTCTGGGATTCCCATCTCTTTCAGAATTTTCCACAGTTTATTGTGATCCACACAGTCAAAGGCTTTGGCTTAGTCAATAAAGCAGAAATAGATGTTTTTCTGGAACTCTCTTGCTTTTTCCATGATTCAGTGGATGTTGGCAATTTGATCTCTGGTTCCTCTGCCTTTTCTAAAACCAGCTTGAACATCTGAAAGTTCATGGTTCATGTATTGCTGAAGCCTGGCTTGGAGAATTTTGAGCATTACTTTACTAGCATGTGAGATGAGTGCAGTTGTGTGGTAGTTTGAGCATTCTTTGGCATTGCCTTTCTTTGGGATTGTAATGAAAACTGACCTTTTCCAGTCCTGTGGCCACTGCTGAGTTTTCCAAATGTGCTGGCATATTGTGTGCAGCACTTTCACAGCATCGTCTTTCAGGATTTGAAATAGTTCAACTAGAATTCCATCACCTCCACTAGCTTTGTTCATAGTGATACTTTCTAAGGCCCACTTGACTTCACATTCCAGGATGTCTGGCTCTAGGTCAGTGATCACACCATCGTGATTATCTGGGTCATGAAGATCTTTTTTGTACAGTTCTTCTGTGTATTCTTGCCACCTCTTCTTAATATCTTCTGCTTCTTTTAGGTCCATACCATTTCTGTCCTTTATCAAGCCCATCTTTGCATGAAATGTTCCCTTAGTATCTCTAATTTTCTTGAAGAGATCTCTAGTCTTTCCCATTCTTTTGTTTTCCTCTATTTCTTTGCATTGATCACTGAGGAAGGCTTTCTTATCTCTTCTTACTATTCTTTGGAACTCTGCATTCAGCTGTTTATATCTTTCCTTTCTCCTTTGCTTTTCACTTCTCTTCTTTTCACAGCTATTTGTAAGGCCTCTCCAGACAGCCATTTTGCGTTTTTGCATTTCTTTTCCATGGGGATGGTCTTGATCCCTGTCTCCTGTACAATGTCACAAACCTCATTCCATAGTTCATCAGGCACTCTATCCATCAGATCTAGTCCCTTAAATCTATTTCTCACTTTCACTGTATAATCATAAAGGATTTGATTTAAGTCATACCTGAATGATCTAGTGGTTTTCCCTACTTTCTTTAATTTAAATCTGAATTTGGTAATAATTGGAGAAGGAAATGGCAACCCACTCCAGTATTCTTGCCTGGAGAATCCCATGGATGAAGGAGCTTTGTGGGCTACAGTCCACGGGTCACAAAGAGTCTGACATGACTGAGAGACTTCACTTTCTCTTTGGTAATATGAAGTTCATGATCTGAGCCACAGTCAGCTCCCCATCTTGTTTTTGGTGACTGTATAGAGCTTCTCCATCTTTGGCTCAAAGAATATAATCAATCTGATTTCGGTGTTGACCATCTGGTGATGTCCATGTGCGGAGTCTTCTCTTGTGTTGTTGGAAGAGGCTGTTTGCTATGACCAGTGCATTTTCTTGGCAAAACTCTATTAGCCTTTGCCCTGATTCATTCCGTATTCCAAGGCCAAATTTTCCTATTACTCCAAGTGTTTCTTGACTTCCTACTTTTGCATTCCAGTCCGCTATAATGAAAAGGACATCTTTTTGGGGTATTAGTTCTAAAAGGTCTTGTAGGTCTTCATAGAACCATTCAACTTCAGCTTCTTCAGCATTACTGGTTGGGGCATAGACTTGGATTACTGTGATATTGAATGGTTTGTCTTGGAAACGAACAGAGATCATTCTGTTGTTTTTGAGATTGCATCCAAGTACTACATTTTGAACTCTTTTGTTGACTATGATGGCTACTCCATTTCTTCTGAGGGATTCCTGCCCGCAGTAGTAGATATAATGGTCATGGATAAATCAACATAATTCAATGTATCACCAGTTAAATAGCACTTCAAACTATGGAAGTTCCAGATCATTATCTTAGACATTTAAAATAGTACATTTGAACCAACAACAATAAATTTTGACTAATAAAAATTTGGCAAGGGAATTTCCAACTTTTTAAAACCTACCTTTTAATAGCTATATCATAGTAAACAGGCTAAGTGACTTACTGATTGCTCATGACTGTTGCTTAGGAATTACATATCTGTTTTTAAAATATTAGGAGAAGAGATAATTATTATATTTAATTCATGTTCAATAACACCCACTAATGATGATACCTCATAGTCTAATTGATGTCATTGCATGACTTACGTATTGACAGACACATTCTAAAGGGTTGAAGTGAAGCCCACTGGAGAAGTAATGATTATAATCACTTGAACCATGGTTTAAAGATGTAAATGCTGAACTTTCCAATCCCAATAAATAATGAAAGATGTATCCATTGAATCCATTACTTATAACATTTTGGTTTGACTTGCCCTCTATTTTACACCTTGCTAGCTAATGCAGCATTCACCTGAATCTATCAAGTTTTTCCTCATGAAACATGAAAAGAAGCTACTGACTTTGCAGACATATAACCTTTGTGAAATAAAAATATATTTATCTCTTTGTGGCAGAGATAAACAAGAAGCAGACTACTGCTGTGAAATAATTATGAATCTTGCTTTCAGGAAAATGATTTCATTAAAAAATAATAGTGTAAAACATTGAATTTTTTAAATTTAAATTTATTTCTTTTAATTGGAGGATAATTACTTTACAATATTGTATTGGTTCTGCCACACATCAACATGAATCTGTCATGGGTGTACAGGATAGGGAACACGTGTAAAACATTGAATTTTTATTTACTATATGTATAAAAATATATTACTAGGAAAAAGATAGTCAGCTATTCATTAATTACTCTCCCCATCTCTCTAACATGGTGGAGACTCAAAAAAGTTTTGCTAATTGAATTGACTATCAGTCAAAAGGGTGGTTTTAACTTTGAGTGCAACAATAACTAGAAATGTGAAAATATATTTTTTCTAAGATCATTAAATTTCTGAGGTTTTTGTTGGCTGCTTATTTTCATTAAAAAAATTTCATTTATATGAGAGATTATGACCAATGTTAAAGAGATGAAACTTTCTACCTTTTACCAAATAAGTTAACCAGATTTTACTCTTCTCCATAGAACATTTTTTGATAGCAATTAGCATCTGATGGAAAATAAATATAAATTCATAAGACATTTTATCAAAATATGTATATAAAAAGTTTATAAAAATCCTTGTGGGAAATCAATAAGGTATCATTATATTAACTTTCATTTAGAGTAAAGCATTAAACTATGATTATTGAGAACACATAAATATTTTATTTCCAAAGAAAGAAATGAAAAGGGGCATTCACAAAAACAGTTAAGAAAAAAGAAACAAACAAACAAACAAACAATTTTAGAAGTAAATATTCAGTTTTAGCAGGAGATAAAAATTACAAATCCTAAACACGTGTAGATTCTGAATAAAAGTTGTGAATTACAGAGATTTCTATATTGTATACCACTACTAAATTTAACTTCTAAGTTATATGATACTTCATATAACTTAAGTCAGTTTCAATGGTAAATGCGTTTGTTTCTGTCATTAATGTTCAAATAAACTGCCTTTCAGCAATCTAATTTCACTTATAAGTGTGTAATTATCTAATTTTAATACATTTTGGAAATATTATCCATAATTAAACTGATGTAGAAAAGGGAAAGAAATACAGCGTTACAGCTTTGTGATTTTTACTCCAATAGCCCTTTGATGTTCTAGCCAGAATCAACCTCGCTGATATTTGCACAATGCTTGAGATACTGGGAACAAACAACCTATTGGCTGGCAGAAAGACCTCTGATCCCTTTTAAAACCAGGAAACAAGAAAGTATTATAAGAATTATAAAGCAAGTCCCTGTGTCCTTATCCTAACCCCACCTTCATATAATTTGGAATGTTCAGTTCTTTTTCATTAAAAGTATATTGAATACAGGAATGATTCAGACAAAATGCTCTTCAGCTTGTCTCCACAATTCAATTTCTATTTATTAATTTTTTAAATGCCAGAAGAATGGTAGATATTATAAAATGGATGAAACATAAAATTAAAGATAATATGTAAAGTAATATTAAATTGTCAGTCTTATGTAGCCACAGTCTGACCTGGCTTTGCAAGAACAAGGAATTCTGTTATGCACTGTGAGAGGAGAGCACCAGAGATTCCCAGACCTGAAATATATTGATATTGAGTTTACCTGAGATTACTGCCTATATTCACTTTTTATTATATCAGAATACTTTTGTTGATTAGAAATCCTAAGAAAACAATGCCAAGCCCAGAAAGTGTTCCCATTCTTACTGCTTATCTTGTATATTTTCTATCTTCTGACACTATTCTCTAAAATTTAAAGAAATATGTAATATTAATTTAAATCTTAAACGAGTAATTTCATTTTAAACAAAAAATAAAAATCAACAAGTCCTTCCAAATGTCCATATCATCAAACAGTTTTCAAAGCCAACAAATGATAAGTGAAAATTTATTGCTTATATTACAGGAAAAATATGAACAGTTTTTTGCGTATTGCTAATAATATATTCATATCATTCTCATGTGTAAGGTAAATCCACATTTAGCTACTACACATGATAGCAATTTTGCTATTTATAAATGGATTCATTTAACTCTATGTTGTCTGCTTAATAGGTAGGGAAGACTGCTTAATTCAGTATATGAAAAATAAAACAGAGACCTTGCCATAAGAATCTTACAGTTTAATAATTCTGATATAGTGATTGCTTTATATTCAGATTATTACAGTATTTGAAAAGTAATCATATATTTATTATGACACCAAAAAAATATGGATATTTCTGTTACTGGTAGAGAAGCTGAAAGAGGGAAAACATTGTGATGTTTTTATAAACCTGTCAATTTCCATATTTTCAGAAAAGAAACCTGAGTTCTTGCCACTACATTAAACTTTCATGCACATTTAAGTGAAACAATATTTTATAATATATATTTAGCATAATATGAAAGAAACAAAGATAAAGAAAACTATTAAAAGCAGAGAAATAAAATAACATATTATCTTCAAAGTATAAAAGCATGATTTAAAGCTGACTTCTCCAATTAGCAAGGTTGCAAGATACAGGATCGTTAGTCTAAAAGAGAAAACAATTCAAATATTCATTAAATAGAGAATGAACAAGTAAAATATACTATATCCATGTAATAGAATGAAGTCATCATCTAAAAATAATGAGCTAATTAAATTTGTCTGAAGTATAATATATAAAAACATCAAATGACTATGTTGTACATCTAAAACTAATATAGCATTGTAGATCAACTATGCTGCAATAATATTTTTAATTTAAAAATTTAAAAAATGAGTTATTGATATATAAAGGAACAGGGGTGAATCACAGAATAATTATTCTGAATGAAATAATTCAGAACAAAATATTATGTATAGCACAGTTTCTTTTGCATATATTTCTGGAAAATGCAAACCAATATATAGTGACAAGAAGTAGACTGGTTGTTGCTGTTTCTTTGGAATGAGTGGGCTGTGGAGAGGCATGTAGGGGAATGGGAAAACTTTGGTCTAATGGATTTGTTCACTATCTTGATTGTGAAACAACTTCCTGGATGCATACACATGCCCAATATATTAAAGTATAGAGTTTATTATGTATTCTTTGTATGCCAATTATACCATAATCAAGATATTTTCAAAAAAGAGGTTGAGATCATTCCAAAACATTTTCAGCTCCTGAAAGTGTAACAGTTGCTCAGTCATGTTCGACTCTTTTTGACCCCATAGACTAGCAAGCCAGGCTCCTCTGTCCATAGAATTCTCCAGGTAAGAATACTGGAGTGGATTGACATTTCCTTCTTCAGAAGATCGCCTAGGGGAAAACAAACAAACAAAAAAAGTGAAAATGAATGAATTTGCTTTTGTTCTTGTGGAGAACACATAAATGCACACAAGTGAATTGTTGTCAGTTTGAAAAGTTGTGTGAGAGCAATTTGGATGACACAGAGTTGGTCCCAAAGGAAGGTGCAGGTACATCTGCCTTGGAGTGTTAAGGAAGGAATGCTTGACTTAGTTTATGCATGCTAAGCCGCTTCAGTCATGTCTGTCTCTGTGCAATCCTATGGGCTGTAGCCCGCCAGGCTCCTCTGTCCGTGGGATTCTACAGGCAAGAATACTGGAGTGGGTGGCCATGCCCTCCTCCAGGGGATCTTCTCCACCCAGGGATCAAACCTACATCTCTAATATCTCCTGCATTGGCAGGCAGGTTCTTTACCACTAAAGTTTATCACTAAAGGCTTATTTCAGGATTAGTTATTATTTTTCTCTTACTTCCCTACATACCACTCAAACCCTAAAAGGGCAAATTGAGGAGCAAAGACAGAAATAAAAGCCTCAGAGTGTTTTGAATTCTTTTCTGGAGGCAACAATTAGCGAAGTTGGTCTTGCCCCTTGGAGAAGCTTTTGGGATCTAATGAGACCAAGAAGGTCTGGTCTTTACAGTGACTGGGGAAGTCCATCTGACGTGTAATAGGCAAGGGAGGAGGGGCTGGATGTCCTGCGATGCCAGGGAAGTGAAAATAGAAACAAATGGAAAACAAAACAAACACCTAACAGTCCATTATCCTATTGTCTATCTACCTATCAACCTATCTATATACTTATAACCTCTCTGCCGATTTTGTCATCATAAGCAAAGTGCTTTATTTCTTGTCTTCTAATCCCTAATCAATAAACACCCTACTGCATAGGATTGCTGTGAAAATGAGATGAGATAATGTATAAGGATTTCAGCAAAATACCAAACACATTGTTTACTAAATGTTAGCTATTTTTACCAAGGAAAATTAGGTTTATTGAAGGGAAAAACAGAAAAGTTAAAAAGATAAGCAGCTCCCACCATGTAACTATCTCCATTTTGGGATTTGGTATGTCATTCCAGACTTTCAAATAGTTATAACTTAAAAAAAAAACCAACTCATTTCTGTTTTTATTTCTGTTTTTAAAGCACTTCTGAGGAGGAAGAAGGAATCAATGACCATGCCAACAAACAAAAAATGCATTTCATGAATGGGGATGAATTAGGATTTTTCTATCTTCAGAACTGTAACATAAAGCAAAACCTCTTCCTCAAATCTTTTGGAACATTAAGAATAGAGGTTTATAAATGCTCTATGCTGACATACGCATGAGTGATTAAGGCAAGAGAGGACTGGTTGTTTATCCATAACATCATATAAAATTATCAAACATAGGCATTTATATTTGGAAAATATATCTTATTTTAGTTTTTGTGGTATAGAATAATAAGGAAGATTTTTGCTAACTTTGAAATGACATTTCTTTATCTCAAGAAGCTACATAAAACATAAAGTGAATGACTCATATTTGGCAATAGTATTGAAAAATAAGAAAAATCCATAAGACTCTTAGCAGCCTATATGAAAGTCAAAGCTTTTGATATCAATAATGTAAATTTAGGAGGAAAAATAAAACAATAAATTCTGGTTTTTTCGTTTTTTAAGTTTTTAGGTTAGCCTGTCTGCCGTTCGAAACCCAATAAAATCTAAATAATACAGCTAAGAGTCTAGATTTCCTACAAGTTACTAGTGTTTAAAGACAGTAGGTCCTCTTGAATTAGACAGAATATATCACCATATGGCCCTTGAGATTCTATTAATTAATATCCATGACATGCCATGGGGTGTGTGCCTGATAGGCACTATATGAATTCAAGTTATGTTTATTTCAGAATGGCTAAAGGACACTGAAGAGTAAAGATTGTGTGTACTTTGAAAATAAAGCAAAAAAATTGGCAGAATGTAGAAATACTTCAAAGAAGAGACTTCTAACTCCAGGGTAAAAAAGATTCATCTGCATGAGGCAGGAAAAGGCATGGAAAATGGGCCTTCTTTCCCTTGACTTTTTCATTTCTAATATGACAAAATGCATTAATTAATGATTTTTCTTTCAATCAGCTTTTTAAAACAAACATATATATCTTATCAGACTAAATAAAACACATCCTTTCCAGAAAATGGTCTATTATTTCCAGTTATTTTTCTAAATAATTTGGCTGCAATATAGTGACCGCTGGAGCTTCCTTGGTAGCTCAGCTGGTAAAGAATCCACCTGCAGTGCAGGAGACCCCCGTTCTATTCCTGGGTCGGGAAGATCCCCTGGAGGAGGGCTTAGCAACTGACTCTTATCGACAGGGGAGCCTGGCGGGCTACAGTCCATGAGGTTGCAGAGAGCACAGCACACGTAGTGACTGCTATATTGTTTTAAATTGAGTTAATTTAAGGATACTGCTCACCATTGTTGCATCATCATCGTTTAGGCAATTAGCCAAATGTTAGGGGAATACTTGTCCAACTTAATATAGATTTACTATTTGATTTGAATTATTGAAGAACTGTTCTATTTATTTGACCACAAATTATGTATTCAGAATATATCTCAACATATGGAGACCTCTGATACAAATGCCCCATAATGAGTTTCATATAACTTAGCTTTTTCATGCAGGAAAAATTTTAATTAATATGTATTTTAAGTGTATGCTAAAATAGTATATTTTAATCAAAAGGGAAGGTAAAAGAAGGAAATAGACTAAAACTACAAGATTAAAAAAATAATAATTCTAGTACGTTGATATTAGTTATTTCCAGGTTTATTAAAATATACTTCCTACTTTTGTGTATATTAGAAAAATTCCACAATAAAAATGTAAAAGATTATGAGTGAGTGAAAGTCTCTCAGTCGTGTCCGACTCTGTGACCCCATGAACTATACAGTTCATGAAATTCTTCAGGCCAGAATACTGAAATGGGTAGTGTTTCCTTTCTCCAGATGGGCTCAAATAAGATGAGTAATGTAAGTGAAAAGCTTTCAAATGTAAAAGAGTTTACAATTAAACTATTATCATACACTAATGTCTTTGCTTTCTAGACCTCAGTTGACTATAATAACATAATTACTTCCAGTTTCAACTAATGTTCAGTTCAGTCACTCAGTCATGTCCAAGTCTTTGCAACCCCATGAACCGCAGAACGCCAGGCCTTCCTGTCCATCATCAACTCCCGGAGTTCACCCAAACTCATGTCCACTGAGTCGATGATGCCATCCAACCATCTCATCCTCTGTTGGCCCCTTCTCCTCCTGCCTTCAACTTTCCCAGCATCAGGGTCTTTTCCAATGAGTCAGCTCTTCACAGCAGGAGGCCAAATATTGGAGTTTCAGCTTCAACATCAGTCTTTCCAGTGAACACACGGGACTTATCTCCTTTAGGATGGACAGGTTGGATCTCCTTGCAGTCCAAGGGACTCGCAAGAGTCTTCTCCAAAACCACAGTTCTAAAGCATCAATTCTTTGGCGCTCAGGTTTCTTCACAGTTCAATCTTACATCCATACATGACCACTGGAAAAACCATAGCCTTGACTAGATGGACCTTTGTTGACAAAGTAATGTCTGTGCTTTTTAGTATGCTGTCGGGGTTGGTCATAAATTTCCTTCCAGGAAGTAAGTGTCTTATAATTTCATGGTCACAATCACCATCTGCAATGATTTTGGAGCCCCCCAAAATAAAGTTAGCCACTGTTTCCACTGTTTTCCCATCTATTTCCCATGAAGTGATGGGACCAGATGCCATGATCTTCGTTTGCTGAATATTGAGCACAAGTCTCCAATTCCTATTTGGAACCAGTCTGTTGTTCCATGTCCAGTTCTAACTGTTGCTTCCTGACCTCAAGAGGCAGCTGATATTCCCATCACTTTCAGAATTTTCCACAGTTTCTTGGAATCCACACAGTCAAAGTCTTTAACATAGTCAGTAAAGCATAAAGAGATGCTTTTCTGGAACTCTTTTGCTTTTTTGATGATCCAGCAGATGTTGGCAATTTGATCTCTGATTCCTCTGACTTTTCAAAATCCAGGTTGACCATCTGGTTCACTTATTGCTAAAGACTGGCTTGGAAAATTTTGAACATTACTTTACGGGCATGTGAGATGAGTGCAATTGTATGGCAGTTTGAGTAATCTTTGGCATTGCCTTTCTTTGGGATTGGAATGAAAACTGACCTTTTCCAGTCCTGTGGCCACTGCTGAGTTTTTCCAAATGTGCTGGCATATTGAGTGCATCACTTTCACAGCATCATCTTTCAGGATTTGAAATAGCTCAACTGGAATTCCATCACCTCCACTAGCTTTGTTTGTAGTTATGCTTCCTAAGGCCCACTTGACTTCACATTCTAGGATGTCTGGCTCTAGGTGAGTGATTACTCCATCATTATTATATGGTCACGAAGATCTTTTTTGTACAGTTCTTCTGTGTATTCTTGCCACCTCTTCTTAATATCTTCTGCTTCTGTTAGGTCCATACCATTTCTGTCCTTTATTGAGCCCATCTTTGCAAAAAATGTTCCCTTGGTATGTCTAGTCTTCTTGAAGTGATCTCTAGTCTTTCCCATTCTGTTCTTTTCCTCTATCTCTTTGCATTGATTGCTGAGGAAGGCTTTCTTATCTCTTCTTGCTATTCTCTGGAACTCTGCATTCAACTGAGTATATCTTTTCTTTTCTCCTTTGCTTTTTGCTTCTCTTCTTTTCACAGCTATTTGTAAGGCCTCCTCAGATAGCCATTTTGCTTTTTTTGCATCTTTTTCATGGGGATGGTCTTTATCCCTGTCTCCTGTACAATGTTCACGAACCTCCAGCCATAGCTCATCAGGTACTCTGTCTATCAGATCTAGTCCCTTCAATCTATTTTTCACTTCTATTGTATAATCATAAGGGATTTTATTTAGATCATACCTGAATGGTCTAGTGGTTTTCCCCACTTTCTTCAATTTAAGTCTGAAATTGCTAATGAGGAGTTCATGATCTGGGTCACAGTCAGCTCTCAGTCTTGTTTTTGCTGACTTATAGAGCTTCTTCATCTTTGGCTGCAAAGAACATAATCAGTCTGATTTTGGTGTTGGCTATCTGGTGATGTCCATGTGTAGAGTCTTCTCTTGTGTTTTTGGAAGAGGATATTTGTTATGACCAGTGCATTCTCTCAGCAAAACTCTATTAGCCTTTGCCTTGCTTCATTTTGCACTGAAAGGCCAAATTTGCCTGTTACTCCAGGTGTTTCTTGACTTCCTACTTTTGCATTCCAGTCCCCTATAATGAAAAGGACATCTTTTTTGGGCATTAGTTCTAGAAGGTCTTGTAGGTTTTCATAGAACTGTTCAACTTCAGCTTCGTGAGCATTACTCATCAGGGAATTGACTTCAATTACTGTGATATTGAATGGCTTGCCTTGGAAACGAACAGAGATCATCTGTCATTTCAGAGATTGCATCGAAGTACTGCATTTTGAACTCTTTTGTTGACCATGATGGCTACTCCATTTCTTCTAAGGGATTCCTGCCCACAGTAGTAGATATTATGGTCATGAGTTAAATTCACCCATTCCAGTCCATTTTAGTTTGCTGATTCCTAGAATGTCGACGTTCACTCTCGCCATCTCCTGTTTGACCACTTCCAATTTGCCTTGATTCATGGACCTAACATTCCAAGTCTATTTATTAATTCCAGGTCCATTAACATAAATTAATGTATATACATTCAATTTTTGCTTCTAAAGAAAAAAATAAAAATTATCAATTTTCATGTAGTATGTTGGAAAATACATAGTACTTGCCATCCTTTTGTTTTTATCAAATAATGCACTTCTAAGTTGTTTTATGGGCTTCCCTAATGGCTAAGAGTGTATAGTGTCTGCCTGCAATGTAGAAGACATGGGTTCAGTCCCCATGCTGGGAATATGCCCTGGAGAAGGAAATGGCAACCCACTCCAGTACTTTTGTCTGGAAAATGCCATAGATGGAGGAGCCTGGTAGGCTACAATCCAGGGGATCCCAGAGTCATTTTTGAAAAGTTGTGTCATGCATTTTGGCAAGGTTATCACCAACACAGTAATCTGCTGTATGTGTGCTCAATCACTTAAATATCTCTTAAAATATAAAAAAAAAATTAAGAAAGAAATATAAAATATCAATTAAACATGAGGGGGAATTCTGAAATTTGTTGTCAAAATTTAGGAAATCAAAGGTCTAAAAATATATTGTTGAGAAAACATAATGGTCTTTCTGTATCATAACCCTAAGAGATAAAGCTTTTATATATTTATTAATATTTTTCTTCTTTTAAAATGTAAAAGAAAAACAGCAATACAGTATACTAACACATATATATGGAATTTAGAAAGATGGTAACAATAACCCTGTGTACGAGACAGCAAAAGAGACACTGATGTATAGAACAGTCTTATGGACTCTGTGGGAGAGGGAGAGGGTGGGAAGATTTGGGAGAATGGCATTGAAACATGTATAATATCATGTATGAAACGAGTCGCCAGTCCAGGTTCGATGCACGATACTGGATGCTTGGGGCTGGTGCAGTGGGACGACCCAGAGGGAGGGTATGGGGAGGGAGGAGGGAGGAGGGTTCAGGATGGGGAACACAGGTATACCTGTGGCAGATTCATTTCGATATTTGGCAAAACTAATACAATATTGTAAAGTTTAAAAATAAAATAAAATTTAAAAAAATGTAAAAAATATGATAAATTATATTGAAATCATGAAAAAATTATTGCCAATTTTGATTTTTAAGAATTTTAACTATTGTTATAATCTTAAAACATAGGTAAAAAAAATAGATTTTTTTTTCTTTTTCAAGAAAAGAAAATTTCTTTTGTAGAAAGTAAAGTGGCTAATTTTTTTCTTTTAAGTAGCCATCTCTCTACCTAAATAATTTAGGACATCACTGTTAGCGTCTTTAAAAGAAATCATTTGCTTTTATTCATCCACAACTAAATAAAATGTACCTTATATTGATTTCCATATAATGAAAAAAGCATATAAAACTTATATAAAATTTTTATTTGTAGTATGATTCCATCTCAGAACTTTTAAAACTTTCTTACTGCTCAATATACATTTCACTGATACAAACTAAATTTTCTTGTTCAAATTTAACTGGTAAGTAACAGAGCATAAATCATATATTTATAGAAATATATGAACAAGGAACAGAAGCAAATGACAGCATAGATTCAGCTTGTTGATCTTTTTCCCTCAATAAAAATAACCTGCAAA
Source organism: Bubalus bubalis (assembly GCF_019923935.1). Taxonomy (NCBI): domain Eukaryota; kingdom Metazoa; phylum Chordata; class Mammalia; order Artiodactyla; family Bovidae; genus Bubalus; species Bubalus bubalis. Next base: position 116,805,065 of record NC_059160.1, on the reverse strand, counting down.
TTGAGAATTATAATATCTTAAGAAACTATGGCAGGATGAAGAGTGAGATACTAAAATTTCTCAAACAATAGTGTTGAACAACTTGGACTGTAAACTGGCTTTGTTATTGTCAAGGAACTATTGGAAAGTGCATATACCAGCCTGTATAAAGAAACATTCTAGTCTGTATGACTTGCTGATACTTATAATAAACAGTCACTCCACAGGAAACAAAATGATAATATTTTCAAGTAGAATCCATTTATATTAGGGAGCCCTCTAGTTATTTTATTTCCCAAGTAACTTAACTCAGGAAAGAAGGTGCTTGTCCAGTGCAAATAAGCACTGTTAAGATTAGGCATATTTTCTACCAAATTTATTACCCAGTATCCTTCTTTGGTTAAGAGCGATCAACTATGAAATTGATTTAAATAAAGTTGAACCAATGCTGATGACATCTAGTCATCTGAAAATGTCCTAGAAAGACTTAGTTAAAAATTGACAGCTATTCATAAGCACCTAATTTAAATATCCCTGAGACACCTTGGCTCTGATTAGGGAAATGAAACTAAATTATATAACTAAAAATGTATTGAAGCAAATCCACATGTAACTTTAGATTGACACAGATTATAAATTTAATAGATGTTCAAATGAAATACATCTGGGTTAGAGAGTTGTAGATAAAACTAGAGGAAACTTGTAAAATTATAATTATTTATCTAAAATTTCTGGAATCTGGTAAGTATGATGACTAAGTAAACTGGTATACCAATGCAAATTCTTATTTGTGTACTGGTATACCAGGTACCAGAGAAGGCAATGGCACCCCACTCCAGTACTCTTGCCTGGAAAATCCCATGGACAGAGGAGCCTGGTAGACTGCAGTCCATGAGGTTGCTAGGAGTTGGACACGACTGTGTAACTTGCAAGTAGAAAACCTGAGCGACTTCACTTTCACTTTTCACTTTCATGCATTGGAGAAGGAAATGGCAAGCCACTCCAGTGTTCTTGCCTGGAGAATCCCAGGGACGGGGGAGCCTGGTGGGCTGCCATCTCTGGGGTCACACAGAGTCGGACACGACTAAAGTGACTTAGCAGCAGCATACCAGGTACAAGCGTATGTCAACACCTTAATCCTCAAATCACTGTGATGTTATAGAAACTTCTCTTTTCTAAAAGACATTGTAATTTTTTTTTTGGTGATTTTGCATAATTCTAGTCATTTTCTTTAATTTTATTAATATAGTGCTATATCAATAAGGTCAAAGTAAGATCAGGATGGATATGTCAGTGTGCATTTTCATTCTGGAGTAAAATTGAGAATTAGTACAGGATATTGTAAGATAGGAGCATGCCTTCGTTTATTGTCTTTTTTTTTTTTTTTTTACTCTTGACATGGATATTCTTTTCCTGAAGTCTATCAGAAAATATATCTTAACTACTGTCTATAAATTTCAAATGTAGAGTGTAATAAGAAAGAAACCATATTGGTTTTGATTTATTGAAAACAAGAATTGAGATAAAGCATTTTACAAATTACATAAATAAAACATGAGACTATTTAGTAAATATTTTTGAATAGATTTAGGTTCATAATTTTCATTGGAAGAAATCAAGGAAAAAATGTGCCAGATAAATATGTGACAAAACACTTGACAGTTTCAGGGAATTTGATGAAAAATCTGTACCAGGTGTAATATTTGTTCCTCTTATTACCCATGGCTAATATTGCAAATTGATGGCATTATTTCCAAAAGAGCACATATTTGAACTTAGAACTCTTTTTAATGTATCACTCCAGGCAATTATTGTGAAACAATGAGAACTGGCTTTCAAGATGAAAATTATCTGCCATGCTTAGGCTGGTACCAAAGAAGAACAAATAGTCAAGTGAAAGTATAATATTTAACTGAGGACGTGAGGCCCCTACAAAACTTGATTTTGTATTGAGGCAACTTCCAAGTCAGCTTTCTAGCTGTTAGCAAAGACACATGGCAATGAATAGAGAAAGTGAGAGATTGAAGAACTATTACTATAAGAGAGTAAATAAGTCATGGCCTTATTTGGGCAGAACATACTATGGCATTCCCATTGTGAACAGGTAAAACATTTCCAGTATACTTAGCAACATACACAATTACATGCACATACTATATTTTCTGTACTGTACACCACAACTGCAGAAAAACTGAACTGTGAAAATATTTATCTTCCCCAATATTAGTAACCCTAGTCATACTACCCAGAAAATAGAGTGGGTATTTTTGATAACATGAAATCCTTGGCTAAGCTAGCTCTATGGATTTGGAGGCTACAGATATTCTAGTTATTGAATCACTTTTAAGATAGAAAAAAAAAAAAAAGAAATTGGAAAATAGCCCATGTTCTGAAGCAAATAACAAGTAATCTCTGGACAAACTCTGAGGTAGTTGTTTAAAGATACAATACATTCAGTTCAGTTTGGTTCATTCGCTTAGTCTTGTCCAACTCTTTGTGAACCCATGGACTGCAGCACACCAGGCCACCTTGTACATAGGCAACTCCTGGACAATACTCAAACTCATGTCCATTGAGTTGGTGATGCCATCCAACCATATCATCCTCTGTCATCCCCTTCTCCTTCTGGCTTCAATCTTTCCCTGCATCAGGGTCTTTTCAAATGAGTCAGCTCTTCACATCAGGTGGTCAAAGTATTGGAGTTTCAGCTTCAGCATTAGTCTTTCCAATGAACATTCAGGACTGATCTCCTTTACGATGGACTGGCTGGAACTCCTGGCTGTCCAAGGGACTCTCAAGAGTCTTCTCCAACATCACAGTTCAAAAGCATCAATTCTTCAGCACACAGCTTTCTTTACAGTCCAACATTCACATCCATACATGACTACTGGAAAAACAATAGCTTTGACCAGATGGACCTTTGTTGACAAAGTAATGTCTCTGCTTTATAATACACTATCTAGTTTTGTCATTGCTTTTCTTCCAAGGAGCAAGCGTCTTTTAATTTCATTGCTGAAGTCACCATCTCCAGTGATTTTGGAGCACCCCCAAAATAAAGTCTGTCCCTCTTTCTGTTTCCCCATCTATTTGTCATGAAGTGCTGAGACAAGCAACCCCACATCCAAGGAGCGGCGGCTGCGTGGGCAAAGGAGGGCTGAGAGGAACTACTCCACGTTCAAGGTCATGAGGAGCTGCCGTAAGGAGATACCCCTCGTCCAAGATAAGGAGTAGTAGATGCGCTTTGCTGGAGCAGCCGTGAAGAGACACCCCACGTCCAAGGTAAGAGAAACCCAAGTAAGACAGTAGGTGTTGAGAGACAGCATCAGAGGGCAGACACACTGAAAACATAATCACATAAAACTAGCCAATCTGATCATACTGACCAGAGCGTTATCTAACTCAATGAAACTAAGCCATGCCATGTGGGGCCACCAGAGATGGAGAGATCTGACAGAATATGGTCCACTGGAGAAGGAAATGGCAAACCACTTCAGTTTTCTTGCCTTGAGAACCCCATGAACAGTATGAAAAGGCAAAATGATAGGATACGGAAAGAGGAACTCCCCAGGTCGGTAGGTGCTCAATATGCTACTGGAGATCAGTGGAGAAATAACTCCAGAAAGAATGAAGGGATGGAGCCAAAGCAAAAACAATACCCACTTGTGGATGTGACTGGTGATAGAAGCAAGGTCTGATGCTGTAAAGAGCAGTATTGCACAGGAACCTGGAATGTCAGGTCCATGAATCAAGGCAAATTGGAAGTGGTCAAACAGGAGATGGCAAGAGTGAACGTCGACATTCTAGAAATCAGCTAACTAAAATGGACTGGAACGGGAGAATTTAACTCAGATGACCATTATATCTACTACTGTGTGCAGGAATCCCTCAGAAGAAATGGAATAGCTATCATGGTCAACAAAAGAGTCCGAAATGCAGTACTTGGATGCAATCTCAAAAAAGACAGAATGATCTCTGTTCGTTTCCAAGACAAACCATTCAATATCACGGTAATCCAAGCCTATGCCCCAATGCTGAAGAAGCTGAAGTTGAACGCTTCTATGAAGACCTACAAGACCTTTTAGAACTAACACCCAAAAAAGATGTACTTTTCATTATAGGGGACTGGAATGCAAAAGTAGGAAGTCAAGAAATACCTGGGGTAACAGGCAAATTTGGCCTTGGAATACGGAATGAAGCAGGGCAAAGGCTAATAGAGTTTTGCCAAGAAAATGCACTGGTCATAGCAAACACCCTCTTCAAACAACACAGGAGAAGACTCTACATATGGACTTCACCAGATGGCCAATAGCAAAATCAGATTGATTATATTCTTTGCAGCCAAAGATGGAGAAGCTCTACACAGTCAGCAAAAACAAGATGGGGAGCTGACTGCAGCTCAGATAACAAACTCCTTATTGTCAAATTCAGACTTAAATCAAAGAAAAAAGGGAAAACCACTAGACCATTCATGTATGACCTAAATCAAATCCCTTATGATAATACAGTGGAAATGAGAAACAGATTTAAGGGACCAGATCTGATAGACAGAGTGCCTGATGAACTATGGACGGAGGTTCGTGACATTGTACAGAAGACAGGGATCAAGACCATCCCCATGGAAAAGAAATGCAAAAAAGCAAAATGGTTGTCTGATGAGGCCTTACAAATAGCTGTGAAAAGAAGAGAAGCAAAAAGCAAAGGAGAAAAGGAAAGATATAAGCATCTGAATGCAGAGTTCCAAAGAATAGCAAGAGGAGATAAGAAAGGCTTCCTCAGCAATCAATGCAAAGAAATAGAGGAAAACAACAGAGTGGGAAAGACTAGAGATCTCTTCAAGAAAATTAGAGATACCAAGGGAACATTTCATGCAAAGATGGACTAAATAAAGGACAGAAATGGTATGGACCTAATAGAAGCAGAAGATACTAAGAAGAGGTGGCAAGAATACACAGAAGAACTATACAAAAAAGATCTTCATGACCCAGAATATCACGATGGTGTGATCTCTCACCTAGAGCCAAACATCCTGGAATATGAAGTCAAGTGGGCCTTAGAAAGCATCACTACGAACAAAGCTAGTGGAGGTGACGGAATTCCAGATGAGCTATTTCAAATAATGAAAGATGATGCTGTGAAAGTGCTGCACTCAATATGCCAGCACATTTGGAAAGTTCAGCAGTACCACAGGACTGGAAAAGTTCAGTTTTCATTCCAATCCCAAAGAAAGACAATACCAAAGATTTCTCAAACTACCGCACAATTGCAGTCATCTCATAGGTTAATAAAGTAATGCTCAAAATTCTGCAAGCCAGGCTTCAGCAGTGAACTTCAGAACCATGAACTTCCAGATGTTCAAGCTGGTTTTAGAAAAGGCAGAGGAATCAGAGATCAAGTTGCCAACATCTGCTGGATCATCAGAAAAGCAAGAGAGTTCCAGAAAAACATCTATTTCTGCTTTATTGACTATGCCAAAGCCTTTGACTGTGTGGACCACAATAAACTGTGGAAAATTCTGAAAGAGACTGGGATACCAGACCACCTGACCTGCCTCTTGAGAAACCTATATGCAGGTCAGGAAGCAACATTTAGAACTGGACATGGAACAACAGACTGGTTCTAAATAGGAAAAGCTGTACATCAAGGCTGTATATTGTCACTCTAAATCATGAGAAATGCTGGGTTGGAAGAAGCACAAACTGGAATCAAGTTTGCCAGGAGAAATATCAATAGCTTCAGATATGCAGATGACAGCACTCTTATGGCAGAAAGTGAAGAGGAACTAAAAAGCCTCTTGATGAAAGAGAAAGAGGAGAGTGAAAAAGTTGGCTTAAAGCTCAACATTCAGAAAATGAAGATCATGGCATCTGGGTCTCATCACTTCATGGCAGATAGATGGGGAAACAGTAGAAACAGTGTCAGACTTTTTTTGGGCGGGCGGGGCTCCAAAATCACTGCAGATGGTGATTGCAATCATGAAATTAAAAGACGCTTACTCCTTGGAAGGAAAGTTATAACCAACCTAGATAGCATATTGAAAAGTAGAGACATAACTTTGCCAACAAATATCCATCTAGTCAAGGCTATGGGTTTTCCAGTGGTCATGTATTGATGTGAGAGTTGGACTGTGAAGAAAGCGTGAGTGCTGAAGAATTGATGCTTTTGAATTGTGGCATTGGAGAAGACTTTTGAGAGTCCCTTGGACTGCAAGGAGATCCAACCAGTCCATGCATTGGAGAAGACTTTTGAGAGTCCCTTGGACTGCAAGGAGATCCAACCAGTCCATTCAAAAGGAGATCACATCTGGGATTTCTTTGGAAGGAATCATGTAAAGCTGAAACTTGAGTACTTTGGCCACCTCATGCAAAGAGTTGACTCATTGGAAAATACCCTGATGCTGGAGGGACTGGGGGCAGGAGGAGAAGGGGACGACAGAGGATGAGATGGCTTGATGGCATCTTTGACTCGATGGACATGAGTTTGAGTGAGCTCCGGGAGTTGGTGATGGACAGGGAGGCCTGGCGTGCTGGGCTCTCAGAGTCGGACATGACTTAGCGACTGAACTGAACTGAACTGAACTGATGGGACCAGATGCCATGATCTTAGTTTTTTGAATGTTGAATTTTAAGCCAATTTTCACTCTCCTCTTTCACTGTCATTAAGACACTCTTTAGTTACTCTTACATTCTGCCATAACGGTGGTGGCATCTGCATATCTGAGATTATTGATATTTCTTGGAAATCTTGATTTCAGCTTGTGCTTCATCCAGCCCAGCATTTCTCATGATGTACTCTTGTATATAAGTTAAATAAGCAGGGTGACAATATACAGCCTTGATGTACTCCTCTCCAGATTTGGAACCAATTTGTTGTTCTATGTCTAGTTTTAACTGTTCCTTCTTGACCTGCATACAGATTTCTCAAAAGGCAGGTCAAGTGGTCTGGTATTCCCATCTCTTTCAGAATTTTCCACAGTTTGTTGTGATCCACACAGTCAAAGGCTTTGGCATAGTCAATTAAGCAAAAGTAGATGTTTTCCTGGAACTCTCTTGCTTTATTGATGATCCAGCAGATGTTGGGAATTTGGTCTCAGGTTTCTCTGCCTTTTCAAAATCCAGCTTGAACATCAGGAAGCTCATGGTTCAGGTACTGTTGAAACCTGGCTTGGAGAATTTTGAGCATTACTTTATGAGCGTGTGAGATGAGTTTAATTGTGCAGTAGTTTGAGCATTCTTTGGCATTGCCTTTCTTTGGGATTGGAATGAAAACTGACCTTTTCCAGTCCTGTGGTTGTCACTGCTAAGTTTTTCAGATTTGCTGGCAAATTGAGTGTAGCACGTTCACAGCATCATCTTTTAAGATTCATAATAGCTCAACTGAAATCCCATCACCTCCACTAGTTTTGTTTGCAGTGATTCTTCCTAAGGCCCACTTGACTTTCCATTCCAGGATGTCTGACTCTAGGTGAGTGATCACACCATTGTGATTATTTGGGTCATCAAGTTTTTTTTTTTGTATAGTTCTTCTATGTATTCTTGCCACCTCTTCCTAATATCTTCTGCTTCTGTTAGGTTCATATCATTTCTGTCCTTTATTGTGCCCATCTTTGTATGGAATATAACCTTGGTATCTTTAATTTTTTTTTAAAAGATCTCTGGTCTTTCCCATCCTACTGTTTTCTGCTATTTCTTTGCCTTGATCACTGAGGAAGGCTTTCTTCTCTCCTTTCTATTCTGAAACTTTACATTAAAATGGATATGTCTTTCCTTTTCTCCTTTCCCTTTTGCTTCTTTTCTTTTCACAGCTCTTTCTAAGGCCTCCTCAGACAACCATTTTGCCTATTTGCATTTATTTTTCTTGGGGTTGATATTGATCCAAGCCTACTGTATAATCTCACCAACCTCCATCCGTAGTTCTTCAGGCACTCTGTTAATCAGATGTAATCCCTTGAATCTATTTGTTACTTCCACTGTATAATTGTAAGGGATTTGATTTAGGTCATACCTGAATGGTCTAGTAGTTTCTCCTTTTTCTTCAATTTGAGTCTGAATTTGGCAATAAGGAGTTCATGATCTGAGCCACAGTTAGCTCCTGGTCTTGTTTTTGCTGACTGTATAGAGCGTCTCCATCTTTGGCTGCAAAGAATATAATCAATCTGATTTTGCTATTGGCCATCTGGTGGTGTCCATGTGTAGAGTCTTCTCTTGTGTTGTTGGAAGGGGGGTGTTTGCTATGACCAGTGCATTCTCTTGGGAAAACTCTTTCAGCCTTGCCCTGCTTCATTCTGTACTGCAAGGCCAAATATGCCTGTTACCCCAGGTATTTCTTGACTTCCTACTTTTTCATTCCAGTCCCCTATAATGAAAAGGACATCTTTTTTGGGGTGTTAGTTCTAATATGTCTTGTAGATCTTCATAGAATCATTCAACTTCAGCTTCTTCAGTGTTACTGGTTGGGGCATAGATTGGATTACTGTGATACTGAATAGTTTGCCTTGGAAACAAATAGAGCTCATTCTGTTGTTTTGAGATTGCAATACTTTGGAATATTTTATGTAGTTCTTCCAATACTTTACCTCAACTTCATTTAAGAAAAATTGTTAAATAAGAAGAATAAAGTATCAAGAAAATGACTCTGAGGAAAAGAAAAAGAATCCAAGGAGTTAGAGAGCAACATATCAGAGCTATAGAAGCAAAAACTAGAAAACAAAATATCAAGTAATTCTTAGAGCATAGAACATGTCAAGAAATAAATGAGTGTATCAAGATAATGATTGAGGTTAAATATGTATTTCCTCTTGGACTATCAGGACAGACTTTTTACAAATAAATTTATGGCATTACTGGAAAATGAAAAAATATGTCTGTAGGTGACCAACAACATTAACAAATTCACAAAGAATAAAAATATATAAAATTATACAAAGGGATGAAATTTCATAGAAACATATTTGGACAAAGATTGCTGTAAATTATGAGTGATTCCAAGGATGCCACACACTTTAGGCAACAAATAACAAAGACTAAATTGGGAAGATGAAGTGAGTGTGAGATATATAAATTGGCTATTGCATCTGTGATGGTTAATTCTATATGTCAACATGGAGGATGGTTTGGATGAAGTTAACCTTTAAACCAATAATTTTTGAGTAAGCAGTTTGTCTTCAGTAATGTGACTGGCCTTCATCCACAGATGAAGGACTGAATAGAATAAAAAGTCTAGTCTCCTCTGAGGAAGAAGAAACTCTATAGCATACTGTTTTTGATATAGAGTTACCCCATTGGCATTCCTGTTTCTCTGTGTATTGGCTTTCATACTGGACATACACCATCAGCAGCCCTCTTCTTCAGCCTACTCACCCACACTCTAAACTTTGGACATACCAGCCTTCATAACCACACTAGCTAATACCTTATTATCTATCTATTTACATACCTACCTACCTATATATCTACCTACAAATCTACATGTATGTTATTGGTGTGTTTTTCTGAGAACACTGACAAATACAAAGTTTGATCCCAAGATTGATTCTAAAGGAAGAGAACTGTACTAATGAATCTTCTGATTTGATTCTAGGGCTCTGAAATTGACTGTCTAATCTTATTAGCTTTAAAGACACTAAATACTCTATTTCTGTAAGTTAAAAAAAAAAAAAATAAGCCAATAGTCCACGGCATTATCTGGCAGTAAGATATACAGGATATTACCATTGGATACTCTTAATACAACACTTATAGGAAGCAAGGATCTGGATGATTATGCATATAAAACTTTGAGATATTTTAATCAAACTAAAGAATATAATGATATTGACTGGTTGTTCCTGTCATGAAATGGAAGGAGAAAAAAAAATGAGCTCAAGAATTCTAATTTTTAGCTGAAATACCTTATTCATGACCTGAAAGATTTTATATCCACCTTACCCACCTGCTGATGCAGGAGACATAGGGACATGTGGGTTCAGTCCCTGGGTTTGGAAGATCCCCTGGAGTAGGAAATGGAAACCCTCTCCAGATTCTTGCTTGGAAAATTCCATGGGCAGAAAAGCCTAGCTGGCTATAGCCCATGGGGTCCCAAAGAATCGACCGCGACTGAGCACACACACAAACAAAGATATCTTATTTCCTTGGGGCCTCAGGACTGACATGAATGAAAACCAAAACCAGAATCTCATCCTGCCAGTGGTGGAATTACAATGCAAGTTGAATTCACAGTTTCAAAGGGTGTCTACTCTTAAAGTGAAGGCAGTAATTGGAAAATAATAATAATAATAATTGAATCCTACAATTTGGAATGGGACATGTGGAAATACCCTGACAAAGCTCAAACACTGCAGCCCAAAATTTAGATAATCTTTTGCTAGAAGAAATAAACTTTCTACTTCCTATTGTGAGAAGACTCTCCATCTCCAGTGGAAGTAGCTCTCTTTCTCCCATCTGAGATTAATCCTGCATTGCCTGGGGTTGTATTCTTGCTAAACAAGGTTCCCTGAGACTATTTCTTTACAAGTTCATCTGAGTTCATTCCCTCAGTCATGTCCAACTCTTTGTGACCCATGAATTGCAGTACATCAGGCTTCCCTGTCCTTCACCATCTCCTGGAGCTTGCTCAAACTCATGCCCATTGAGTCAGTGATGCCATCCAACCATCTAATCCTGTGTCATCCCCTTCTCCTCCTGCCCTCAATCTTTTCCATTATCAGGGTCTTTTCCAATTAGTTGGCCCTTCGCATCAGCTGGTCAAAGTACTGGAGCTTCAGCTTCAGCATCAGTCCTTCCGATTAACATTCAGGGTTGATTTTCTTTAGGATTGACTAGATGATCTCCTTGCTGTCCAAGGGACTCTCAAGAGTCTTCTCCAACATCACAGTTTGAAAGCATCATTTCTTAGGCACTCAGCCTTCTTTATGGTCCAACTCTCACATCCGTATATGACTGTTGGAAAAACCATAGCTTTGACTATACAGATCTTTGTTGGCAAAGCCTCCCTGGTGGCTCAAATGGCAAAGAATGTCTGCAATGCAGGATACTTGAGCTTGATCCCTGTGTCAGGAAGATCCTCTGGAGAAGGGAATGACAACCTATTCCAATATTCTTGCCTGGAGAATCCCCATGGACAGAGGAGCCTGGCAGGCTACAGTCCATGGGATTGCAAAGATTCAGACATGACTGAGCAACTAATACTTTCATGTTCGTCTTTTTAATATGTTGTCTAGGTTTCTCCTAGCTTTTCTTCAAAGGAGCAAGTGTCTTTTAGTTTCATGGATACAGTAACTTTCTGCAGTGATTTTGGAGCCCAGGAAAATAAAATCTGTCACTGGTTCCATTATTTCCCCATCAATTTGCCATGAAGTGATAGGACTGGATGCCACAGTCTTCATTTTTTGAATGCTGAGCTTTAAGCCAGCTTTTCCTCTCTGTTCTTTCACCTTCATTAAGGGGCTTTTTATTTCCTCTTCATTTTTCATCATGAAGGTGGTGACATCTGCATATCTAAGGCTATTGATGTTTCCCCTGGCAATCTTGATTCCAGCTTGTGCTTCATCCAGCCCAGCATATCACATGATGTACATTGCATACAGGTTGAACTTGACATGGAAAAATGAACTAGTTGCAAATTGAGAAAGGAGTATGTCAAGGCTATATATTGTTACCTTACTTATTTAAACTTATATGCAGAGTACATCATGCAAAATGCCAGGGTTGGATGAAGCACAAGCTGGAATCAAGATTGCTGGGAGAAATATCAATAACCTTTAAGATGCAGATGACACCACACTTATGGCAGAAAGTGAAGAGGAACTCAAGAGTTTCTTGATGAAAGTGAAAGAGGAGAGTGAAAAGCTGGCTTAAAACTCAAAAAAAAAACTCAAAAAATTCAAAAAACAAAGACATGGCATCCGGTCCCATCTTTTCATGGCAAATAGATGGGGAAACAATGGAAATGGTGACAGCCTTTATTTTCTTGGGCTCCAAAATCCCTGCAGATGGTGACTGCAGCCATCAAATTAAGACACTCACTCCTTGAAAGAAAAGCTATGACAAACCTAGTTAGCATATTAAAAAGCAGAGACATTACTTTGCCAACAAAGGCCCGTCTAGTCAAAGGTATGGTTTTTCCAGTAGTCATGTATAGATGTAAAAGCTAGACCATATAGAAAGCTGAGCACTGAAGAATTGATGCCTTTGAACTGTGGTATTGGAAAAGACTCTTGAGAGTCCCTGGAACTGCAAGGAGATCAAATCTGTAAATCCCAAAGGAAAGCAGACCTGGATATTCATTGTGAGGACTAATACTGAATCTGAAGCTCAAATACTTTGACCACTTGATGGAAAGAACTGACTCATTGGAAAAGACCAATGCTGGGAAAGATTGAAGGCAGGAGGAGAAGGGGATGACAGAGGATAAGACGGTTTGATGTCATTATTGACTCAATAGACATGACTTTGAGCAGACTCCAGTATTTGGTGATGCATGCTGCATTCCATGGGTTTGCAAAAAGTCAGACACAACTGAGTGACTGACCTGAACTGAACTGAACACTGTAAGTCAAATAACCAGAGTGACAATATACAACCTTCACATACTCCTTTTCCGATTTTGAACCAGTCCATTGACTTGAAAATCTATCCTGATTTTTCTCAGGACCCATCCCTGACCACTTCTTTTTATTTCTGTACCTATAACTCCATTCAAGTCAGTGTGCATGCGTGCTAAGTTGCTTCAGTTCTGTCTGACTCTTTGTGACCCTATGGACTACTGTAGCCTGCCAGGCTCCTCTGCCCATAGAATTTCCTAAGTAAGAATACTGGAGTGGTTACCATGCCTTCTTCCAGGGGATCTTTCCAACTCAGGGATTGATCCTGAGTCTCCTGCATTGCAGGGAAATTTTTAAAGATCTGAGCCACCAGGGAAGCCAGAGTAAGCCTCTAAAGATGAGGAATAAATTATGATCCATGAGGAATATGTTTCACTCCAAAAGAACTACTTGAATTTTCAAATTTATACAGACAGAAATCCAGAGAATATGTTGGGAATGGTTTTATTAAGCATATGGGATAATGATGGGAGGAACATAAAAATGGATCTGGCTGAATTTCTTGATATGGAGCCACTAAACAGAGACTCTGCATTTAATGTTGCAGTTGGAAAGGGAGTTAGGAAGGTCGACAACAGTTTTCTTGTTTGGTTAGTTGAAACTTGAGTCAAAAGGTAATCCACTGTGCATGAACTGGAAATATCCAATCTCTTATGGTTACTGTAGAAGAGGAGACTCAAAGACTTATAGAGATTAAAATATTTGAATGGGTTTATCATTTAAGACCTACTAATTTACCTTGGGGGTTTTCCTGGTAGCTCAGCTGGTAAAGAGCAGGGAATGACAACCCACTCCAGTATTCTTGCCTGGAGAATTCCATGGACAGAGGACCCTGGTGGGCTACAGTTCATGGGGTTGCAACTAACACCTCTGCTTCACAGGTTCAGGGCCAATATTCCTCAGACTGTGAAACCTAAGGTATAGTGGAAAGCAAGAGGGCAGCAAGAAAATGTCCTGGCACTTTTACAACTTTCACAAAGGATCTGTTCTGAAAGAAAGAAAAGTAGAAGAGATCTCTAGGAACTTTTAACAGGATAGAGATTTCACAACACAGAAAATTTGAGGATAAAAGATTTAGAAGCGTGTCTTGGGATAGGGCTCATAGATGTTAAAATTTAGAGAATTGTAGTGACAGATTGTATCATTGGAAAAAAATTAAAAGGGGCAGAGTACAGAAGAAAACATAACTTTAAAAGTTTATCTAATTTAGTATTGATTGTACTGGCTATAAATTTGGCTTAAGGGGCCTTTTTTGTAGCTATTAGTAACTCGTTTTTAAAGTATACATTTTGAATATACTTGACAGGTAAACCTGGCTTTGGGATGCTGGGATTTCTGTAAATGTGTGGGGAGATAATTGACTTAATTATTAGTGCTCAGAAAAAAAAATCATTCTAAATTCTAGCCAGGGGAAATAATTAGACTCAAATGACAAGAAGCTAAATACTTATATTTTTTCTTTTTTTTATGTTCAAGATAAGTCATATTTCTCAAATACAGTGATTGCTACAGTCTCAAGATACTTAAATTACCGTGTTATTTTTTAATAAGTAAAATAATCATTTTATTTTATTTTTAATATCAATTTATTTATTTTAATTCGAGGCTAGTTACTTTACAACATTTTATTGGTTCTGCCACACATCAACATGAATCCACCAGGGGTGTACGTGTGTTCCCCATCCTGAACCCCCTCCCACCTCCCTCCCCATACCATCCTTCTGGGTCATTCCAGTGCACCAGCCCCAAGCATCCTGCATCCTGCATTGAACATGGACTGGTGATTTGTTTCATATATGAAACTATACATGTTTCAATGCCATTCTCCAAAATCATCTCACCCTCTCCCTCTTCCACAGAGTCCAAAAGACTGTTCTATACATCTGTGTCTCTTTTGCTGTCTCGCATACAGGGTTGTCGTTACCATCTTTCTAAATTCCTTATATATGTGTTAGTATACTGTATTGGTGTTTTTCCTTCTGGCTTACTTCACCCTGTATAATAGGCTCCAGTTTCATCCACCTCATTAGAACTGATTCAAATGTATTCTTTTTAATGGCTGAGTAATACTCCATTGTGTATATGTACCACAGCTTTCTTATCCATTCATCTGCTGATGGACATCTAGGTTGCTTCCATGTCCTGGCTACTATAAACAGTGCTGCGATGAACATTGGGGTACACGTGTCTCTTTCAATTATGGTTTCCTTGGTGGGTATGCCCAGCAGTGGGATTGCTGGGTCATAAGGCAGTTCTATTTCCAGTTTTTTAAGGAATCTCCACACTGTTCTCCATATAGGCTGTACTAGTTTGCATCCCCACCAACAGTGTAAGAGGGTTCCCTTTTTCTACACCCTCTCCAGCATTTATTGCTTATAGACTTTTGGATAGCAGCCATTCTGACTGGCATGAAATGGTACCTCATTGTGTTTTTGATTTTCAGTTCTCTGATAATAAGTGATGTTGAACAGCTTTTCATGTGTTTGTTAGCCATCTGTATGTCTTCTTTGGAGAAATGTCTGTTTAGTTCTTTGGCCCATTTTTTGATTGGGTCATTTATTTTTCTGGAATTGAGCTACAGGAGTTGCTTGTATATTTTTGAGATTAGTTCTTTGTCAGTTGCTTCATTTGCTATTATTTTCTCCCATTTTGAAGGCTGTCTTTTCACCTTGCTTATAGTTTCCTTTGTTGTGCAGAAGCTTTTAAATTTTAATTAGGTCCTAATTTTAATTAGATCCCATTTGTTTATTTTTGCTTTTATTTCCAATATTGTGGGAGGTGGGTCATAGAGGATCCTGCTGTGATTTATGTCAGGGAGTGTTTTGCCTATGTTCTCCTCTAGGAGTTGTATAGTTTCTGGTCTTATGTTTAGATCTTTAATCCATTTTGAGTTTATTTTTGTGTATGGTGTTAGAAAGTGTTCTAGTTTCATTCTTTTACAAGTGGTTGACCAGTTTTCCCAGCACCACTTGTTTAAGAGATTGTCTTTTCTCCGTTGTATATTCTTGCCTCTTTTGTCAAAGATAAGGTGTCCATAGGTGTGTGGATTTATCTCTGGGTTTTCTATTTTGTTCCATTGGTCTATATTTCTGTCTTTGTGCCAGTACCACACTGTCTTGATGACTGTGGCTTTGTAGTAGAGCCTGAAGTCAGGCAGATTGATTCCTCCAGTTCCATTCTTCTTTCTCAAGCTTGCTTTGGCTATTTGAGATTTTTTTTGTCTTTCCATACAAATTGTGAAATTATTTGTTCTAGCTCTGTGAAGAATACTGTTGGTAGCTTGATAGGGATTGCATTGAATCTATAGATTGGTTTGGGTAGTATACTCATTTTCACTATATTGATTCTTCCAATCCATGAACATGGTATATTTCTTTATCTATTAGTGTCCCCTTTGATTTCTTTCACCAGTGTTTTATAGTTTTCTATATATAGGTCTTTAGCTTCTTTAGGTAGATATATTCCTAAGTATCTTATTCTTTTCATTGCAATGGTGAATGGAATTGTTTCCTTAATTTCTCTTTCCATTTTCTCATTGTTAGTGTATAGGAATGCAAGGGATTTATGGTGCTGATTTTATATCCTTCAACTTTACTATATTCATTGTTTAGTTCTAGTAATTTTCTGGTGGAGTCTTTTGGGTTTTCTATGTATTATTATAAACTGAATGTTTTTAATCATAATTGCTTTGCTTTCAGGTTCAAACTTATTTTGATAAAACCTGTATAGAATCTTGCTCACTGAGATAATATGAAGGTGAATACATGTTATAGAAATTGAGTAAAAATATTATGATAAAGTTTTCTCTGAGGCTCAATACTGTTTGTGTTTTTAAAGATTTTTCCTACATGCCATTTTAGTTTTGGAGATGGAACTCCCATAACTTTGGAGCTGGAAAAAAAATAGCCTCAAAAGCTCACTTTTTTTTAAATTTCCATTAATTTAGGAGACAGATACAAAAATAATATTGCTGTGATTTATGTCAAAGTATGTTCTGCCTGTGTTTCCCTCTAGAAATTTTGTAGTGGTCAGTCTTACGTTTAGGTATTTATTTCATTTTGAATTTTTTGTGTATATGGTGTTAAAGAATGTTCTAATTTAATTATATAATTTGATGCAAAAACCTATACTCTGAAAACTAAATGTAGCTGAAAGTTAAAGAAGATGACACAAACAGATGGAAAGACAGATTATGTTAATAGATTAGAAGAATCAATATTGTAAAATAACCATACTATCCAAAGCAATCTACAGATTCACTGCAACCTCTATCAAATTACCAATGTCACTTTTTACAGAAGTAGAACAAAATATTTTATAATTTTTATGAAAAAAAATAGCCAAAACAATCTAGAGAAAAAAGAATGGAGCTGATGTAATCAAAATCCTGTCTTCAGATTATCCTAGAAAGCTACAGTAGACAAAACAGTATGGTATAGGCAGAAAAACAGATATACAGATCAATGGAACAGGATAAAAAACCTAGACATAGACTCACGCATTTATGGTCAATTAATTTATGACAAAGGAGGCAAGAATATAAAATGAAGGAAAGACAGTCTCATCAATAGTGTTGCTAGGTAAACTGGACAGCTAAAATCTATTTTATATTTAACTCTTGGATCAGATCAAATCCTGAACCATTTAAATTAATTTCTGTTTAATTTTAGACTATTTTTTAAAATTCTGAAGTTCATCATTACAATGTTTTCAGTGTTTGGCATAAATTTCATCTATCGGCTAGTAGCATGTATTTGTATCATAGAACCAAAGCCTCAAAAAATAGTTGATTAACAAAATAGAATGTATTTTGTCCATCTATAACTCCAGACATAGGGGCAGTGAAACCTGGTATAATGGCTACACTGTCCTTTTACTTTCTATAGACAGTAAAATTTTATTTTTTCCTGCACCATTATGGTACATAGGTTCCATCCTAAACCATAGTATAGCTCAAGCTCCAATTATCATCTGTGTGTTTCAGGAAAAACTTATTTATATGACAAAGCTGCAATAGAGCCTACAAAGAATGTAGCATTTTGGCTCAAGTCATTTTTGTTTCAAACAAAGCTATGATAATGCTATTAAGACTAAAGTAGAAAAGGCATCAGATGGCTTTTGTTATCTGATGTGATTTTATCAGAAAAACTGATCTGAATTCCCTTCTATATGTAAAATATCTCAGTATTTTAAGAGCTGTTTTTATATAATTCTTCACAATTAATTTTGAAGATATTACCTTTTTATTTATGGAAAATTCAGTAATTTTGATTTCTTCTTTTATAATAAATAAATGTTTAAGAGATGGGTGATTCAGTTTTAACAGCAAAGTTTAAAGAGAAAATCCAAACTGTTTAAACAAATTAGTAAATATGTCAAGATTAAAACAGTAGTATGATGTCTTTTATACTATATGGGTGTTCAGCCATCATAGCTCAAATTTGTTGAAAGAAGTTGAGTCCTTCAAAAATCCACTCAACTTTAACAACGTTCTTGATTTTAAAATGTACTTTTGGAAAAAAAAATTTCATATAGAAATAAACCTAAGTGAAATAAACCACTCGTGAATATATACCCAAGGAAAATGAACATACTAATTTCAAAAGATATGTGCACCCCAGTATTTATGACATCATTATTATACTAGCCAAGCCATTGAACCCACATATGAAAGAGTAGAGTACACCATGTCTTCTTTACTCTTTCGTATGTGGGTAGGCTACCGTTCATGGGGTCGCAAAGAATCCGACAGGACTGAGCGACTTCACTTTCACTTTCTTTTCATACATGGTGTCTGTCCATGCGGCTACTAAGTCACTTCAGTCGTGTCCAACTCTGTGAGACCCCATAAACGGCAGCCCACCAGGCTCCCCCGTCCCTGGGATTCTCCAGGCAAGAACACTGGAGTGGGTTGCCATTTCCTTCTGCAATGAATGAAAGTGAAAAGTGAAAGTGAAGTCGCTCAGTCGTGTTCGACCCTCAGCAACCCCATGGACTGCAGCCTACCAGGCTCCTCTGTCCATAGAATTTTCCAAGCAAGAGTACTGGAGTGGGGTGCCATCGGTGTATGTATATATATATATATATATTCACCCATAAAAAGAGAAAGAAATTCTGCCATTTTCAATAATACGGATGGATCCAGACCGTGTTATACTTACTGAAAAGTTAGATAGAGCAGAAAAATACTGTATATTATCACTATATATGGAATTTTTAAAGTAAAACTAATGAATGAATATAACAAAATAGAAACAGATTCATATACAAAAAGAACAAACTAATGTCTCTCCCTCCTAACCATTAGGAGGGAGAGACAAGATAGAGGTAGGATGCTAAGAGTAATTTGTTAATTACTGTATATAAAATAAATGTCACAATATATTATATACAGTACAAGAAATATAGCCAAAATTTATGGTAACTTTGTATTGAGTATAATTTAGAAAAAATTGAATCACTATGTGGTGGTTGTGGTTTAGTTGCTAAGTCATGTCTGACTTGCAACCTCATGGACTGTAGCCTGCCAGGCTCCTCTGTACATGGGATTCCCCAGGCAAGAATACTACAGTGGGTTGCTATTTCCTTTCCCAGGTGATCTTCATCTTCCTGACCCAGGGATCGAACCCATATCTCCTGTGTTGTAGGCAGATTCTTTACCAACTGAGCTATGAGGGAACTCCAATATAGTTTGCCTGAAATTAATAAAATATTATAAGCCCAATATACTTCAATTTAAAAAAAAGAAAATTGTATTTGGATTTGTAAAATATTAAAACTGTCCAAATATGTACCTCAGGACACTAGTTGAGTAAATGAGGCCTTCGCTCTTACAACTGCTAGAAACTAAATTTGGCTAATAACTCAAGTGATAGGAGAAGAAGACTCCACACTCCAGAAGAACGTATTTCTTAGCTGTTAACTAAGTTTCAGATTTGTGAGACCTTGAGTAGAAGACATGTCCAGACTATTGATCCATCTGTGATATAATAACTGTCTCTTGCTTAAGCCACTAAATTTATAATGAAATGATGTTTAAAGATAGAAAACCAATGCAAAAGAATGGGCATGGAATTACTTTATCCATGCCCATATTTTTATGACTTTTAATCTGAGAGAAAATTTGCAGTCAGTTCTATATGGAGTAGGTGAACCAACAGAAAAACTTCAGTCTTTTGGGCCTGAAATGCCAGAGAGTAAAGTTTTAAAGGGAGCAAACCATAGGGCAGAGTAATTTCTACATATAAAATTAAATATTGTACTAACCCTTGAAATATGCATGTTCAGGTTAAACTCCAAGCAGCTCACTAAAAATAAACAATATAAGATTAAGATTTGATTTTTAATCTCAAACAAATGTTTGTGATCCTTCCAAGATGAATGCCTGCTGAAACAAAATATTAACACCCTTCAGATGACAGTATCAGAATCCAGAGTTGCTACCAAAGTATTTAAAACTTATAGAAAGCTAAAATTAATTCAACTTAATTAATTACTAAAATTAAAGCTAAATTACTCAACATAGAAAAAATAAAACAAGAAAATATGTCAAATTTTGTTGGGAAAAGAAAACCAAGCCCAAGGTGATTCAGATGTGGTAATTGTCAGAAAGGGATACGTGGTTAATATAACATACTAACTAAGGAAAGAAAAAATATGGTCAGAATGAATGCAACGATTGGAAAACTAACCAGAAAGATAGAAATTATAAACAAAACTAATGAAATATTTAGCTCTAGGATGTACAATAATTGAAATAAAAAATTCACAAGATAAGCTCAAAAACTGAATAGAGATAATAGAAAAAATGTTGAACTTGAAGATAGATCTAGGGAAATCATCTGATATGTAGAAAAGAAGCACAAATATTTTTTAAAATTAAATAAATGTATAGATAAATGAGGGACAATATTAAGAACTCTTAACTTTGTGGAATTTGGGGTCCAAGAAGAGAAGCGGGAATGGTACAAAACACTATTTGAAGAAATAATAATCAATAATTTCCCAAATTTTGTGAAGGGTATAATTTACAGATTCAAAAATCTCAGTGAGTCCAAAATGGATAAAATAAAATAGTATCCAACCTATGCACATTATAGGTATATTGCTGGATAATAGAGATAAAAGGGTAATCTTGAAAACAGAGGCTGACACATACCAAAGAGGCACCAACAATGCAAATTACTATTTATCACCATAAACTATGGTAACCAGAAGACAGTGGAATGATATCTTTAAGTACTTAGAGAAAAACTAAATTTTCAGCTCAAAATTCTATACAGAGTGAAAATATCCTTCAATATGAAGGCAAAAATTGAATGCTAATACTTTGATAGCATTCTGAATCAAAAACTTTAAAATGTACAATTGTAAAATGCTTGGGGTGATTTGAATATAAATGGATATTCTTATTTTGAAAATATTATTAACTATATTAAGAGTGTGATAAGGATACTTTAGCTATATAGGAGGATATTCATATTCTTTGAAGATATATATTCACGGTAAAGTATAATGACGTCTGCAAATATTCTTCAAAGTTTCAGGGGGAAAAAACACAGAGCTCTACATGATAATAACTGTGGAGTTTACGTGAAGGGATTGATTTCATGGAAATTATTGACTTTATTACCACCTAATATCCAATTGGTACAACCAGTCTGGAATAGAGAAAGAAACTATAAATCTCTTCTATTTCAAACCAAACTTCCAGTTGTTCAAGCTGGTTTTAGAAAAGGCAGAGGAACCAGAGACCAAATTGTCAACATCCGCTGGATTATTGAAAAAGCAAGAGGGTTCCAGAAAAAACATTTCTGCTTCATTGACTATGCCAAAGCCTTTGACTGTGTGGATCACAATAAACTGTGGAAAATTCTTCAAGAGATGGGAATACCAGACCACCTGGCCTGCCTCTTGAGAAATTTGTATGCAGGTCAGGAAGCAACAGTTAGAACTGGACATGGAACAACAGACTGGTTCCAAATTGGAAAAGGAGTACGTCAAAGCTGTATATTGTCACACTGCTTATTTAACTTCTATGCAGAGTACATCATGAGAAAAGCTGGACTGGAAGAAACACAAGCTGGAATCAAGATTGCCTGGAGAAATATCAATAACCTCAGATATGCAATTGACACCACCCTTATGACAGAAAGTGAAGAGGAACTAAAAAGCCTCTTGATGAAGGTGAAAGAGGAGAGTGAAAAAGTTGGCTTTAAAGCTGAACATTCAGAAAACGAAGATCATGGCATCTGGTCCCATCACTTCATGGGAAATAGATGGGGAAACAGTGGAAACAGTGTCAGACTTTATTTTTTGGGGGGTCCAAAATCACTGCAGATGGTGACTGCAGCCATGAAATTAAAAGACGCTTACTCCTTGGAAGGAAAGTTATGACCAACCTAGACAGCATATTCAAAAGCAGAGGCATTACTTTGCCAGCAAAGGTCCGTCTAGTGAAGGCTACGGTTTTTCCTGTGGTCATATATGGATGTGAGAGTTGGACTATGAAGAAAGCTGAGCGCAGAAGAATTGATGCCTTTGAACTGTGGTGTTGGAGAAGACTCTTGAGAGTTCCTTGGACTGCAAGGAGATCCAACCAGTCCATTCTGAAGGAGATCAGCCCTGGGATTTCTTTGGAAGGAATGATGCTAAAGCTGAAACTCCAGTACTTTGGCCACCTTATGTGAAGAGTTGACTTATTGGAAAAGACTCTGATGCTGGGAAGGATTGGGGGCAGGAGGAGAAGGGGATGACAGAGGATGAGATGGCTGAATGGCATCACTGACTCGATGGATGTGAGTTTGAGTGAACTCCGGGAGTTGGTGATGGACAGGGAGGCCTGGCTGCTGTGATTCATGAGGTCGCAAAGAGTTGGACACGACTGAGCGACTGAACTGAACTGAACTGATACACAATGATCTAAAAATCCATTTCTAGATCTATCTTACAGAAGTTCTTCTATATGTACACTAAAATTTGTTAATTTTGATCAATTTTTATCAGGACTTATTTCATAGTAAACAGAATTGGCCATTACCAACAGAAAGCATAAATCCTTATCATGTACATTAATGCAATGGGATGTTATTCAGCAATGATGATTATTTAACTACAGCAATATAAACACATAAAAATGTTAAACTAGAGTAGTCATATGTAAAAGAATACATGATATAATTTATTGTATGCATGCATGCTCAATTGCTTCAGTCATGTCCGACTCTTTGTGATGATATGGACTGTAGCCTGCAAAGCTCCTCTGTCTGTGGGATTCTCTAGGCAAGAATACTGGAGTGGGTTGCCATGACCTCCTCCATGGGATCGAATTTTTGTCTCTGAAGTCTCCTGCAGTGGCAGGTAAGTTCTTTACCAGTAGTGCCACCTGGGAATCCCATAATTTAATGTATAGGTAACTTCAAAAGCAGATTTAAATAAACAATTTCAACAGAAATAAAGATAGTTATTATCTTTGGAAAGGATGAAGGGGTTAGTGATTGAGGGAGAACATGAAAAGATTAATGGGATCTGGTGATTCTATATTTCTTGACCTGGCACTATTTATTCTAGCAATTTGTTAAATTGTGCATACATGATTAGTACATCTTTCTATATGGGTGTTATATTGCTTAAAATATAAATCTCTTTCATCCCTATAATATCCTTCTTTCTATTAGCATCCAAGTTGAAAGAGAAATAATGCATATTTTCTTCCTGCTTTCTCACCTCCAACTCCCTCCTCCACTAGTTTCTATTTCTAAATCTCTCATAATACTTATTTCTCAAATGTTCCCATAGATCTCATAATTGTCTTGAGCTATAATATATTCTAGAATGCTCTGCATGAGCAATGGGGAATGAGCTAAGACTTTAAATCTGTCTGTGTGTCTAATGTATACAATTAAAATAATAAATTCAGGTTTGGCAATTATTTTTTAAGTATTTGCTCTGAACCATTACTCTTGTTTTACAACCTGCATGTTTATTATTATTATTTTTTTTTCAAGATGATTGTGCGTCTTTTTTTTTTTAATTTAATTTAATTTTTTTTTAAACTTTACATAACTGTATTAGTTTTGCCAAATATCAAAATGAATCCACCACAGGTGTAGTCGGATCCTACATGAGTCTTCAGCCTCTGAATTTCTATATAGCTCCAGTCTTTCCCTCGGAGAAGGAAATGGCAACCCACTCCAGTATTCTTGCCTGGAGAATCCCATGGACAGAGGAGCCTGGCCAGCCACAGTCCACGGGGTTACAAAGAGTCAGACACGACTGAGCTAGTTCACTTCACTTCACTTCTAGTCTTTCCCTTAGCTACATAGGGAAGTGAAGTCGCTCAGTCATGTCTGACTCTTTGCAACCCCATGAACTGTAGCCTACCAGGCCCCTTCATCCATGGGATTTTCCAGGCAAGAGTACTGGAGCAGTTGCCATTTCCTTCTCCAGGGGATCTTCCCAACCCAGGGATCAAACCCGGGTCTCCTGCATTGCAGGCAGATGCTTTACTGTCTGAGCCACCAGGGAAGCTGGCATAGGAAACATAATATTTATTTTGAACTGGTCCTGTAGATACTTTCAGACCTAGTCAGTTCCCCATAAATTGTGAAACTCCATCATGGGAGGAGGCTAGGACTTTAAACCTGACCTGGTTTGCTAAGGTAACTACTCTTTATTAGGTCGGGTACTTCTAGAGGGATAAATCATTACAGTCACAAAATAAGAAGCAAGAGTTTAGATAAATGACATTACCATTCTTGGGGAAGAAGGCCAGAAATATTTTGTGGAGCTGAGATATCCAGCCAGTAAAGAATGGATTTCAATCATAGTGGGCAAGAAATATATATATATATATATATATAGTTGGAGTTTGAAAGGATCCAATAAATAATCTCTCTTCAATGCTTAAATTGGAATCAACTGGACACAGACTCAAGAGTCAGACATTAAAAATTAACCTTGTGCCTAGAGTCAGACATGACTGAAGAGACTTAGCAGAAGCCGCAGAAGCTAGAGTAGAAATCATATCCAAGAAGAAACAGTTCCAGTGGACTTTGGTATTTTAACCTCTGAAATATACAGATTTACTGATGCAGGTGAACAACTTCAGGGCTTCTGAAGCAGTTATATTACTTATCTCTGAAAAACTATGAAACAGGAAAGATTTGATGAAGATTCTTAAGTGAATATGTTCAAGTTCTTCTCCCAAATTTATAATCAGATAATCATCCTTCCTTTTATTGGGAAAAAGTGAATGAGAGGGGAAAAAGTGAGTGAGAGGTGGAAAAGGAGACTAATTATTACCGGGTAGATTTCTCAAATGTGAAGATCAGGGTAAAAGCCAGAGTCCTACGAAGGTACAGTCAGGGGATGTTGAACTTTAATGGATCCAATATGTTCTTTTGTGTGCTGTTTCTCAAGGACTCTCTATTCCTTATCCGTTCCTGGAAAACAGGAACAAGCAGAGCTGCATGCAATTCTCAGGACTGAGATCATGAGAAAGGGCACCTGCTTGGATTCCTTTCAGTGACTCCCTTCAGTGACCTTTTCAGTTATGCTCCTCTTACTCAGGATATTGAATGCTTTCTGGCCCTTTGAAGATTGTTATTTGCTTGGCTTTGTTTTTGCTCAATTTTTACTGCCTAAAGCTGCCTTGTATGATAATATATAAACATGTGTTACTGCAAATAAAGCACCCTTGTTTCACTCGAGATTTGGGTCGCCTGTGTCTCTCTTCTTGTTGACTCCAGTCCCCAGGTCCTGGTCTACAAAGACCATGACAGTGCACAAATTTCTAATCCTAGATGATTTCCTTCTTCAGTCTATTCTCTCATTTCCCTTTGTTCCTTTCTTCTTCTCCATATGCAACTCCTTTGATATACTTTACTTTTTATGGCTTTATATGTCTCCTACATGTACACCAATTAATTTGTTGAACATTCATTTGCCATTGCAATGAACAAATCTGCTAAGTACTGGGGATACAAAGATACAATTAGGTAAAATATGTTTTCTTTAAAAATAAAAAGTTTTAATGTAATACTTGATAACTTGAAAATGAAAACAGTAGTAGTTTGATGCAAGTTCTCTGGAGCCTGATCTGCCTAAGTACCTAGCCCAGCGTGTCCACTTCTAAACCATGAGGACTTTGACACATTACTTATGCTTTTTGTGCCCCAAGCCATTTATTTCTCTATGCATGTGTGCTTATTCTATTAATAAGAGTTCAATAATTTTTTAACATTATTACTTGTACATTGCATTTTACAAAGTACTCAATATTCAATATATCATTCATCTTTGGTATAATAATCTGAAACAACTTATTTTTTAAATAAAATTGAAGCTTATGGGACTTTGTAAAAGTTAAGAAAATAATAAAGTTTTAATTTTAACCTCTGCCTTTTAGTTCTTTGTCCAGTTTTTGTTGTTGTTGTTGTTGTTGTTGTTTTTCTTCCCTTACAGCTACAGCCCTAAATTTATCTTGAGCTCTGATTTCTCTTCTAACCTTCAACTCCACAGATGTTTCCTGGGCATTTCACTGACACTGTGAAATCAACCACAAAATAAACAGGTTCTAAACTAAATCCTCTATTCCCTAAATCTATTTCTATTCTTGAATTACTTACCATTGTGTGACAGAAACATTTCCTAGGTGATAAATTTCAAAATGACAGTATAATCTCCCATTCTTCTCTTCATTATCCATATAGACATCTCATATTCTAGAGAGCTTCCATCTCTAGTCTGTAGTATCCCTTTATCATATTCAACTTCCCAATCCAACTGCAACAGACTTTATCAGAATTTTATTACCTCTAGTTAATATTATTAATCAACTGTGTGAAGTATCTTCAAAAACAAATTTGTTCCCCAGAGTGCTTGCTGTTAGGATAGCTACTATTCATTGAAAGTTAATAATTAATAATTTAATAATCTGTCTAGCACTAAGGTGATTTATAGATAGTATTTCATCTAATTTTCACATCAGTCCCCCAAATATAATTTAGCAGTCAGTATTACATATGAGAAAATTGAAGCTAGGTTTTTTCCATTTAAACAGTTGGGACTGAAATGCAGGCATGCCCAATTCCAATTTGTGTTCTACCCCTCTGTTTTTCCTTTATTTACTTCTATGCACAAAATTACACATAAGCTCCCACTGCCTAACAAATTTCACCCAAACTCATTAGCCTATTATTTTAGTGTTCCTTAATCTGATATTCTCCAGGCCTATGGCCACTGCTGAGTTTTCCAAATTTGCTGACATACTGCGTGCAGCAGTTTCACAGCATCATCTTTTAGGATTTGAAATAGCTTAACTGGAATTCCATCACCTCCACTAGCTTTGTTCATAGTGATGCTTCCTAAGGCGAACTTGACTTCTTCGCATTCCAGGATGTCTGACTCTAGGTGAGTATGGGTGATCACACAGTGAGATTTTCTGGGTCTTGAAGATCTTTTCTGTACAGTTCTTCTGTGTATACTTGCCACCTCTTCTAATATCTTCAGCTTCTGATAGGTCCATACCATTTATGTCCTTTATTGAGCCCATCTTTGCATGAAATGTTCCCTTGGTATCTCTAATTTTCTTGAAGAGATCTCTAGTCTTCCCCATTCTGTTGTTTTCCTCTATTTCTTTGCACAGATTCCTGAGGAAGGCTTTCTTATATCTCCTTGCTATTCTTTGGAACAAAACATTCAAATGGATATATCTTTCCTTTTCTCCTTGGCTTTTCACTTCTCTTTTCACAGCTATTTGTAAGGCCTCCCCAGACAGCCATTTTGCTTTTTTTGCATTTCTTTTTCTTGGGGATGGTCATGATCCCAGTCTCCTGTACAATGTCATGAACCTCCACCCATAGTTCATCAGGCACTGTAACAGATCTAGTCCCTTAAATCTATTTCTCACTTCCACTGTATAATCACAAGGGATTTGATTTAGGTCATACCTGAATGGTCTACTGGTTTTCCCCACTTTCTTTAATTTAAGTCTGAATTTGGCAATAAGGAGTTCATGATCTGAGCCACAGTCCAGTTCAATCTGGCGTGCTGCAGTCCAGGGTGTCATCTAGAGTAGGACACGACTGAGTGACTGAACTGAATATTAGTTGCTCTAAATTAACACATTCCATGGTGTTCTGCTTCCATTCCAGTGTACAAGTTCAGTTCAGTTCAGTTCAGTCGCTCAGTCGTGTCCGACTCTTTGCGACCCCATGAATCACAGCACACCAGGCCTCCCTGTCCATCACCAACTCCCGGAGTTCACTCAGGCTCACGTCCATCAAGTCAGTGATGCCATCCAGCCATCTCATCCTCTGTCGTCCCCTTCTCCTCCTGCCCACAATCCCTCCCAGCATCAGAGTCTTTTCCAATGAGTCAACTCTTCGAATGAGGTGGCCAAAGTACTGGAGTTTCAGCTTTAGCATCATTCCTTTCAAAGAAATCCCAGGGCTGATCTCCTGCAAAATGGACTGGTTGGATCTCCTTACAGTCCAAGGGACTCTCAAGAGTCGTCTCCAACACTACAGTTCTAAAGCATCAATTCTTCAGTGCTCAGCCTTCTTCACAGTCCAACTCTCACATCCAAACATGACCACAGGAAAAACCATAGCCTTGACTAGACGGACTTTGTTTTGTCTCTACTTTCGAATATGCTATCTAGGTTGGTCATAACTTTCCTTCCAAGGAGTAAGCATCTTTTAATTTCATGGCTGCAATCACAATCTGAAGTGATTTTGGAGCCCCCAAAAATAAAGTCTGACACTGTTTCCACTGTTTCCCCATCTATCTCCCATGAAGTGATGGGACCAGATGCCATGATCTTGGTTTTCTGAATGTTGAGCTTTAAGCCAACTTTTTCACTCTCCATGTTCAATTTCATCAAGAGGCTTTGTAGTTTCTCTTCACTTTCTGCCATAAGGATGGTGTCATCTGCATATCTGAGGTTATTGATATTTCTCCCAGCAATCTTGATTCCAGCTTCTGTTTCTTCCAGTCCAGCATTTCTCATGATGTACTCTGCATATAAGTTAAATAAGCAGGGTGACAATATACAGCCTTGACGTACGCCTTTTCCTATTTGGAACCGGTCTGTTGTTCCATGTCCAGTTCTAACTGTTGCTTCCTGACCTGCATTATAGGTTTCTCAAGAGGCAGATCCAGTGGTCTGGTATTGCCATCTCTTTCAGAATTTCCACAGTTTCTTGTGATCCACACAACCAAAGGCTTTGGCATAGTCAATAAAGCAGAAATAGATGTTTTTCTGGAACTCTCTTGCTTTTTTGATGATCCAGCAGTTGTTGGCAATTTGATCTCTGGTTCCTCTGCCTTTTCTAAAACCAGCTTGAACATCTGGAAGCTCACGGTTCACGTATTGCTGAAGCCTGGCTTGAAGAATTTTGAGCATTTCTTTACTAGCGTGTGAGATGAGTGCAATTGTGCAGTAGTTTGAGCATTCTTTGGCATTGCCTTTCTTTGGGATTGCAATGAAAACTGACCTTTTCCAGTCCTATGGCCACTGCTGAGTTTTCCAAATGTGCTGGCATATTGAGTGCAGCACTTTCACAGCATCATCTTTCAGGATTTGAAATAGTTCAACTGGAATTCCATCACCTCCACTAGCTTTGTTCGTAGTGATGGTTTCTAAGGCCCACTTGACTTCACATTCCAGGATGTCTGGCTCTAGGTCAGTCATCACACCATCGTGATTGTCTAGATCGTGAAGATCTTTTTTATACAGTTCTTCTGTGTATGCTTGCCATCTCTTATTAATATCTCCTGCTTCTGTTAGGTCTATACCATTTCTGTCCTTTATGGAGCCCATCTTTGCATGAAATGTTCCCTTGGCATCTCTAATTTTCTTGAAGAGATCTCTAGTCTTTCCCATTCTGTTGTTTTCCTCTATTTCTTTGCATTGATCACTGAGGAAGGCTTTCTTATCTCTTCTTGCTATTCTTTGGAACTCTGCATTCGGATGTGTATATCTTTCCTTTTCTCCTTTGCTTTTTGCTTCTCTTCTTTTCACAGCTATTTGTAAGGCCTCCCCAGACAGCCATTTTGCTTTTTTGCATTTCTTTTCCATGGGGATGGTCTTGATCCCTGTCTCCTGTACAATATCACGAACCTCATTCCATTGTTCATCAGGCACTCTATCTATCAGATCTAGGCCCTTAAATCTATTTCTCACTTCCACTGTATAATCATAATGGATTTGGTTTAGGTCATACCTGAATGGTCTAGTGGTTTTCCCTACTTTCTTCAATTTAAGTCTGAATTTGGCAATAAGGAGTTGATGATCTGAGCCACAGTCATCTCCTGTCTTGTTTTTGCTGACTGTATAGAGCTTCTCCATCTTTGGCTGCAAAGAATATAATCAATCTGATTGCAGTGTTGACCATGTGGTTTGTCCATGTGTAGAGTCTTCTCTTGTGTTGTTGGAAGAGGGTGTTTGTTATGACCAGTTCATTTTCTTGGCAAAACTCTATTAGCCTTTGCCTGCTTCATTCTGTATTCCAAGGCCAAATTTGCCTGTTACTCCAGGTGTTTCTTGATGTCTCGAGGTCAGGGGCGGTGGCCGAGAGGAGCTACCCCATGCCCCCATGCCCGAGGCTAGGGGCGGCGGCCTGGAGGACCAACCCCACACCTGAGGAGCGGTGGCTGCATGGGTGCAGGAAGGCCTAGAGGCGCTATCCCACGTTGAAGGTCAGGAAAGGCGGAGGTGAGGAGATACCCCTCATTCAAGATAAGGAGCAGCAGCTGTGCTTTGCTGGAGCAGCCGTGAAGAGATACCCCATGCCCAAGGTAAGAGAAACCCAAGTAAGATGGTAAGTGTTGCAAGAGGGCATCAGAGGGCAGACACACTGAAACCATACTCACAGAAAACTAGTCAATCTAATCACAGTAGGCCCACAGCCTTGTCTAACTTAATGAAACTAAGCCATGTCCATGGGGCAACCCAAGATGGGCAGGTCATGGTGGAGAGATCTGACAGAATGTGGTCCACTGGAGAAGGGAATGGCAAACAACTTCAGTATTCTTGCCTTGAGAACCCCATGAACAGTATGAAAAGGCAAAATGATAGGAAACTGAAAAAGGAACTCCCCAGGTCAGTAGGTACCCAATATGCTAATGGAGATCAGTGGAGAAATAACTCTGGAAAGAATGAAGGGATGGAGCCAAAGCAAAAAGAATACCCAGCTGTGGATGTTACCGGTGATAGAAGCAAGGTCCAATGCTGTAAAGAGCAATATTGCATAGGAACCTGGAATGTCAGGTCCATGAATCAAGGCAAATTGGAAGTGGTCAATCAAGAGATGGCAAGAGTGAATGTCAATATTCTAGGAATCAGTGAACTAAAATGGACTGGAATGGGTGAATTTAACTCAGATGATTTGGAGTAGCCATCATGGTCAATAAAAGAGTCCGAAATGCAGTACTTGGATGCAATCTCAAAAATGACAG
Source organism: Bubalus bubalis (assembly GCF_019923935.1). Lineage (NCBI taxonomy): Eukaryota > Metazoa > Chordata > Mammalia > Artiodactyla > Bovidae > Bubalus > Bubalus bubalis. The sequence goes on along the minus strand of NC_059160.1, from coordinate 116,774,026 downwards.
AATGATCTCTGTTCATTCCCAAGGCAAACCATTCAATATCACAGTAATCCAAGTCTATGCCCCAACCAGTAATGCTGAAGAAGCTGAAGTTGAACGGTTCTGTGAAGACCTACAAGACCTTTTAGAACTAACACGCAGTGTACAAAGTAGTCCTTAATTCTACTTGTTCAGTTGACTCATCCTTTTAATGTCTATCTAAATGTCACTTCCATTTTTTTCTTTTTCTGCAAAATAAGAAAAAATTTTAAACTTCAGAACAAAGAACCATAGACAGGTTTGGGATAATGTGAGGCGGGACTTCTGTTTGTATGATAGGAGAAGCTCCAAAGTGAAAGGAGAGATGGGAAATTGGCAAAAGGTAGGTAGTTTCAGATACAACAGTTTAAAGAAGAATACATACATGTTTAGACTTTCCCTAAGGCTCTCCATGACTGTGAACCATGGATAATGTGTATTTCCCCAGGAGTACACTGGAAACCCACTTTAAGGATACATGGATTAGCTAGAGAGCTATTAGCAATGAGGACCAATAGTTCAGAGGGTTTTCTCCCATGCTGCTTGAAACACCTTGAACTCTGAACAAAATGACATTCTTTCTCTAAACTTTACTAGTATTAACAATTTTCTAATTTTTATATGAACTTTATTTTCTATTCATTTAGCTTCTAAAGTAGCATATGTCTATATCTAAGCATCTTTGTACATTGAAGTCTCTGGATAGTAATCAAGTATATAAAAGGGATTGCTACCTTGAAATTACTCTTCATTTTGGGTTAAAAAAATAAAAAGTTTAAGATATTATACACAGTGATGGATGGTAACACAGAACCTAGTGTGTGTGTGTGTGTGTGTGTGTGTATATATATATATATATATATATATATATATATATATATACTGTTATGCATGAGTGACAGACACGAAAGTTCAGCTGATAGACATAATAAGTTAGGTTGTGAATTTTGACTTTTCTGACAGAAAAAAAATTCTTCTAAGAATCTTAGAAAATTGAGCTAAATGTAGTCAATGTGCTAAAATGTTTTTAATGACCCCTTGTAAATTTTGCATTTTGCTGTGCTTTATTGGAGATCAGTTGTGACCATCTTTTTTTGTTTGTTTGTTTGTTTCTTTTAAAATACACTTTCACAGATCTCTGTTAGTGGGCTGTGTATTGTTTACAGAAGAAAAAAAATCTATAAAACACCAGTACTGAAAAATTAACCATAATTGCTTAGGATGATGATTCTAAATGAAGAATAATAAAGCATTTAGAACAAGTCTCTTAAATATTGAATATAAACTACTTACCCTTGCTACCACTTAAAAATTTAGCAATGAGCAGAGTTTATTTGGGATGACACATGCAATGCTTTAATTATTGAAAATCCTAACCCTCCCTGTTACAGTGATATTGAATATCTAAGGTTAAAAAGAATTCATTCACATAATTTAATTTTAGAAACAAATGGATTTTTAATTTTATTATCTGAATGGATAAATATCTGTTATAAATATCTGTTGATATTGATAAATATCTGCTGATTTTTTTTCACTAAATCTCTAGTTTAACATAAATATATACATGAATATTGGAATGAAAAAGTAGGAGAGGTAAGGGAGATTATCAAGAGACTCTTTTGAAAATATTTAAGTTATAAAATAAAATATTTAAAACTTATGTTCTAGTCCGAATTCTATTAACTAAGTTCAATGGTTATGATTCAAATATTTAGTTGCTTAGCTTGTTAGCATAGTTTGGTTAGTTTAAGTTAATTGCTTTATATCTATAATGATGCAATAAATTATACTTATGTTATTTGGTGCTAATGTACTCACTTTCATTGACCCAGAATTTTTATTAAAAGTTTTAATAATAATAATATTATGTATACTGGCATTTTTAATATTCCTTACAGCTATAAGATATAAGTCATTTGCTTACTTGAGAGGGTGCTAATGATATCATAGGGGTATTTGAAATTTCAGATTAGTTTTACCACCATAATATAAAATATGCAAGTTCCAAACTAACAAAGAATCAAGAAAATAAACAAAAAAATTCCTCTAGTATCTATCATAGTTCATAGTACAGTATACTGAAAAGAATAATCAGATGAGCATATAAAGACAAAAAAGAAAACACAGAAAAAAGAAAAGCTGTGTTTTTGTATGATGACTTATAGAGTGCTTAATATGTCAGATTCTCTTTGAAGACTTTACAACAATTAATTCATTTAGTCATCTTTTGAGAAAGGCACTCATCAAATTAAATACCAATGTGCTCCAGAGAGGCTGAGTAACTAACTCAAGACTCCACAGCTGGTGGTATGTGAAGCTTGAATTCAAGCATTTTCTCTATAAAATCCTTGTCCTTACAAAGAGTTTCACCTTATCTCCCAATCAATGTATTAATGGAAAATTTCTGACTTTTTAAATGTGAGTTGAAATATAATTTTAGTTAGGAATTCATTATGGTATACCATACTGTGATGCTACAATGTACCCAAACAGAGAAAAAAAAAATCTCATTCATGCATCATTATATATGTTAACCTTCCTGGTTAACCAGAATTCTTATAGCAAATGTAAGTTAAGTTGTAACTGATCAAAGAACATCACTTTAATATTGCCTCTATTTCAGAGATTCATTTCTGTAAAGGCTCATATTTCCAGATTATACTTTTCACCACCTGTAATTATATAAGTATTTGGCTATTATTAACTATAGAAGTGATATGTTCTTCAAAATATGAATCAAAGCTGCTGACCTCATATCCCTTCATTGTTGGTGATTCCAGTGTACAAACGTGGAGTAAGAAAAGAACTTTTAAGAAAAACCACCTTTCCCTTGATAAACCATTTAATTCCCCCAGCTTTAATTGGTGTAAAAAACTGCACTAATTAATGTAGCTTTATACCAATTGAACAACTCCCCATATCTCCCTACCCCTGTTTCATGGCAACCATCATTTTACTGTTTACTTATGCTTCACATAGAGGATTTATACATGGTAGCTCTTGTTCTTCTTTTTCTTGAGCAATCTCCATATTGCTTTCCATACTGACAGCACCTCTTTATACTCTTACAGCAGTGTACAAGGGTTCCAATTTCCCAAGAACTTTGTCAGCACTTATCATCTTTCTTTTTAAATAATAGACATCTTTTAAAATGTAAGGTGATAATTTATTGTGGTTTTGATTTGAGACTTCAGAAAAAAATGTGTAATAATAGACTTCCCAGAAGTATATGCTGGACAATTCACTTTTAAATTCAGGCGAGAAAAACACTTTCTGTTGAGGTAGAGTGAGGAACATGTTGTCCTCTGTGTTCTTTAAAAATGCTTATTTTGTTAATCTGAGTTTTCATATAATAATATATTGTGAATATCTTTCCAGAACATAGAATAACTTTGAAGGTCTTTAAAATCTTTAAGTGTTAAGTATTCAAGCCATTTTTTAAAAAGTGGCATTATGTTAGAAAATAATTTAGTTTGTCCCTCTTTACAAGAATTCTCTTTCTGTGCCTTGATGGTTTGAGATATCACTACCAATTTCACACTGAGTAATTCTTAATCACAAAACTTTTGGTGTAGAAATTTATTTTTATAGCAGTAGGTAAACTTACATTCATGTAAAATGTGGGTATGGTTAAAGACATTCCATACAACTCCACAAACACTGATGTTTTTGATGTTTTGGTCCTTCACAGAAGTAGACCACTGGAAGGGAGAAGGTGACGAAAGTTTGACTTCCGCAAGTAAACATTGATTTCATTGTCTATACCAATCTTTTAGTTGGAGAAATTAACTCACTTGCTCATGCTCACTCAGTTAAAGAGTAGATGCTTGGGGGTAAGTTTGGTCAGTTTGACTTCAGAAGTCATGTCTTACCTTACAAGGAAGTTATTTTCAAGGTGTGTCTCAGTCCCAGGTGCATCAGATCATCTGGAGAACCCCCAAAGGCTTGCTGGATGAGACTTTTTGCTGAGCATTTTTCACAGAATTAGACCAAAATTTTTATACTTTCTATGGAAACATTAAAAACCCTGAAGAATCAAAGCAATCTTGAGAAAGAAAGCTGTTGAAATCAGGCTACTTGAACTCAGACTATATCACAAAGCTACAGTAATCAAAACAAAATATGGTACTGGCATAAAATCAGAAATATAGATAGACAGACCAGGATAGAAAGTTCAAAGATAAACCTATCCACCGTGGTCACCTCATCTATGACAAAAGGGGCAAGAACATGCAATGGAGAAAAGATAGTTTCTTCAATAAGTGGTGCTGGGAAAACTGGACAGCTACATGTGAAAAGAATCAAATTACAACACTCCCTAATACCATACACAAAAATAAGCTCAAAATGGATTAAAGGCCTAAATTAAATCTGGATACTATAAAACTCTAAGAAGAGAACTTAGAACACTCTGTGACACAGAACACAGAAAAATCTTTTTGGATACTATGGTAATGAAACTAAAAACAATAATAAACACCTGGGACCTAATTAAACTTAAAAGCTTTTACAGAGCAAAGGAAACCATTAGCAAAATAAAAAGACAACCCTCAGAATGGGAGAAAATATTTGCAAATGAATTGACTGACAAGGGGTTAATTTCCAATATACACAAACACCTCATGCAGCTTAAAAAAATAAAAAAGAAAGAAACGAAAGCGAACAGTAACAACAGCAACAACAAATACTCCAAAACCTAACTAAAAAAAAAAAAAAAAAAAAAAAAAAAAAAAAAAAAACCTGGGTGGAAGATCTAAATAGCCATTTCTCCAAGAAAGACATACAGGTGGCTAAAAGGCACATGGAAAGTTGCTCAACCTCCCTAATTGTTAGAGATATGCAAATCAGAGCTACAATGAGGTATCACCTCATACTGATCAGAATGGCCATTATCAAAAACTACAAACAATAAATGTTAGAGATGGTGTGGAGTAAAGGGAACCTTCCTACACTGTTGGTTGGAATGTAGATTGTTACAGCCACTATGAAGAGCAGTATGGAGGTTCCTTAAGAAACTAATAATAGTATTACCATATGATCCAGGAATCCTACTCTGGGCATTTATCTGGAGAAAGTCATAATTCAAAAAGATGCATGCACCCCTACATTCCTAGCAGTACTATTCATAACAAGGCATAGCAACAGTTTAAATGTCCACCAGCAGAAGAATGGATAAAGAAGATATGGTACATATATATAGTGGAATATTTCTTAGCCTTAAAAAAGAACATAATAATGACATTTGAAGCAATGTGGATGGACCTAGGTTTGTCATACTGAATGAAGTAAGTCAGACAAAGACAAATATCATATGTTATCATTTACATGAGGAACATATCACTTTATAAGCTTTATAAGACTTAAACATTCTTTAAGGAGCACAACACGTTGAAAGTCTGAAATGTGAAGGCAGAACTATCTGTTACTTATGGCTGCAAATGAGAGAAAGGTACCATAAAGGGTCACACAATTTGGGAACATGGTAATAGTGAGCTGGAATTACAGGGGATAGCTTATACCTGGCAAGTGAGGAAGGGTTAGCTAGATTTCAAGGCCTCCTGACCCTTTAGCTAATCTGAATAACTTTTTAGGCTCTGAGCCATAGAGTCTGTCCCTATTTGTCTGATACTGGGCCCACTGGCAACTGGAAATGGTGTATGGTGGTTGGAAATGTGAGACACTGATAAGAGAAGAGGTTGAGTGTGGACTACCACAATTAGCTCTTTAAGGAAAACTGACTAGCCTTGGGGCAAGGCCTCAATACTAAGTCAAGACTGCACTTCAAGAAAAAGCTTTAGTATACATATGAAGAAAGACAAAATTGAAGAATATATCTGTTATGTGTCCTGAATGGACTAGGCAAGGGACAAAACACAAAAAAAATAATTGCCAAGATTATAATAACTGACTGTTTCCAGGCACTGTTTTGAACATTATGCGTGTGTTATTTTAATCTTTGCTATCACATGAGGTCAATGCTATATTTGAAGTTTACAAATGAGGAATCTGAGGCAGAGAGACCTTAAGTAACATGCTCCCGACCTAAAGTTCCTATGTTGGATATAGAAGAGCCAAGGCAGTGTTCATCTTAGAGCTCAGGCTCTTAACTCCTCTCCTAGCCATTCTACTAAGTACTGATTGTCTTGCTGCTATGGGATTTATAAAGAGAGAGAGTGTGTGTGTGTGTGTGTGTGTGTGTGTGCGCGCGAGCATACACATGCTGTGTGCTCAGTCACTAAGTTGTATCCAATTCTTTGTAACCTCATGGACAGTAGCCCACCAGCCTCTCTATCCATGGAATTTTCCCATCAAGAATACTGGAGTGGGTTGCCATTTCCTCCTCCAGGGGATCATCCTGATCCAGGGATCAAACTTAAGTCTCCTGCATCTCCTGCATTGACAGGTGGATTCTTTACCACTGAGCCACCTGGGAAGTCTTTATAAAAATTATTAAGGAGTAATTATATCCATGCACAGAACTGTGTTATTTCTCCCAGAAATATTAAGCAACCCAGATATAAGAAGGAAATTGAAATTTACAGGGCAACTTACTGCCAGGAAAAAGGATGTAGATAATGTGAGTTAGGTTTTATGGAATTCAAATAAATAACACATGCTTTATTACTCAAGAATGGAGCAAGTTGAGAAAAGGGTGCAGGAGTATGAATAATAAAAACAAAGTCTCACCTTAATTCCTATGAAAGGTGATTGCAGAATATGACTTTCCTTCTGTAACAAACAAAATTGCCAATTTCATCCCTGAGTTAGATATGCTTACCCATCACTGAACAGTTGATTAGCTAGTTGCTCATCTTTCCTTTCAAGGGCAGACTTCCTTCCATATGACAGGCAATAGGTAATTATGCAAGATCTCTATAAATAGACTGGCTTCCAAAAGAGAAGAAACTGAGGTAAGCATGCTCAGTATTTTCTCTTAAATATATCTCAAAGATTTTATTACCTTAAATTGTTTCAGGAATAATTCACTCTTACTCTCTATGTAAAGATGGGTGAAGCATACAGAGAGGGCCAGAGGAGTTAGTGTAGTAGAAGACCCTGTGCTGAGACAGAAGCAGTGGACAGTAACTGCCTTCCCTACTCCTAGTCCCATGCAATTATGAATCCAGGGGAAGCTACTGATCAAGGAGTTTAGCTTATTGGAGAAGAAAGCAAGGTCATACATGCAGTGTGGATTGAGAGCAAAGAATGAGTTCAGGACTAGAAGTGTCTGGGCCCAGGGGAAGGGAGGATAAAAGGGATGCAGTCTAGTTCACTAGAAGGTAAGGAGTGATGGAGAGAGTTGTGAAAAGATTTTGTTTGTTTGTTTTAATTGATACTAAGAACATAAGAAAGAAAGGTAAAAAATCTTTCTTGAGTGCTAACCTTACCTGGTTGATACAGTCACTTGAAATATTATCTTAAGATAATTGAAAACTCACGTTCAGATTGCTTAAAATAATTCTAACATTGATTTTTATGGTAATGCATAGTATTAGAAGGAGGAGTAAAGTTTTGTATGCTGAATATTTGTTACTCAATGTAAAAGTGGGAGTAAGGTTTGAAGTAAAATTTAGATGATTTTTTTATAAAAGCGGAATTAAAATGTATGCTCTTTGTTAAAAGATTATTCATTTTAAAGAATTTTTTTCAAAATATTTGCAAAAGTAGAGTGGAATAGATAATTATAAAACTAAAGACAGTTCAGTTCAGTTCAGTTCAGTAGCTCAGTCGTGTCCGACTCTTTGCGACCCCATGAATCGCAGCACGCCAGGCCTCCCTGTCCATCACCAACTCCCAGAGTTCACACAAACTCACGTCCATCAAGTCGGTGATGCCATCCAGCCACCTCATTCTCTGTCATCCCCTTCTCTTCCTGCCCCCAATCCCTCCCAGCATCAGAGTCTTTTCCAATGAGTCAACTCTTCGCATGAGGTGGCCAAAGTACTGGAGTTTTGGCTTTAGCATCATTCCTTCCAAAGAAATCCCAGGGCTGATCTCCTTCAGAATGGACTGGTTGGATCTCCTTGCAGTCCAAGAGACTCTCAAGAGTCTTCTCCAACACCACAGTTCAAAAGCGTCAATTCTTCCGCACTCAGCTTTCTTCACAGTCCAACTCTCACATCCGTACATGACCACTGGAAAAAACATAGCCTTGACTAGACGGACCTTCGTTGGCAAAGTAATGTCTCTGCTTTTCAATATGCTATCTATGTTGGTCATAACTTTTCTTCCAAGGAATAAGCATCTTTTAATTTATGGCTGCAATCACCATCTGCAGTGATTTTGGAGCCCGAAAAAAAAAAAAAAAATCTGACACTGTTTCCACTGTTTCCCCATCTATTTCCCATGAAGTGATGGGACCAGATGCCATGATCTTCATTTTCTGAATGTTGAGCTTTAAGCCAACTTTTTCACTCTCCACTTTCATTTTCATGAAGAGGCTTTGTAGTTCCTCTGCATTTTCTGCCAGAAGGGTGGTGTCATCTGCATATCTGAGGTTATTGATATTTTTCCCGGCAATCTTGATTCCAGCTTGTGTTTCTTCCAGCCCCGCATTTCTCATGATGTACTCTGCATATAAGTTAAATAAGCAGGGTGACAATATACAGCCTTGATGTACTCCTTTTCCTATTTGGAACCAGTCTGTTGTTCCATGTCCAGTTCTAACTGTTGCTTCCTGACCTGCATATAGGTTTCTCAAGAGGCAGGTCAGGTGGTCTGGTATTCCCATCTCTTTCAGAATTTTCCACAGTTTATTGTGATCCACACATCTGCAGTAAATTAATAGAGTAATTGAATAGGTTAAAAATTATAATTCTTCCAGGAGAAGACTGGCCTGTGACACAAAGAGGCACAAGGGCCAACCAGATATTTTCTACTCTTTGCCCCTGAGATAGAATGGACTATTGCTGAAATATTTACTGCTCCTTCCTACTGACCCCTGCTTATTGGAGACAAATTCCATTTGATAATGTGACTGGCTTTACCCAATTAATCATGAATGGGAGAGCTGCCATGTCAGTCTTCCAGGAGATACCATATCTCTGGTAGAGGAAGCAAATTCAATAAAGAAACTAAATATGTGAGAAATAAAGATGTGAGAAGAAGCCACAATTTCACTGCCACAGACATTCATTTCTGTTGATTTGAAGTCAGTTTTTTGTTACTTCAGTGTCCTGTAGACTAAGTCCAGGTTCGATGCACGATACTGGATGCTTGGGGCTGGTGCACTGGGACGACCCAGAGGGATGGAATGGGAAGGGAGGAGGGAGGAGGGTTCAGGATGGGGAACACATGTATACCTGTGGCGGATTATGTAAAGTTTAAAAATAAAATAAAATTTAAAATCTTCAAAAAAAAAAAAAAAAAGATATCAAACATAGTGTCTATACCTGGCACTGAGTCTGAGAAGCTTACATGAAGCTGTTCCCTTCACACAGAGGAGAATGTAATTAAGTTGATCATAACTCATGCTTTGCTTCAAGTGTTGTAAAGATAATGATGCTAATGAAGATCAACATAGTCACTCCTCAGTGACCATCAGGAGTCTAATTCTAATGACTAATTCCAAGGCTAATAATATTAATGTGGAAAGTTAAACAGATGAGCCTACTAAACATATTGAAAACTCAGCAATTGTTTCTAAATAGTTGAATACTATAATGTGTTAATTCATCAAGACTCTCATTTTGGTAAGTTTAATTAAGTATTCTTTCATTTAACATACACACAATTTTGTTTACTCTTACATTTTCTAAAGCACAATGCAAATGAACTTTTCTATGAACTGAGGTCTAATAAATTACTTCACTGTTATTTTGCTTTTCACACCTAACAGACACTTCAGTTTAAAAATACCGATTTCACTCAATGGAAAAAAAAAATTGTCATTCATGATTAGAGTATGCTTAAAATTTATAAAACCCTGAACTGATCCACAAATCACACTCTGTGCTGTCTTTTCAAAATACAAAAGAACTTGATGAAGTGGTGAAGTATATGTTACAAGTGGAAGTAAAGGCAGAGACAGAAAAGAGCATGAAGTAGAAAAACAAAATAATGTAAAAGCAATTGCATGTAGGAATTGAGCAAAAAAAAATTTTTTTTTTCATTTTTATTACCTGGCTTAATGGCTTTTTAGTTGAATACATTTTGAAGGGCTACTTGGATTATCTTTTCCAGTCTGTTTTCCCCTCTATCTTTAACTCATTCAAAGATAATAGTCCATGAAGAGTACTTAAATATTTTCTGGAATAGAAAGGGTTTTCAACAAACGATTGTTTGATAAAACAGAAGTTTATGCCTACTTTTTAGTGATTTCATGTTGTGTTTCAATTTGCTTGTATGTCTGTTTTCTCCATCAGACTGCTCGACTAGAACAAAAGAGAAGATACTTCACATGTATGCTTGTGCCCTCGATGTTAAACACCATGTATGGTACATGCCAGATGTTTACCAAGCATTTTTGAGAACTTTCTAAAATTCCTCTGCTTTTCTGAATGTGAGAGGTTATAGGATTCATTTGACTTTTTTTTTATTTTAATTGGAGTCTAATTACTTTATAATATTGTAGTGGTTTTTGCCATACGTTGACATGAATCAGTCATTTGATTTTATTTTCATTTTGACAGCTTTGAATGAGTCTGAAGTGGTAAACAAGTCAGTAGTAATTGGAAAGTTCAGACTCTGCCAAGTATACAACTACAATTTGACTATAATTTTTCATATAACAATAAACAGACTGAAATAGTTTTTAATGGATTGCTTTTCCATTATCAATATATTTGATTAATCTTATCATTGGTATATCCTCATTTTTAATCATTATTTTATAACGTAGCTTCAAACATTTTAAAATAAACTTGATTAGTAGTTTTTTGCTAATAAGATCTTTGAGATAAGACACATTTTATTTGCTAATTTTTCATGGAGAGACTAAAATCACCCTTGGTTTCCTAATTAGTATTTTGGATGAAACAAGATGAGACTCACTTAGAGATTTCTTTGTCTTCTCCATCACCAACACAAGGATGTCTTAAATGTAAAATTGACAACAGCAGTAGAAGACTAAAATATTTAAGTATCACCATATTTAAGGCAAGATAGTGGCAACCCACTCCAGTACTCTTGCCTGGAAAATCCCGTGGATGGAGGAGCCTGGTGGGCTGCAGTCCATGGGGTCACTAAGAGTTGGACACGACTGAGCAACTTCACTTTCACTTTCACTTTCACAAGCATATCATAAGTATGTGCCCCCAAAAAACACTACAAAAGAATCTTGTAAAGCATTCTTTCCAAGCACAATTAAACACAAAGCTGATGATTTCTGGTATAGTCCTAAGTGGCTAGCTTTGAGAATGGTAGAAGGAATGGACACAGTGAAGTTTCAAGAACTTTCATGATATGCTTTCTAATAAGGATGTATGAAGAAATTCTAAATAAAATTTAGAGTTATGAAAGAACAAGAAACATTCTTGAAATTATCCTATGTAAATCTGACTCGAGTAACAGCAGAATATTCAATGTTTTCATCTAGAAAATTTGAGAAAATAAACTTTGGGAAAAGCTGAACACATGTGCAAAGACTGAGGAGTCTTTCCAGATACTTAAATTTGGTTGTATATTAGATCATATCAAGAGGCCAAAATGAAGGAATAAAGTTTTCTTATTTTTGAAGGTATTTTGCTATATATACACACAAACCTATACATATAAATATACATGCAACACCACATATAAATGTTATGCTTGCATAAATATACTAATACAAGTACATATTTGCATAAATAGATGTGTTTATTTATTTATTTTTTAATAGATGTGTTTACTTGAAAATGCAAGTAGGCATATCCACGTGTGTATTATAGGTGAATGTCTAAATACATGAGGTATGAAAATACGTTGCTATGTGTGTGATCTCTAGCTGAATAATTATCCTGAATAATGAAAGATAAAAGCAACTTATCCCATAATGTTACTATTTTGATTCTGTTTCTCATTTCAAATATACTTTTTCAAGGAGCATTTTCAATTATTTTTAAATAAATTAGCAGCTCCACTAAAGCACATTCTCCCTATTTGAGGTATTTCAAAGTATGAATATAAAATTTCAAAGGTAAATTTGATTGAATGTGTTACCTTTGCTTTGATTTGTTCCTTTCTTCCCCTGTCTTTGTAGTGGTTCATCCCAATATCATTCTGTCGCACACATTTTTTTCCTATGAGCGCAATTTCCTGAAAGCTTAAAATGCTGACATTTTAGTGCTCCATTTGAAGAATGCTTGATTAAATTTTTCAAACTGTTATTGAACATTATGGAACTACAATTTAAAGGGTTTACTGTTGAAAGTCCAATACAATTTTAGGACACTTAGTCTGATTTTAAATATATCTTTTGAAAAGTTCAAACATTTCTAAACTCCAATTAATGATGAACCACATAGAAAGTATTACCACCATGCTGATGTACTGTTTAACATTCAACATCATCTTTTAATAAAAATTTATATTTCAGTAAGTCTATCAGTGTTTAAATACAATTACAGTTTGTATTTTGATTTTTAAATTTTATAACATTTTTGGAAACAATTATAAGTAGAATTTGTTTTACTATCTACTACAGATTATATCTTTGGTTTCTTAATTAAGAAATTTTCTAATGAAAAGCTTTGCCCTATTAAAAATTTTTAATATAATAATTAATTTTATCTTCAACTTTGTTGTTGTTGCTCAGTTGCTCAGTCATGTCCAACTCTTTGTGACCCCATGGACTGCAGCATGCCAGGCTTCCCTGTCTTTCACCATCTCCCGGAGCTTCCTCAAATTCATATCATTGAGTCAGTGACACCACCCTGTTGAGACCTGCTTTGACAAGCAGGATTTCTGAAAGCGGGATATGGCAAGAGAAAGAGAAACAAGACACAAGAATTCAGAGAAAAGCAAGGATCGGGGGACCAACACCACTCCAAGGTGAAGGTGCCGAAACTGAATCCACGCCAGCTTTGTTATATTTTCAGCCTCGAAGGAAAAAATATGCGGGGAGTTAAACTATAACTAATGTGGCCTTCAGGGCCAAAGAACAAAGTGATCATTAACCACTGAGTAACTAAGAAACAATTCAGTTCAGTTCAGTTGCTCAGTTCAGTTCCATTTCAGTCACTCAGTCGTGTTGAACCCTTTGCGACCCCATGAATCGCAGCACGCCAGGCCTCCCTGTCCATCACCAACTCCCAGAGTTCACACAGACTCACATCCATTGAGTCAGTGATGCCATCCAGCCATCTCATCCTCTGTCGTCCCCTTCTCCTCCTGCCCCCAATCCCTCCCAGCATCAGAGTCTTTTCCAATGAGTCAACTCTTCGCATGAGGTGGCCAAAGTACTGGAGTTTCAGCTTTAACATCATTCCTTCCAAAGAAATCCCAGGGCTGATCTCCTTCAGAATGGACTGGTTGGATCTCCTTGTGGTCCAAGGGACTCTCAAGAGTCTTCTCCAACACCACAGTTCAAAAGCATCTATTCTTTGGCACTCAGCCTTCTTCACAGTCCAACTCTCACATGCGTACATGACCACAGGAAAAACCATAGCCTTGACTAGACGGACCTTTGTTGGCAAAGTACTGTCTCCGCTTTTGAATATGCTATCTAGGTTGGTCATAACTTTCCTTCCAAGGAGTAAGCGTCTTTTAATTTCATGGCTGCAGTCACCATCTGCAGTGATTTTACAGCCCCAAAAAATAAAGTCTGACACTGTTTCCACTGTTTCCCCATCTATTTCCCATGAAGTGATGGGACCGGATGCCATGATCTTTGTTTTCTGAATGTTGAGCTTTAAGCCAACTTTTCCACTCTCCACTTTCAATTTCATCAAGAGGCTTCTTAGTTCCTCTTCACTTTCTGCCATAAGGGTGCTGTCATCTGCATATATGAGGTTATTGATATTTCTCCTGGCAATCTTGATTCCAGCTTGTGCTTCTTCCAGTCCAGCATTACTCATGATGTACTCTGCATATAAGTTAAATAAGCAGGGTAACAACATACAGCCTTGACGTACTCCTTTTCCTATTTGGAACCAGTCTGTTGTTCCATGTCCAGTTCTAACTATTGCTTCCTGACCTGCATACAGATTTCTCAAGAGGCAGGTCAGGTGGATTGGTATTCCCATCTCTTTCAGAATTTCCACAGTTTATTGTGATCCACACAGTCAAAGGATTTGGCATAGTCAATAAAGCAGAAATAGATGCTTTTCTGGAACTCTCTTGCTTTTTCCATGATCCAGCAGATGTTGGCAATTTGATTTCTGGTTCCTCTGCCTTTTCTAAAACCAGCTTGAACATCTGGAAGTTCACAGTTCACGTATTGCTGAAGCCTGGCTTGGAGAATTTTGAGCATTACTTTACTAGCATGCGAGATGAGTGCAATTGTGCGGTAGTTTGAGCATTCTTTGGCATTGCCTTTCTTTGGGATTGGAATGAAAACTGACCTGTTCCAGTCCTGTGGCCACTGCTGAGTTTTCCAAATGTGCTGGCATATTGAATGCAGCACTTTCACAGCATCATCTTTCAGGATTTGAAAGAGCTCAACTGTAATTCCGTCACCTCCACTAACTTTGTTCGTAGTGATGGTTTCTAAGGCCCACTTGACTTCACATTCCAGGATGTCTGGCTCTAGGTCAGTGATCACACCATCATGATTATCTGGGTCATGAAGATCTTTTTTGTACAGTTCTTCTGTGTATGCTTGCCATCTCTTCTTAATATCCTCTGCTTCTGTTAGGTCCATACCATTTCTGTCCTTTATTGAGCCCATCTTTGCATGAAATATTCCCTTGGTATCTCTAAATTTCTTGAAGAGATCTCTAGTCTTCCCATTCTGTTGTTTTCCTCTATTTCTTTGAATTGATCACTGAGGAAAGCTTTCTTATCTCTTCTTGCTATTCTTTGGAACTCTGCATTCAGATGCTTATATCTTTCCTTTCTCCTTTGCTTTTGCTTCTCTTCTTTTCACAGCTATTTGTAAGGCCTCCCCAGGCAGCCATTTTGCTTTTTTGCATTTCTTTTCCATAGGGATGGTCTTGATCCCTGTCCTCTGTACAACATCACGAACCTCATTCCATAGTTCATCAGGCACTCTATCTATCAGATCTCGGCCCTTAAATCTATTTCTCACTTCCACTGTATAATCATAAGGGATTGTGTCCAACTCTTTGCGACCCCATGAATCGCAGCATGCCAGGCCTCCCTGTCCATCAACAACTCCCGGTGTTCACTCAAACTCATGTCCATCAAGTTGGTGATGCCATCTAGCCACATCATCCTCTGTTGTCCACTTCTCCTCCTGCCCCCAATCCCTCCCAGGATCAGAGTCTTTTCCAATGAGTCAACTCTTCGCATGAGGTGGCCAAAGTACTGGAGTTTCAGCTTTAGCATCATTTCTTCCAAAGAACACCCAGGCCTGATCTCCTTTAGAATGGACAGTAATCAATAACAAATCATAACTAAGACTAATATTCTTATCTATAGATTTTCCACCAGATACGTAAAACATGTGACTCTGAGAAGCCAGTTTAGAAACAGTCTGGGGTCAGTTTTCTGACCCCTGGATCATATCTTGTTTTCAAGTTTATGAACTGTTCCCTCTGGATTTGTTCTGAAAGTCTCATGCCTTATAGCATCCAGTTTATCAATAACTATACATTTCTTTTGTGGCCCTTGCCAGGGTCTGCTTTTCTTTTATTCTTCCTGTCTCCTATGCCATCCAACCATCTTATCATCTGTCATCCCCTTCTTCTGTCTTCAATCTTTCCCAGCAACAGAGTCCTTTCAATGAGTAGGCTCTTCGCATAAGGTGTCCAAAATATTGGAGCTTCAGTTTCAGCATCAGTTCTTCCAATGAATATTCAGGACTGATTTCCTTTAGGATTGACTGGTTTGATCTTGGAAGGACTCTCAAGAGTCTTCTCCAACACCACAATTCAAAAGCATCAATTCTTTGGTGCTCAGCCTTCTTTATGGTTGAGCTCATATCCATACATGACTACTAGAAAAACCATAGCTTTGACTCTATGCACCTTTGTAGGCAAAGTAATGTCTCTGTTTTTTAATATGCTGTCCAGGTTTGTCATAGGTTTTCTTCCAAGGAGCAAGTGTCTTTTAATTTTATGCCTGCAGTCACCATCTGCAGTGACTTTGGAGCCCAAGAAAATAAAGTCTGTCACTGTTTCCATTGAACTTTTAATCTGAAGTTACAGGAGATTTTCCAGTTACTTCTGGTAGTTCATCTTTTACAAAGAATTTTCAAAAGCTTTATATACATTTTATCAGTTCAATACAACAAAGAAAAAACACTCTTGCAATAAGTGTTAAGTGATTCTCTCTTTGGAGAATCTGATCTCACTAATATAAAAGCTGGTATTTATCTACTTGCAAATTTTTCTTTTGTAGATAGAGCCAATATATTAACAGTCATTGTGTAATGCTTTCTATATGCAGGGGAAAACTTAGATTTGAAAATAAATGAAAATAATTTAGATGAAGTGTCACTTTATTTAAATAAAATATATGATTTCATGGAATGACATTGCAAATATACCTTATTCAGCTGCCTATATTTAACATCAACTCTGAAGAGGGTCAGTCTTCCCAAATTACCCATTAACTTCTGAAATAAATGCTGATGTCTCTTTAGCAGATTTATTTGTCCTGATTTTATGTAGTCAGGGGTAACACCAAGTTTCTTATTGTGGATGAAAAAAAAAAAACCTTCTTGAAAAATGGACATTTAGTGTGTATTTTTAAATTAAACATGCACTTTTATTTTTAGTTCACTAGTGTAGAAAGCACTTATAAACATGATTTAATACTTACAGAACAACACACACATTCAGACTACTTTCCACAAGGTCCCTGGCACTAGTTATCAGTTTCCTGCACAAATTTCTTATACACCTAAATTACCATTCCTGTGTTCTCTTCCACTGCCTAAGGCTGGAGGCCATATCTACTGGAGCCCCAAAGAGGGTAGGGGTTGGCAGTGGAAGTGTTCAGCCCTGGCTGGGTGGAGTATTTTGTCACAGTATTGTTTAGAATTTCTGGAGCATGATAGCAATACAAAGCAGTAAAAATTGGCAATTGTAAGTCAACATTATTATTCTTTTAAAAATTTCCTATGCATAACACACTCCCCTATTATCTGCACCAGGGACAATCTGTGCCTCCCCCATCTTGCTACCATTCTGTGATATGTTACTGCATCTTTTAGGTCGGACACTGGCCTCAGCACAGGTGGACATTACAGCTGGTGTCCAGCAAGGGGCATGTGTTGAACACTCCTCGTATAAGAAAAGGTTAGCTTTTATTACTACTGTTCTTGAAAAATTCTGCATATTGTATTTAGGATAAAGGGTGTTAGAATGTATTTGAGAAAGTTCTAGTAAAAAGAGCTGTGCTTTGGATGGTCTTGGGGTCTTTCAGACTTAACCAGATTAAAATTCTATGAAAATCATGTATTTCATGGCTTATAAATGGAGCCATGGCAGAGATTAGAAGTAAAAGTAGACACTGGCAACCACCTCCCACCCACTAGATTTTTGATATGACTGTTTACAAAATTATTTTTTTAAACAAATTTAAAAATCCATGAAAAAGATATATAGGACAAGACCTAGGGACCACATTTTGATTGAAGAAAATAAATCAGGGATCTTTGAGTGTGCTTATGCAGACATGTTCTCAGTGTGCTCTTGAATTTGAACAGCAGGAGACAGTAAGCAGTCTGCAAACAGAAGAAACAAGAACAACTATTTTCAGACAACTAATCAGAATTCAGAGAAAGGTGGTGATGCTGGTCACGGTGAATTCACAGTTCTATTATCCTACATTCAACAATGGACAAAAGTGGCCTGCCCTGGCACCCACTAGAGCCAACAAGTTCTGAACCGACAAGACAAAGACTTGTTCAAACTCATCACTCACCTTCCCATGTGTAGCCTCTGGGGCTTTTGCCTTTATAAGTCTCAGTCTTGTCTTTGGTCACAGAGACTGGGATTCAAAGGTTTCTGTCTCTCTCTCACACACACACACACACACACTTGTCGCCTATAAATTCTATCTGTCTATTTATCTATCATCTTGCTTTATCAATTTTCTCTAAGTTCATCTTTGACATTTAATCTATGGGTACCATTTCTCTCAGCCCAATCTTTCTTTTTTTTCTAATCAGGTTTTCGTGTCTTGTTTTGTAATGAACTCAGAGTAACTCCCACTATATCTCTGTTTATGTTTTCCTTTTTTCCAAAATATAAATCAGAACTGTCCTAGGCAAGCCAGAACCCATGGTCAGTTTAGAGTTACCAACATGACTTCTTAAACTCAGTCCTTCTTCTATTTAAATTCTATCTAGATTTCTAACACTGTCAGAACCTTCCATTTGACGGATGAGAATTCAATTCAAGTTAGTATTTGGAAGGCAAATTGGTGACATAAAAATCACATATCAGGGGTACAGTGATTTTCAATATATTTGAAATGCATTTTTTTAATATCTGGGGCAAGACTAACTATAAAAAAAGACATGCCTTTATATTAAAGGAAAATCAGAAAAGAGAGGTTCATGCATAACAGTGATTGAAACAACTCAGTTTCTCCTCTCCAAAGCTTCCTTCCCCATAACCTTCTGTATCAATAGCTTAAAACTTAAGTTTCATTTCATTCTTTTTTTTAATTTATTTATTTTAATTGGAGGCTAATTACTTTACAATATTGTAATGGTTCTGCCATACATCAACATGAGTTACACATCTGCCCTGACTTTCATTTTAGCCTAGTAGTTCTTGCTCAGTAAATTAGCAGACGGAATAAAACAGACCTTGACTCAGCTGCTCTCTTGCCCTTTAACAGCAAGTGCATCTTCATTAGTATTTATTCCCAGCATGGGAGAGACAACATTTACATAGATGCTGGAAAGCAAGTTACAGACAGAATTAAGTGAATGGAAAACCAGTGTTGAAAGTGTAAACATCAAGTCTAAAATGACATTATTTAAGGTATCAGAACCCTGAGTAGCAGAATAAAAACAAACATTTAGGCCAATGCCAGCAAAAAACTTCTTAATGATAATGAGTGTATAATACTCTCTCCAGGGAAGAAATGGAAGCTATTATTTACAAACTCTAGCTTAACTTGATAAAAGATAAACCACATCCTTTGGGGAATAATATGTACTGACAAGTAAGATGTTCAGTTTAGTTCAGTCTCTTAGGCATGTCCGACTCTTTGTGACCCCATGGACTGCAGCACGCCAGGCTTCCCTGTCCATTACCAACTCCCAGAGTTTACTCAAACTCATGTCCATTGAGTCAGTGAGGCAAGATGAGATAGTCTCAACTTAGGAAGGGAAAATAAATTTATGATACTCTTTGTTTCTACATGTTTATATGTAAAATTAAATTGTCATTTACTTTTCTGAATGATAACAAAAATATCTAACTAAAATTACTTCTTTAATCACTTTTACATGAAAAAATCATCAAAGTTGTTTTTTCTTGGAGTTTTTTTCTTTATCTGCCTAACAGCTGCAGTCACCTTAAATGCTTTGACTTATTTTATCACTCTTAATTTCCACATTCTCAACTAAGGGTATACAAATGCTGGAAAGCCACCAGATTTGCTGACAGGTGACAAATATATAAGTCCTGATCCCAAGCCAATTAAAAATGTACCACATGTCAATCATTAATATTTTCCATCACAAAAAAGCAGTACCATCTATTGATTATTTTTCAACACAGAAAACAATGAATAGATGACGTCAAGATTTTCAACAGCTTGTTGATCTCAGCAAAAGCATCTTAATTTTGTTTTTTACCATGAACAATAAGACATTTTCAGGGTCATTACATAAAATGAAGTTATTTTCTTTCTAGAGAAAAGTCTTCATGAGAATCAAGGCTAGAGTTAGGCAGGAACAGAGCAACATATAATTTCACAGAATTCTAATATCCCTTTGACACTTAAGGGAAAATATGCTAGAAATGGTCTCTTGCCAAATTAATTACATGTGCATTGAGTGATTTTTTGTTTTGAAAAAACATCTTTGATCAGCCTGAGACCAAAGTTCCTCTGAAACATGCAAGCCGAGTGTGCTGCCAGAGTCTTCTCTTCACTAAGGTATCTACTAGGGATGTGAAAAAGGCAAAAAAAAAAAAAAAAAAAAAAAAAAAAAAAACAGAAAACATAAGGACTTCACTATTATTTTGTGAGATAATTTATCCCAAAAAGAAGAGCTAACATTATTTCTGGTAGCGATTAAGTGGTAAGTCCTCCTAAAAATTTTAGTTACCTAAGAGACATTATTTCAGCTTTCTATGTAACTTCTCATTAAGGGTTTTGATATGTCAGAAAGATGTTTAGTGAAAGTAGGATTACTGCTCAAAACATGTTTCTAAAAAACAGTTAAAATCAATAATTGGATAAGCTATTATTATTCAGAACATGCTTCTGGAAATTGACAATTGTCAACCAACAGCAACAACAACAAAAAACCTATTGTGATCCATTAGTGAGTGGCATCACGCTGACTAAGGCTTATCACATATTTGAAGCCTCAACATTCTTTAAATTCATAGTTAAAATAAAATTATGCTGAACATGAAAAAAAATAATGTGAAGTATCTGTCACCGAAGTAGTAATTTTGGTGTCAATATGGCAACTGAAAACAGAAAGATCAGTGAGCTAATGGTATTGACATCTAATAACTTTATTTATCAGTTACAAATTTAAATGTTTTGCCAGTATATGTCAGTAAAATACTATGCTATTACAGGGATGATCTCATTGAAGTAGATTTTATCTATAACAACATTTATAAAATACAGAACACTGTATTTCTACAGTCTGTTACATAAACATTTTTTGATGCTTCATTTTTGTTCAAAAGCAATGAAAATCTTTGCTGAGAATTTTTTTCCATAGTGAAACTTCCCGTTTGATACATTCTGTATCCAGTAATTTTGCCATAATGATCGTTGTCATATCTGGACCTCCCAGTATCTCACACAGTAAAGAATTTGCCTCCAGTGCAAGAGACCTGAGTTCAATCCCTGGGTCAGGAAGATCCTTTGGAGAAGGGAATGGCAATCCACTCCAGTATTCTTGCCTGGAGAATCCCATGGACAAAGAAGCCTAGTAGGTTACAGTCCATGGGGTTGCAAAAAGTTGGACACAACTGAGCAATTAACACATACATATCTTTGCCACAAACAATTTTCTACTAACTTGTTCACAGCATAGCTAGTTGGTCACAAGGCAATTTTTCTGTCAAAGATTAAATAATGAAAAATAAAAGAAGGACATTAAAAAAGACACAATGAAACATGACAAAAAATTCAAAAAATTAAAAAGACTTCATTGAGAAATACACAAATATTTGAATACAGTTAAAAATGTGTGTAGATTCATGGAACAAACAACTGATGTTATACTGTGGGTTGTACCTAAGCACTTGTCTTTCATTCATATGAACACACACACACACACGCATATATATATATATACACATATACATAGCTTGCTGATTCATTTCCTCCTTCAGCATCATACATTTTCTTTTTTGCTAATTTTTTTTCTTTAGTAATAGAGGCATTCTTTAGTAATAGAGGCATTCCAAACACTATTATGCATATTTGTAACTGAACTTTGTATTGGTTGTGAAAACCTCTAGTGTTGTGTGTTTTTGGCATCTTGTCACATGCTCACTGATAGATTTTCCAAAGTTCTTTGGGAGATATGGGCTCAACTTTGAACTTTTGAGGCCTTCAACTTCATTCTCCTCTAATATAGAGTGTTTAAAAGCAAGAAACCGATTGTTAGGGGGAATCATCATCATGTATCATCAGCTCAATGAGGCCATCAAGAAAATGTGAACAGAAAGAAATGCTAATATATTTCAACCAGCTAAAGTCAGACTAGTGAATTAAAAACTGTCAACCAGTTATTTTCTTTCACAGGAAAATTGTCTTACAGCCAATTAATTATGGTGCAATGTCTGTGGGCTTCCCTGGTGACACAGACGGTAAAGAATCAGCCTGCAGTGCAGGAGACCCAGGTTCAATCCCTGGGTCAGGAAGATCCCCTGGAGAAGGGAATGGCAACCCAGTCCAGTATTCTTTCCTGGGACATCCTATGGACAGAGGAGACTGGTGAACTACAGTCCATGGGGTCACAAAGAGTTGGACATGACTGAATGATTAACATTTTCATATTTTTTCAATGTAGCAAAGTTGTGCATAGTAAAGTCAACTTAATGCATTTCCTGTAATCACATAATTTATGTGTAATCACATAAATTATCCCTCATATTTTCTACTGTTTAATATAGTATCCATAAGGACATAATTCATGATTCCTGGCATATATATTGTGCCCTGTTATCCACTATACTCCCAAATCTGGTAGCTATTATATGAACTAAATATTAACAGTGCTTAAACAGTAATCATCATGAGCATTTTAATTATAGTCAGGATCAGTATAGAAAGCATACGAGGTATCTATTAATTTCTATCAGCATGGAAATACAGTGAAATATGAACTAGACCCCAGTAGATAGTGCTGGAATGTGTAAATTTTAAGAATTCTTCAATCTCCCAAGAATCAGCAGTTCCCAAAGGTCAGTTCTGACAAAAGACAAGATATATTTAGATCAAGTTATGGATCTGTTAATGTGCTCTGTATACTTTAATCCCTTTACACATTCAGAGCCTGCAAGCAGGCAGAGCTGGATTTACTCAAGTTTCACTTTAGGCTTTGCTTTCCCACTCAGTAGCATTAAGGTGAAACTCCCAAAAGATAACAACAAGCTAAGATGAGCTCATCTAAATGCAACCCAGTCATTTAGGTTTAGATAATAACCACTGCCAAAATAATGTATGGCTTTCAACAGTTGTTAGCACGGGAAACCAACCAGGCCCTAGCAACTGTATTAAGTCATGAGCTGACACAAGTGCAAAGTAATTTGCACGGGCTGAAAAAGAAGAGTCACAAAGAACTTTAATAATGTAAATTGTATTTGAACTTTGCCGTCACCCTAGTTTACGGAAGTTAATTCCTATCCTCAGTTTTCAAAGACAAAGATTAATTGACCCTCCTTATCTGAGTGCCCTTTGATTAGAAATGTTCTTTTCTCACCTATATCTTCCATTATAGAGGGTGGTCGCTCAATAAAAAGATGTGACCTAAACCAAGGTTTCCATTTTTCAGAACTGCAATATGTAGCTACACGTTCCTGATTTTGTAAAGCTATTATTTTTACTGTCAACATGAATGGTGCCCTAAGATCCATTAGGTGCAATAAATTGAAGGAAGAAAACACAATATTTGACCAAAGGTCCTCCTTCCCCAAAATATCTACTTTGGTGGTTGAAAAATAAATAAATAACTTCTGTAATTAGACATTAAAAAAGCCTGAAGAACAGGAGTTAACCCTAACCATACCTCCAAGAAATATGTCATTGGGTAAGACCAGGAGGGTAACCAGATATTTAAATTCTAAAAACCAGAAAATGAGGCATTCTTCCATTATGCAATCATTGTGACACAAAAGTACAAAGAAAACTGTCTGAAGATGTAAAGACAAGCAGAAGATTTCACATCCAAAAAAAGCAATGGGTTTATTTAACATGTCATTTGCCTGTGTGACAGATTCATTTAAATTGTAATTCCTTTGGGAACATAGATGGAAGCTAGAATTCAGCCAACACTAAAATGTTGGCTTGCATTGCCATTTATAAATAAGACTCAGAGTTTCTGGTTTTATTTCTTATTGAGAAATTATCAAATCTCTTAAACTACATTGCCAAAAAGAATGATCAACTTGTACAAAATATTTAGTTACTGAAAATCAATCAGAAAGTCTTATCTTGAGCTTATCTTGGTCAATATTAACATTAATCCCTACTTATTTTTAAGACCATTCAACATGATGAGCCAACAATATATTTTTACTTTGTAGGATATTAAATGCACAAGAAATGCTGTATGATGTCTATCTGTACGTCATTTAGACCCTTTCAATATTTTAAGGAAAAAAAAATTATCCTGAATAATTCTACCTGTTGGTCAACACATAAGTGTAGAAGGATTGAGTTGATTCTCTTTCAAAAACAGATATGTTGAAGACCTAATCACCAGTACCTTGAAGTGTGACCTTATTGGAAAATAAAGTTGATATAAATATATAAATGCAATTAGTTAAGATGAGTTCATACTTGAGTAGAGTGAGCTCCTAGTCTACTGTGGCTGGTGTCTGCATAAGAATATTGTTGTGTGAAGATACAAAGAGTTAGGGAGAAACAGCAAGTGTTGATGGAGGTAGAGATAATAGTTATGCAACTACAAGCCAAAGAGTTCCAGGAATTACTGGTAATACCAGGAACTAAGACAAAGGCATGGAATAGATTCTTTCCTATAGCCTTCCACAGGGCATGGTCCTGCCAACAACTTGATTTTTAGAAGTTTAGTCTCCAAAACTGAAGCAAAAAATGTGATTTTTTTAAAAGCCACTCATTCTGTGGTACTTCGTTACAGCAGCACCAGGAAATTAATACAAGTAAGATAAAATAAAATTGTGCTTAATATAAAGGCATTCAAACCTAGAGTTTCTTCACCTTCCTCTTTTCCCTTTAACTATACCCCTGAAATTGTCCTGCATAATTGGAATAAAGTGTTGCTGACTTCTCAGAGTCAACCAAATAATACAAGAGCCAAGCCAGGTTTTGAGGCTGCAGAAAATGTGTGGTTCTCCTTACTCTAAAACATAAAACATAAGCCCCAAACACGAAATTTGAAAGAAAGCTTTAAACATTAACTGAACATTTCAAGTTAATTGGCTAATGATAGCCAGGATAATGACTCTAAATGCTACAAACCAAGCTGAGTAGAATAGAAGGGCTGAGGAAATAACACAGGTTATAGAAGATACGATTTTTAAAGGCTATGTATGACACACGTATAGTTCAGCCAAACAACTGAACCACATAAACTATTAATATCAAATGTATTGAACACTGTGATTTTATGTGACCTCATACCTAAAAGCAGTCTATCACAAGGTAGTTGGATAAAGAGACAGACTATAGCATGGGATGCAATGTGAAAATGAAGTCATATAAACTGGGCTAACACAAAAAGAGAGACTAAAAAATGTTTTTACTTGTTCTTCCCTATCTTGTTGATCACCAGAATTAGCTAGGAACACAATGTAATTCTAAATGCTACTGCTCGCTTTTCACACTGTTCATGGAGTTCATATATGTTGTCACCCTGCTTATTTAACATATGCAGAGTGCATCAGGTGAAATACTCAGCTGGATGAATCAGAAGCTGGAATCAAGATTTCTTGGATAAATGTCAACAACTTCAGATATGCAGATGATATCACTAGGATGGTAGAATGTGAAGAGGAACTAAAGAGCTTCCTGATAAGGGTGAAAGAGGAGAGTGAAAAGTTGGCTTAAAACTCAACATTCAAAAACCTAAGATTGGGGCATCCAGTCTCATCACTTCAAGGCAAATAGAAGTGGAAACAGTGACAGAATTTATTTTACTGGGCTGCAAAATCACTGTGGATGATGACTACAGCCTTGAATTAAAAGACGCTTGCTCCTTGGAAGGGAAATAAGACAAATGTAGCATATTAAAAAGTAAAGAGTTCACTTTGCTGACAAGTCTGTATAGTCAAAGCTATGTTTTTTCCAGTAGTTATGTACAGATGTAAGAGTTGGACCCTAAAGAAGGCTGAGTGGCAAAGAATTTATGCTTTCAAATTGTGGTGCTGGAAAAGACTCTTGAGAACCCCTTGGTCTGCAAGCATATCAAACCAATCAATCTTAAAGGAAATCAACCCTGAATATTCATTGGAAAGACTGGTGATAAAGCTGAAGCTCCAAAACTTTGGTCACCTGATTCAAACAGCTGACACATTGGAAAAGCTCCTGATGCTAGGAAAGATTGAAGGCAAAAGCTGAAGGGGGCAAGAGAGGATAAGATAGTTAGATAGCATCATCGACTCAATGGACATGAGTCTGTGCAACCTCCAGGAGACAGTGAATGACAGGGAAACCAAGTGTGCTGCAGTCCATGAGGTTGCAAAGAGTAGGACACGACTTAGCGACTGAACAACTGCTGGCTAATCTTTTGATTATTTTTTGTTTTTGAATCTGTCCTTGACTAACATTGAAAATGTTCTAATCTAATCTAAACCTATAGAAAATCATTAGCAGATTCAGGTGGCAGAAGATAATCCAGTTAACTTAGGAAACTGAGGTAGCATTCATTACCTAGGAATTAATACTACATTTCAATCTGTTTTTCATCACTTATGTACCACCAACCAGTCTTGGTCTTGCTAAGCATGGATTCTCATCAGGGTAAGAATGTCTGAAATTCCAAATACCAAGTTGGTTTATTAGCATGATACTCTTCATACTGTGCCTGCCATATATCCATTCCTTCTATATTTTCCTGTTTCTCAATTTCCCTAACTCTACTGTTTGTGATATAGTTTATGTTGACTTTGCACCTGTGTTTCTTAAAATCCTACTAAAACTTGAGATAACATAAATAAAATTTTGTGATGAATTTGTGCGAAATACCTTACTTGGTACTTTGTAAAGCATCATTTTCAAATCTTGACAAATGTAGAGACTTTTTGTTCTCTCTATTTTTATAGTTATCTCTGTCCTCCAGATTTTTATGTACTTTTCTGTTTGGGAATGTTTCGATGTCCTTATTGCTTCCAACTCTTATTTCATCTGCATGATAGTTCTGTTATTTTCCATCTTGCCTCTGTCATCTAGCCTTAGTCAGGAGTCTCAGTCAAAGTAGTCTTT
Organism: Bubalus bubalis; assembly: GCF_019923935.1. Taxonomy (NCBI): domain Eukaryota; kingdom Metazoa; phylum Chordata; class Mammalia; order Artiodactyla; family Bovidae; genus Bubalus; species Bubalus bubalis. Next base: position 116,747,125 of record NC_059160.1, on the reverse strand, counting down.
CATTGTAATCTGTGAATAATTGCTTAGGGAAAGTCTTAGAGTTTAATTAAATTTGACATTAATTGCTTTTTAATTTTGTGAGCAGCAATAAATAAAAGTGAGCATCTCATGGACTATTGGAGGTTTCTTATGATGAGAAATGATTCAAAACACCAAGAATCACATTGTGATCTTTTCTCTGACAGAGTATGACATCACATAGTGTAATATAAATACAATGAAACACAAAAACGGAACAAAATATAAAATATTGGGCAATATTGGTCATAAAATGAAAAACCCTAAGTAAATGCAAATAAAAACTCTCTTCAATTCATCATTCAATAAAAATATATTAAAACAAACAAACAAAACTACTATAAGCCAAGCAGTTTCCTTAGTGTTGTAAATTTTAAGATATTTGTATAAACTTTGACTTTGGAGAATCTACTGTGTGACAAAACTTGATCTATATCAAACAAAAATACATTCTCTTAAAGTTATACTTATGAGTGTGCTGTCTATAAAAACATTAAGTGTTCAGAAAATAAAAAATATCAAGTGTGGACAAGAATGTATTAGAGTTAAGTGGTTGTATGAACTCTCCCACAAATGACAATTATAAAAACAGAATAAATTATTAAAGAAAAACAAAACTATGTAAAGGTACCAGAAAACATCCAAGAAAAGACAGAAGCTCAAGGAAAGTTTATTTTGGAAAAATTGCAACTAGAAGGGGTGAAAATTGTTAGTCTGTGGCTTTCTGGTTATGATGGTGTGCTCAGATGTTCAGTCATGTCCAATTCTTTGTGACCTGATGGACTGTATCCTGCTGGGCTCCTCTGTCCATGGATTCTCCAAGCAGGTGGCCATTCCTTTCTCCAGGAGATCTTCCCTGACCCAAGGGTTGAATCTGCATCTCTTGAGTTTCCTGCATTAGCAGGTCGATTCTTTACCACTATTATGACTTAGGAAGCCCAACATGATAGTAGAAAATAACAAAAGCTACAAGTTACTGATGTAAGAGAAATTTGGCATGAAACCAAATATCTTAACATCAACTCTGTTTAAATCCAAGAATGGCAGCTAAATTATGTCGACAACAAGGGGGAGTCCAACATGCCTAGTGGTTTCACCTCCTAATTTTGTTTGGTAAATGTAGGTATTACCTCCTAATTTTTACAGATGAAAGAGGGTGTTAATAAAAGTTGATAAAACCTGTGAGTTTCCTGCTTTTTTAACTGAGTGCATTTCCCAAGCTTACACAAGACAGAAAATGGCAGAACAACTGGAAATATGGAAGTCTTAGAAATATAGAGCCAAAAAGAAAGCTCCCAAATATGAGTAAAATATTTGAGTTTCAATCCTTGGCTAACCAACAAATTATGCAGGCCTAAGAGAAGAGATTCAGTTAAAAAATAGTAGCCATAAGAATTCATAAGCACAAAGTTATTAGAAACTACTTAGCATAGGGAAGAGAAAGTTTGTAGTAATTTAAGTCTAGGCAAGTTCATGATCTACTGGAACAAGGGAACAAAGAAAGAATCATAAGATAGAATACAGAGTTGCTGCAAGATATTGCCTACAATGCAGTTTTAATATCTCAGGGCAAATATCCTCAGATATTTCTGTTAACTAATTTGATTCTTAGAATAACCTACAAGGTCAGTACTATCATTATTATCCATATTTTTCACATGTGGAAGTGGAAATTTTACACAGCTTTTTTTTTTCCCCTGGAAATTGCTAGTAAAGTCTATACTCAGGAGAATTATAAAATGTTCAACTATAATGAATGACGATTTGCTTGAAGCAAAATCATGTAAATTTTATTTGCCAAATAATGTAAATTTTCATCACTCTAAAGCACATATTAACATGGGTAATATTTTTGTGATGTGAGAAGATAAAAAAATAGATATATCGTATCTATCTTTATATCATTATATCTGTCTCCCTACACATCTATAAACCTAGAATTTTAAATTACTTATTTTTGTTTCTAACTTTTCTATATCTTATAGTTAATATAATTTATAAAATAATATATATCATAAAATATATATTTTACTTTAAACTGTGGGATTTGTTGATATAAAAGATATTAATCAAGTTTATTATACATAATGTAATAGTTCTTATGCTGCTATTTTTAAAGTTTTGACTATTAAATTACATTCATTTATAAATGGTGTTATCTCCTGTAAGATCAGAACACAAATAAAATTAACAATTTTCATATAAATTTCAAATGATAGATGATGATACTTACACTCAGGAATTAAAGCTCTTAAATTCCACTCTAAATAAGAATCACCAGTATTAATGCTGGAATTAAACTCATCATCCTTATTCCAAAAGTTTCTAATTCAGTAGATGAGGATGTGCCTTTTCAAATATTTTTTTAACAAATGCTCACATGCATTGAATCTCAATTCATAGTAAATAACATCTATGTAACGGTCATTCTTTGATGCCTTAATTGTATTTATTTACAGCCTCTTGTTTAAGGCTGAGATGTAATTGTGGGTATTTTAGAGAACTATGTTAAAACAATAAGTCTTCAAATCAAAGTCATCTGGGATATTGTTAAAATAATACAGACGTGTTTACCAATTCCTGACAAAATGAGAAAGCAGCATGGCTGTTTGCCTTCCTACCTTTAGGGTTATCATGGGAGGGAGAGGGAACCTGATTGGATTCGTAAGTAAACACACACTGTGAGAAATCCTGGGAGGGTGTAGTTTGGGAGGGAAATGACTGTTTACAATCAATGACAGTGCAATGGGTAGTAAACAGAGATGAGGCCGAATTTAGGAAGATTTATAAATTGTCTTGTGACATTGTGTTTCCTCTGCATTTTCCGTATGTCATGAAAGCAGATTACCCACCCTAGGTTCTTGGGAGGGTGTGAGGGAAGGGCCATGTAAGATGACTTCAGGCAGTATTAGTTGTACACAGTCCTAGCTAAAATAGGTGATAGACCCAGAAATGTGTTTATCAAGGGAAATGACATGATGTTTAAGGAGGACCAACATTATTAAAGAAAGACAACAAATGGGAAAAAAAAAATCTATACCAAAAGTGACACCAGTTCTAAGAAAAATATAAGAATAAATAATTGGAATCACAAATTTTAATGCATCTGTATGAGGATGATAGACCATTCAGGTGTTATTAAAATATATAGAGCACATGAATAACAAAATTAATAAACCACAACAAGCAATCTAACAATATTAGAATGTCTTTTCACCTTGAGGACCCCATCCACCAAACTATTTATATTATTTTGATAAATTCTGGAATATTTTAGATAGGACACAATATTGATTTAAGAAAATGTAAAGTTCATAAAATAATAAATATTAGAAAAAACTCTATGACAAAATTTTATGTAAAAATATTCAATAAGAAACATTTTTGATGGAGAAATTTTAAACCTATCCTTCTAAAAAGACATACACAAGACACACGCTAATTTTGTTCAGCACAGCTGTACACAACCTGAGCAACATATTAAGATAAGAAACAGAACAGGATGTCTAAAGAACAAAATGAAACAGTGTCATTATTTACAAATAATATCATCACTGTAACATCATTACTGTATACTAAAGAAACAGATAAATCAGTTGACAGACGTTTGAAATAACAGAAGGGATTTCAGTAGAACAATGTAAAAAAATCCATAGCTTTCATATATCAACAATAACCAATTACAAAACAGGGACAGAAATCTGAAAATTATACATCTCTTTCTCTTTCAGTTGCTCAGTTTTGTCCTGCTCTTTTGAAACCTCCTGGACTGTAGCCTGCCAGGCTTTCTGTCCATGGGATTTCTCAAGCAAGAATACTGGAGTGGGTTGCCATTTCATCCTCCAGAAGATCTTTCCCACTCAGGGATCGAACCTGAATCTCCTGTGTCTCCTGCATTGGCAGGTGGATTCTTTACCATCTGAGTCATTGCAAAAATCCACCTCCACACACACACAAAAACTATACATAGTAGGAATAAAAATGTGCAAATTATCTTGAAACTAAATTTGTATGGAAAATGAAAACAAAAATTAAAATACATTAAAAAATCTGATTATATCAAGTTGTATACCATCTTATTGCATGCTAAAAATAACATTGAAAAAAGAGAAAATATAATATTTAAACAATATAAAGGTTGATAAATCTGAAAACTTTAAAATCTGTACATTTTAAAATTCACATTAAATATTTTGTTTCATAAAAAGTACTAGATCCAATTAACTAATGGTTAACTAATACAAGTAGCTGTTTAAAAAGTATAAAATAAGCAAGGGAGTATATCTGAAAAATCATGGAGCATCCACTCCAGAGAAAGGACACAGGAAATGAAGACAAAAAGCAAGAAAAAAGATGGGCAAACATTAGGAATGTGAAATTTAAAGAAGAGGAAATGTTAATTACTAATCAATATAGACAAATGTGGTGCTTCCTCTAGAAAGAAATCCAAATTAATCGATGCACGATACTGGATGCTTGGGGCTGGTGCACTGGGACGACCCAGAGGGATGGAATGGGGAGGGAGGAGGGAGGAGGGTTCAGGATGGGGAACACATGTATACCTGTGGTGGATTCATTTTGATATTTGGCAAAACTAATACAGTTATGTAAAGTTTAAAAATTAAATAAAATTAAAAAAAAATGATAATAAAATGATTATATTTACAGGGTATGGAAATCATATCTGGGCTTCCCAGGTGTTGCTAGTGGTAAAGAACCTACCTGCCAGTGCAGGAGATGCCAGTGCAGAAGATGCAAGAGACGCAAGTTCAATCCCTACCCACTCCAGTATTCTTGCCTGGAGAATCTCATGGACAGAGGAGTCTGGCGGTCTACAGTACCTGGGGTTGGGGTCACAAAGAGTCAGACATGACTGAAGATGCTTGGCAAGCACACACATAATTAAAATTAAAATAGTACCTACACATATTCTTTTTTAGGATCCATCAATAACTAAATACAATGTGGAAAGAAGTATAATGCATATGCTACAGTCATTTTCTATGGGGGATTTAAAGCATCAAAATTGGGGTGGGAGATAAGCGGAAAATGTAACTTTAAAAGGAGTTTTGTCTGGATGAATCATGATAGCAAGCCACGATCAGAGAAGGATGAAAGTATCTCTTTGTTTTTTAATTCCTGAGGTCCTTAAACAAACAAAAATAATAAAATAAAATTGTATTTTAAAATATGAAGAATCATTGAATCTATGTAGTGAAAATGAGTATACTACCCAAAGCAATCTATAGATTCAATGCAATCCCTATCAAGCTACCAACAGCATTCTTCACAGAGCTAGAACAAATAATTTCACAATTTGTATGGAAAAACAAAAAACCTCGAATAGCCAAAGCGATCTTGAGAAAGAAGAATGGAACTGGAGGAATCAACCTACCTGACCTCAGGCTCTACTACAAAGCCACAGTTATCAAGACAGTATGGTACTGGCACAAAGACAGAAATATAGATCAATGGAACAAAATAGAAAGCCCAGAGATAAATCCACGCACATATGGACACCTTATCTTCGACAAAGGAGGCAAGAATATACAATGGATTAAAGACAATCTCTTTAACAAGTGGTGCTGGGAACTCTGGTCAACCACTTGTAAAAGAATGAAACTAGAACACTTTCTAACACCATACACAAAAATAAACTCAAAATGGATTAAAGATCTAAACGTAAGACCAGAAACTATAAACTCCTAGAGGAGAACATAGGCAAAACACTCTCTGACATACATCACAGCAGGATCCTCTATGACCCACCTCCCAGAATATTGGAAATAAAAGCAAAAATAAACAAATGGGACCTAATTAACCTTAAAAGCTTCTGCACATCAAAGGAAACTATTAGCAAGGTGAAAAGACAGCCTTCAGAATGGGAGAAGATAATAGCAAAAGAAGCAACTGACAAACAACTAATCTCGAGAATATACAAGCAACTCCTACAGCTCAACTCCAGAAAAATAAATGACCCAATCAAAAAATGGGCCAAAGAACTAAACAGACATTTCTCCAAAGAAGACATACAGATGGCTAACAAACACATGAAAAGATGCTCAACATCACTCTTTATCAGAGAAATGCAAATCAAAACCACTATGAGGTACCATTTCACACCAGTCAGAATGGCTGCGATCCAAAAGTCTACAAGTAATAAATGCTGGAGAGGGTGTGGAGAAAAGGGAACCCTCTTACACTGTTGGTGGGAATGCAAACTAGTACAGCCACTATGGAGAACAGTGTGGAGATTCCTTAAAAAACTGGAAATAGACATGCCTTATGATCCAGCAATCCCACTGCTGGGCATACACACTGAGAAGACCAGAAGGGAAAGAGACACGAGTACCCCAATGTTCATCGCAGCACTGTTTATAATAGCCAGGACATGGAAGCAACCTAGATGTCCATCAGCAGATGAATGGATAAGCAAGCTGTGGTACATATACACAATGGAGTATTATTCAGCCATTAAAAAGAATACATTTGAATCAGTTCTAATGAGGTGGATGAAACTGGAGCCTATTATACAGAGTGAAGTAAGCCAGAAAGAAAAACACCAATACAGTATACTAACGCATATATATGGAATTTAGGAAGATGGTAACAATAACCCTGTGTACGAGACAGCAAAAGAGACACTGATGTATAGAACAGTCTTGTGGACTCTGTGGGAGAGGGAGAGGGTGGGAAGATCTGGGAGAATGGCATTGAAACATGTAAAATATCATGTATGAAATGAGTTGCCAGTCCAGGTTCGATGCACGATACTGGATGCTTGGGGCTGGTGCACTGGGACGATCCAGAGGGATGGAATGGGGAGGGAGGAGGGAGGAGGGTTCAGGATGGGGAACACATGTATACCTGTGGTGGATTCATTTTGATATTTGGCAAATCTAATACAGTTATGTTAAGTTTAAAAATAAAATAAAATTAAAAAAAAAAAAAGAATAATAATAATCCAAATAACTGGAACCTTCAAATAAAAAAAAAAAATAAATAAAATAAAATAAAATATGAAGAATCAATTCCAGATCAACTTAAATAGAGGATCCAAGAATGGTGATCTACACTCTGTATTTAATACATCATCTAGCACATTTCTATATACCAAGAAAAGTAACTTGGAAAATAGAATTTTAAAATTACTTACAGAAGATAGTCATTTAATAATTTAAGTCAGGAAGTCTTTAGCATGTATATATAAAATATTAGAATTGATAAGTAAATTTAACAGTGTTACTGGATCAAGTTCTACATGTAATAATCAACTATATTTCTTTATGCTAGTAAGAATCAGCTTGAAAATAAAATTTAAAATATAAAAAAACAGACATAGGATTAAGATTTGGAAAGATTTTAAACAGAGGAATTTAAAACTTCTGAATATGTCTTCTATTGAGTTTTCTGAAACCTATAGAAGATACGTCCTTAGCACTAACCTGAATGAAAGATCACTGATTTCAAGAATAAATAATTTATTTTCAGAAACTGTTAGACTTTGACTTTCCTACGTTTTCAGCTTCAATTCATTCTCTTAATAGCATTTTAAGGCAATCCGTTATCTTGATATGTGTAGCAATATTAACTACTATGAACTGAGTGAGCAATGTCTCTGCCTCTCCATAATTACATTTCAGTTGTCTGGATTCTAGAAGCAAGAGTTCGGCTTCAAATAACTTAAATGAAATGTTGACTAGATAGATGCATTTTGCTGTTGGGGTGTACATTTCTTGTTCTCCATGAGCAAAAAAAAATGAAGATTTATTCCATCTTGTAAATGATCTTAGGAAAAAGAATAGGAACTGGTAGATGCAGCATAACAAAACTGATCAAATATTAAGCAAATGACCACTCCATAAAAACTTAATTCTGGTGATTTTGGTGTATTACTACTCATGGTATTTCTCAAAAATTCACAACAATATTGATTTTCCACTCTGGGTGAGTCAGAGCTGATTGGAAAATTTTAAATTAATGAGAGAAATATACTCTGCAAGTACTCGCTGGCCAGACAAATAGGTTAAAAGATTCAAACTCATTGTGAGTTTGGATATAATATTGGCAAGATTGAGAATCCTGAAATAATGCCTTCTTTAAACTGCAAATAACCTGTCTCTCCCCATGCTACTTTTCCTCATCCATGCTAATTTATACTGAACCATTAATTCAAATACCTTATTCCAAATTATGTAATATTCTGTAATAAATGAAAATTTGAGGAATCATTAAAAATATTTGATTCAATGTAGTAAACTGCTCTTTCTGAACATTTGGATAGGGGTTAGAAAAAGAGATGTACAACCGAGAAGACCAAGTACACTGTTATCGTGTGTTAATGTTAGTGGTCAAATTCTCTGAAATTTCACAATCTGATCTCTACCTATTTTCCTATACTTGTTAATAATAGAGCTGCTGAACCCAATCCCAATAGAGTTTCCAGAGGTATATGCCTTACTTTCAATGTTCAGACTTCAATTTTCAAAACCTAGTCACTACTTTGTTAGTTTCTTCACAAGGATAATTTATAGCAGGAGTATCCATTGTTTTCAAGAAAAACATCTTGTCTTATCATAGAATGTGTTTAACCCCCTTGTTAAACTGTGCTAAAGCACAGTTCTCAGAGTCTGAGTTATTGAACCTTGAATATTACAAGATGTTGGACTCCAAAAATCCAACCCAGAACAGACTGTAACAAAGCGAGTCTTGTTCAGCCTTAGCCTTGATAAATACTGGTATAACAAGACTTCATGTCTCCTAGGATAACTGTTTTTAAACCTCTTAATTTTAGGGACCCTCAACTATAAATCCATGTTTTGGAATTTAAAATAATGAAAAACTTTAATGCTGCTAATTATGCACTCAATTTACATTACAAACTGAAGTCTTCTACTTTTAAAGCATATCCTTCCATATCCGGCTTCCTATGGAGAAGGCAATGGCACCCCACTCCAGTACTCTTGCCTGGAAAATCCCATGGACAGTGGAGCCTGGTAGGCTGCAGTCCATGGGGTCGCTAAGAGTCGTACACGACTGAGTGACTTCACTTTCACTTTTCCCTTTCATGCATTGGAGAAGGAAATGGCGGCCCACTCCAGTGTTCTTGCCTAGAGAATCCCAGGGATGGGGGAGCCTGGTGGGCTTCCGTCTATGGGGTCGCACAGAGGCGGACACGACTGAAGCGACTTAGCAGCAGCAGCAGCAGGGCTTCCTAGGTGGTGCTAGTGATAAAGAGACATAAGAGACACGAGTTCAATCCCTGGGTTGGGAACATCCCCTGGAAGAGAGTATGGCAACCCACTCCAGTATTTTTGCCTGGATAATCCCATGGACAGAGAAGCCTGTCAGGTTACAGTCCATTCAGTCACAAAGAGTCAGACCGACTGAAGCGACTTAGCATGCATGCACTCATGTTTTAGATTAATGAGTTGGTAGTTTAGGCCAAGAAAATGGGAGTTATAGTTGCATTACACTTCTATAACAGAAGGTCCTGCTATGGTGTTTTAGTTACTACTATTTTGCTTTTGTTCACATTATTGAATTGATATCTCCACTTTCTATAAGGGAAACAATCATATCAACAAAGCTTAATTTGTCCTAAAAGTATTACATATAAATATATAAAAAGTATATATAAATATATAGAAAGATATATATTTATTTATATTTATATGAAACTGTAAACTTGATCTTAAAGACAGAACCTTTGATAGATTCTTGAACTTTAAAGCTAATTTAATTTCTATTTAATGCTAGAACATTAGGTTTCTTGTAAGAACAACACAAGCACAAATATAAAGTGACAGCCTTTAAGTTATCTCCTAAATCTCAGACTTTCTCTAGTATTTTAACTGAAATTTGAAAGTGGCTTCTCAAGATCTTGGGAAAGTTAATTTATCTCATTTTCTCTGTCAAATATTTCTGTTTTATCCTTGACTATTTTTGAATCCAGCTTGGAATCCAAAGAATAGCAGTCTTTTATAAAAGTCAGTCTTTCTGCATAATGTCTAATAGCAGGATTTATCCCTGAGGAAGGATGTAAATTTATTGCAAATGATACTTTAATGGAGCCTAGCTTTTTTGTCATGCAAAGAGATCCAAATGAATGTGGCAGCCAGCAGCAATTCCTATGGGAAGCAGTGCAACATGAAGCAAGTGATGTCAGAAATAAGTAAATAAATATCTCAAGCTTTCTCATCCTAACAATTTAATCCCATCAAAGAAGTGCAGAACATGATTTACATGTGGTTGATAATCTTTTTAAAGAACAAGTCCATGTGCTATGGCTTGTTTGCATTTGTATAATAGATCTGATAGGTATTTTATTCATGATGTGCTAGAGAAATTATTAGCTCCCACACAGCTGCAAGACATTTATAAGTGAATAAACATTCATTTATGTTAGAGAAATGACCTGCTTTGATTGTCATAAGTTATGTTAACTTGTTGAGTATCCATTCTAAAGCACTGCATGTTATCTTTTTATACATATATTTTCCTACACATTTGATCACACACTTTAGTAGAAACATTTGTGACTGAATGAATTGAAAAGGAGGGGGAGCACAAAGAAATGGTGAAAATATAGCTACTTTACAGGGAAAGTGAAAGTTGTTCTATCCTGACCTACTCTTTGCCACCGCATGGACTGTAGCCTGCAGGCTCCTCTATTCATGGAATTTTCCAGGCAAGAATATTGGAGTGGGTAGCCATTCCCTTCTCCAGCATATCTTCCCAACTGAGGGATCAAACCCATATCTTGTGCACTGCAGACAGATTCTTAACCAACTGAGCTACCAGGGACTTCACAGGGAATTCTTTAAAATTAAGCAATTTTGGCAAATTTCCTAGTGGTTATGTTACCTTGAGCTTCCTACAAATAGCCCAGTTTTGATCCTTGGTTGGGGAACTAAAATCCCACAAGCTGTGTGATGCAGCAAAAAAAAAAAAAAAAAGTGTAAAATTAATCACATTTTAACCTTTCTAGATAAAAATGAGTAGTGAGTTTGATGTAGTAACTTAAAGGACAATTATTTGAAATTATTCTGAAATAACCAACAAATATACAAGTCTACTTAATCTAATGTTGAATTAGTAGGGGAATGTTGTGCTGTGAGAATTTCCACTGGCAATAGTGCAGAGAAAATCTATGGCTTTGTAAAAGCTTTATATCATATTCCAAGTCTTTTAGAAAGCAGGAAAAGTTCAGCTACCCACGGATCCATGAAATACTTGACTGGGGTTAACATTCTCTTTAGGAGAGAAGCAATTTCTGAGAAGTGACTCTTGGAAACTTAATAAGAGTACGAATAGTTGCAGTAGGTGGTAACAGAGATTTTATATTGGAATTAACCTTTTCTCTAGATGTCTCACTATAGAGACTATCTGTGCCGTTCATCTGTTTTATTTCTATTTTATTATGAGACAGATAGCTCAAAAATAAAAGCAAATGAAATAGATATATGTAATTTAAAGATTAATTATAATGTGAAAATCTGTGAACTATATGACTCAGGTTAAGAAATGGAACACTGTTAACCTCTTAGAAGCCTCTTATGAGAATCTTCCTTTCTCTACATTAACCAATATTATGATGTTTGTGATAACCATCTTTAATTGTTTAGAATAATTTACTCCCATCATACTTTCATTAGTAATCTAGTTTAGATTTTTTTTTTAAGTTATATTGGAGTTCAGCTAATTAACAATGTTGGACACTTCAGGTGGATAGCAAAGGGACTCAGCCATACATATATGTGTATGACAAGCTATGACAAACCTAGAGCGTATCAAAAAGCAAAGACATCACTTTGTGACAAAGGTCTGTATAGTCAAAAGCTATGATTTTTTCCAGTAGTCATGTACAGATGTAAGAGGTGGAACATAAAGAAGGCTGAGCGCCAAAGAATGGATACTTTTGAATTGTGGTGCTAAAGAAGACTCTTGAGGGTTTCTTGGACAGCAAGGAGATCAAATCAGTCAATCCTAAAGGAAATCAGCCCTGAATATTCATTGGAAGGACTGATTTGGAAGCTGAAATTCCAATACTTTGGCCACCTGATGTGAAGAGTCAATGCATTGGAAAAGACCCTGATGCTGGGAAAGACTGCAGGCAAGAAGAGAAGAGGATAAAAGATGGGGTGGTTGGATGGCATCATCTACTCATATGACATGAATTTGAGCAAACTCAGGGAGACAGTGAAGAGACAGGGAAGTCTGGTGTGCTGCAGTCCATAGAGCACAAAGAGTCTGTTGGACGTAACTTAGCGACTCAACAACAACAACAATATGTGTAGTCATTCTCCCCCAAATTTCCCTCCTATCCAGGCTACCATACTGAACAGAGTTCCATGCAGTATACAGTAGGTCCTTATTGGTTATCCATTTTAAACACAGCAGTGTATACATGTCGATCTCAAACTCCCTAACTATCCCTTGGCCCATAAGTATCCCTCTGGAAACCGTAAGTTCCTTCTCTAAGTCATTGAGTCCGTACCTCTTTTTGTAAATAGGTTAATTTGTATCATTTCTTTTTATAGTCCATGTATAAAGATTGTCATATTATATTTCTCATTTTCTGCCTTACTTCACTCAGAATAACATTTTCTAGATTTTTAAAAAATATTTATCCATGTTGTTGCACGCAACTGTGATTACTTCATTTCTATTACTATATAGAATTCCATTTTATTACTGTACTAGAATTTATTTACTCATTTTGTGTCATTTCCAGCTTTTGTAAATAATGAAATGTACAGGTATATGTGTGTGAATGTGTATTTTCGCAGGGGCAGGAGGGGGCCATTCAGAGTGAGTATTAATTTTGTATGGAGCAGTAGTCTTAAAAGTGTAGTCCATGGATTAACAATCTTACTTAGGGAGCTGTTCAAGGCTAGTATTTATGAGTTCTACCTCAAATGTCCAGCTTCAGAAACCCTGAATTTGTGGCCCACCTATCTGGCTTCCCAGGTGGCACAGTGGTAAAGAATCCATCTGCCAATGCAGAAGACACAGGAGATGTGGTTTGATTCCTGGATCAGGAAGATACTCTAAAGTAGGAAATGGCAACCCACACCAGTATTCTTGCCTGGGGAATTTCATGGACAGAGAGTCTAGCTGGCTACAGTTCATGGGGTTGCAAAGAGTCAGAAATGACTAGGCTTGTCTGCACTCACAATATATTTAAGTTTTCTTTATTAACTGTCAATAGGCATTCTGATTGCCTCCATGTTCTGGTTATTGTAAACTGTGCTACAATCAACACTGGGATGAATGCACTTTTTCAAAAATTATTGTTTCCTTCAGATATATTCCCAGAGTGGGATTTCTGGATCATATGGTAGCTCTACTTTTAGTTTTTATAAGGAAACTCCACAGTGTTCCCCAGTGGCTGTTGTTATTGCTGCTGCTCAGTTGCTAAGTCCTGTTAGACTGTTCATGACCCTGTGGACTGCAGCACACCAGGCTTCCCTGTCCTTCACAATCTCCCAGAGTTTGCTCAAATTCATGTCCATTGGGTCAGTGATGGCATCCAATCATTTGATCCTCTGTTATTCCCTTCTCCTCTTGCCCTCAGTCTTTCCCCAGCATCAGGGTCTTTTCCAGCGAGTAAGCTCTTCCCATTAGCTGGCCAAAGTATTGAAGCTTCAGCTTCAGCCTCAGACTTTCCAGTGAATATTGAGGGTTGATTTTCTTTAATATTGATTGATTTGATCTCCTTGCAGTCCAAGGGACTCTCAAGAGTCTTCAGAAGCACCACAGTTTGAAAGCATCTGTTCTTTGGTGCTCAGCCTTCTTTAGGTTATACCTCTCACATCTGTTCATTACTACTGGAAAAACCATACCTTTCACTATATGGACCTTTGTTAACAAAGTGATGTCTCTGCTTTTGAATAAAGTGGCTTTATCAGTTTACATTCCCACCAACAGTGTAAGAGGATTCCCTTTTTGCTGGGCCCTTTTCAGCATTTATTGTTTGTAGACTTTTTGATGATGGTTATTTTGATTGGTGTGAGGTATCTCATTGTAGATTTGACTTACATTTATCTAATAACTAATAACATTGAGTGTCTTTTCAAGAACTTTTTGATAATCTATATGTCTTCTTTGGAGAAATGTCTATTTAGGTCTTCTGAGAATTTTTTTGATTCAGTTCAGTTCAAATCAGTTGCTCAGTCATGTCTGACTCTTTGCGACCTCATGGACTATAGCATGCCAGGCCTCCCGGTCCAGCACCTACTTCCAGAGTTTACACAAACTCATGTCCATTGAGTCAGTGGTTCCTCTGTCATCCTCTTTTGCTACCGCCTTCAATCTTTCCCAGCATCAGGGTCTTTTCCAATGGCTCAGTTCTTCACATCAGGTGCCCAATGTATTGGAGTTTCAGCTTCAACATCAGTCCTTCCAATGAACATCCAGGACTGATCTCCTTTAGGATGAACTGGTTGGATCTCTTTGCAGTACAACGGACTCTCAAGAGTCTTCTCCAACACCACAGTTCAAAAGCATCAATTCTTCTATGCTCAGCATTCTTTATAGTCCAACTCTCACATCCATACATGACCACTGGAAAAACCATAGCTTTGACTAGATGGACCTTTGTTGACAAAGTAATGTCTCTGCTTTTTAATATGCTGTCTAGGTTGGTCATAAGTTTTCTTCCAAGGAGCAAGCGTCTTTTAATTTCCTGGCTTCAGTCACCATCTGCAGTGATTTTGAAGCCCCCCAAAATAATGTCTCTCATTATTTCCATTGCTTCCCCATATATTTCCCATGAAGTGATGGGACTGGATGCCGTGATCTTCGTTTTCTGAATGTTGAGTTTTAAGCCAACTTTTTCACTGTCCTCTTTCACTTTCATCAAGAGGCTTTTAAGTTCCTCTTCACTTTCTGCCATGATAGAAACCAGAATGGATTTTTGTCTTGATATTCTCTGTAACAACCTGGTAGAACATGAGGGTTTGCTCACAAAACTGTGGGCTCCTCTCCTCTCTCACACTGTCACACTGAGCCTCCAGAAATTCATCAGTTATAGTTCAGATTTTGCTACCCAAGCATTGCTTTCAGGGGAGATTTCAGGTTGTGGGTTTCTTCTAGGCAAGTTGTGATTCTGTGTATCCCCCTGTCTCTTCAATTTTGGAGGCAATGATATGTTCTGTGACCTCATTTCTCTGGTAGAGCAAAGATAAATTGTTGATTTTTCCATTTGTTCAGCTTTTTACTTGTTGTTAGGAAAAGAGTGGTGACTTCCAAGCTCTCTTTCAGGAGTCTAGAGGTATTTTGTATGTATTACTTTTTGTGATTTATTGATTATCTTGCATTTATGGATTGTTTTTCCCAACTCCAGACAATTTTAAAAGTTCATTCAAAGCCATATGATCATCTCAATAGATGCAGAGAAAGCCTTTGACAAAATTCAACATCCATTTATGATAAAAAAAAAAAAAAAAAACTTCCAGAAAGCAGGAATAGAAGGAATATACCTCAACATAATAAAAGCTATGTATGACAAACCCACAGCAAACATTATCCTCAATGGTGAAAAATTGAAAGCATTTCCCCTAAAGTCAGGAACAAGACAAGGGTGCCCACTTTTACCACTACTATTCAACATAGTTTTGGAAGTTTTGGCCACAGCAATCAGAGCAGAAAAAGAAATAAAAGGAATCCAAATTGGAAAAGAAGAAGTAAAGCTCTCACTGTTTGCAGATGACATGATCCTCTACATAGAAAACCCTAAAGACTCCACCAGAAAATTACTAAAACTAATCAACGAATATAGTAAAGTTGCAGGATATAAAATCAACACAGAGAAATCCCTTGCATTCCTATACACTAATAATGAGAAAATAGAGAAATTAAGGAAACAATTCCATTCACCATTGCAATGAAAAGAAAAAAATATTTAGGAATATGTATACCTAAAGAAACTAAAGACCTATATATAGAAAACTATAAAATACTGGTGAAAGAAATCAAAGAGGTCACTAATAGATGGAGAAATATACCATGTTCATGGATCAGAAGACTCAATATAGTGAAAATGACTATACTACCCAAAGCAATCTATAGATTCAATGAAATCACTATCAAGCTACCAACGGTATTTTTCACAGAGCTAGAACAAAAAATTTCACAATTTGTATGGAAAGACAAAAAACCTCGAATAGCCAAAGCAATCTGGAGAAAGAAGAATGGAACTGGAGGAATCAACCTACCTGACTTCAGGCTCTACTACAAAGCCACAGTCATCAAGACAGTATGGTACTGGCACAAAGACAGAAATATAGATCAATGGAACAACATAGAAAGCCCAGAGATAAATTCATGCACATATGGACACATTATCTTTGACAAAGGAGGCAAGAATATACAATGGAGAAAAAACAATCTCTTTAACAAGTGGTGCTGGGAAAACTGGTCAACCACTTCTTAAAGAATGAAACTAAAACACTTTCTAACGCCATACACAAAAATAAACTCAAAATGGATTAAAGCTCTAAATGTAAGACCAGAAACTATACAACTCCTAGAGGAGAACATAGGCAAAACACTCTCCGACATAAATCACAGCAGGATCCTCTATGACCCACCTCCCAGAATATCGGAAATAAAAGCAAAAATAAACAAATGGGACCTAATTAAAATTAAAAGCTTCTGCACAACAAAGGAAACTATAAGCAAGGTGAAAAGACAGCCTTCAGAATGGGAGAAAATAATAGCAAATGAAGCAACTGACAAACAACTAATCTCAAAACTATACAAGCAACTCCTGCAGCTCAGTTCTAGAAAAATAAATGACCCAATCAAAAAATGGGCCAAAGAACTAAATAGACATTTCTCCAAAGAAGACATACAGATGGCTAACAAACACATGAAAAGATGCTCAACATCACTCATTATCAGAGAAATGCAAATCAAAACCACAATGAGGTACCATTTCACGCCAGTCAGAATGGCTGCTATCCAAAAGTCTACAAGCAATAAATGCTGGAGAGGGTGTAGAAAAAGGCAACCCTCTGAAACTGTTAGTGGGAATGCAAACTCGTACAGCCACTATGGAGAACAGTGTGGAGATTCCTTAAAAAACTGGAAGTAGAACTGCCTTATGACCCAGCAATCCCACTGCTGGGCATACACACTGAGGAAACCAGAAGGGAAAAAGACACGTGTACCCCAATGTTAAGCACAGCACTGTTTATAGTAGCCAGGACATGGAAGCAACCTAGATGTCCATCAGCAGATGAATGGATAAGAAAGCTGTGGTACACAATGGAGTATTACTCAGCCATTAAAAAGAATACATTTGAATCAGTTCTAATGAGGTGGATGAAACTGGAGCCTATTATACAGAATGAAGTAGGCCAGAAAGAAAAACACCAATACAGTATACTAATGCATATATATGGAATTTAGAAAGATGGTAACGATAACCCTGTATGCGAGACAGCAGAAGAGACACAGATGTATAGAACAGTCTTTTGGACTCTGTGGGAGAGGGAGAGGGTGGGATGATTTGGGAGAATGGCACTGAAACATGTATAATATCATATAAGAAATGAATTGCCAGTCCAGGTTTGATGCAGGATACAGGATGCTTGGGGCTGGTGCACTGGGATGACCCAGAGGGATGGTACAGGGAGGGAGGTGGGAGGGGGGTTCAGGATGGGGAACACGTGTACACCCCTGGTGGATTCACGTTGTTGTGTGGCAGAACCAATACAATATTGTAAAGTAAAAAAAAAAATAACAAGTTCATTCCCTGTAAATATTAAACCTACCCATTCTTCCTCTCCTTTATTTTTAAAAAACCTAATTAGATATGTTAGATCTTAAATAATCCCTAGTTCTTAACTCTTGCTTTTACTTTTAATCTTTTCATTTTTATGTTTTCCATCCTTAAAAGTTCTTTTGATCAATTTTCTAGACTCCCACTTTCCTTTTCTTGTGTTACTGTCTAATCTGATATTAAACTCATTGGAAATTTTTATTTTAATTATTAGACACATATATTTGTAGAAGGCTGTTATTTTCCTTAAATAGAAGGATAACTTTTGGAAAAATTTTAGTCCTTACCAGAGTTTTTAAAAACATATCTTTATATGTGGTAAGGCATTATTTTAGGTAAATTATGTCTGATATTTCCCATACTGAAGTATATTTTGGTTTGTTAGAGCTCTTTACTATTTCTGCTATTTTTTCATTAACAGGGACTTAGTCATAGTATTTAGATTCTTGCATATTTTTAGTATATGTTTTCCACATATTGTTTATGAGAAGTACTTATTTTTTTTTCCATTTTTTGCTTCTTAATTAGTCAGGCAAACAAACAAGATTTTGAGAAAGAGAAAGAAGACAGAGGAAGATAAGAGAAGAAAGAGAGAGAAAATAGTAATATACCTATAATTATCTTGACTCCAGAACTGTACAATATGTAGCTGACTCAATCAGCAATTCTTCACTTTTTGGTTGTTCACTTTTTTATCAGAATTACTTCTGAAGATGATATTTTTTTAAATCAGATCAGTGCTCCCTATGATATTGGGATATGCATTTTTTTCTCTATATATATTTTTTATTAACTTATGTATTATATTGGCTTTTAGTTCTTTCTCATATAGGAATTGAGTATATTAGCTTTCTTTTTCCTCAACTGACACATACCAATTAGAGATGAAAAATATCAATTTTATAAATAGCAGCTTACATTCACATATTCTTTTTTCACTTCTTTGCTGCATGAAGGCGTCGTTCAGTGCAGTGAGCCACGACTCCTCTTGCAGTGCACGGGCTTCTCATTGTGATGGCTTCTTCCTTGTCGAGCACAAACTCTAGGTGTGTGTCTTTCGGCAGTTGCAGCACGCGGGCTCAGTAGTTATGACTGGCTGGCTCTAGGGTGCGCAGACTTCAGAAGTGGTGGCATGAAGGCTGGGTAGCTGTGGCTCACGGGCTCTCGAATGCTGGCTCAGTAGTTGTGGCACACAAGCTTAGGTGCTCCATGGCACGTGGGATCTTCCGGGAAGAGCGATTGAAATGGTATCCCTTGCACTGGCAGGTGGATTCTTAACCCCTGGATCACCAGGGAAACACTGCCCATTTATATTCTTTTAAAAACTACAATGTGGTGGAGAAGGGTGTATGCAAAACATGCACATATTGGTTCTATAAGCCATAATGAATTTCTGCATCAAACATACAGAACAAATACAGGAAAAGGCAATATCCTTCAATATGTTCATTCTCTCAAGCATTTTAATTTTTTCCCCAGTGCGTAGATAAGACAATGTTGCTTATAAATAAACACACTATTCCTCATGTTATTCAAGTTCTTTACTCCTCTGGATCTTGCTTATTCTTCCCTCATTCCAATAAAAAGCATTACATCTTGCCCTTGTTCTTTCTCCTAACAATCCAAAATTTATGCTTCAGCTGTGCTCTGCTTAGTCACTCAGTCATGTTCGACTCTTCGCAACCCTATGGACTGTGGCCTGTCAGGCTCCTCTGTCCATGGGATTCTCCAGGCAAGAATATTGGAGTGGGTTGCCATGCCCCCTCCAGGGGATCTTCCCAATCCAGGGATGGAACCCAGGGCTGCCACATTGCAGGCAAATTCTTTACCACCTAAGCTACCAGGGAAGCCCAGGCTTCAGCTGTATTGGTTTATTTTAGTCTCAAATTTCTGTTACTTCTAAGTTTGTCTACCACACCACATACCCAACAATAGTAGAAATTAAAAGTGAGTTTCCTTATTTTTTTCCAAAAGTAGAACTAAAAACCTGCCTACAAGCATGCATCTTTTACTATCTTATTTTATTCACAGTCCTGCCTCACAGGGAAAGCCTCTCTCTTCCTGTGTGCTTTAGAGACAATCTATTCCAAGCATTTGAAAAATCCTCCACTATTAATTATTCTTTCTTTTTTAAACCTTTTTTTTCCCCCTTTAGTCTTAATATATTCAACCTCTGAATGACAGGAACATAGTATTTCTTGCCTTCTTCTATATATCAAAACTGACTGGTTTTTGTCTTACCTGAGATATGTTCAGTGCAGACTTCTAAATGATAGATTGCCCCAGGGTCTGTCATCTAGCATTTTTTTCCCCCTTCTCTTTTTGCTTGCCTTTGTGCAATACCATGGTTTTAAATGAGATCCCACCAATAACAAACCTGATCACAGTTCTTACCACTCGCCTTCTCTCTATTCCATTCCAGACACTTTTAGCTTTCTTTTCTCCATCAAGACACACTTCGCTGAAAAAATTAGGTCTATATACACATCTCTCACTAACTCCATATTCAATTACTTTTGTTCTCTAAATTTGCTCACTTGCCAATCCTAGGTGTTCACATGATTTGGATACCTACATGCACATGAAATTACAAATTTGTTTCTCTAGCTGAGAACGATATGATCTGCGAAACTTATACCTTGTATCCTGCCTCCTTTACATTTCCCCTCAAATGTGAAAAAGGCACAGTGAGATCCAAATATCAAAACTAAAAATAATCACTTCTATTGTACCTGAACCCAGGCTTCCTCTGATACCCTCTAAATTAATACCATAAATATATATATATATATATATATATATGCATGTAATTCTAGAACACCAGTGCCTTCCTCAGTTCCACTTTACCCCCTTTCTTTATGCAAACTATTTATGTTTAATTATTTGTTTAAAACTTTTCTTTTAAAGTATAATGCATATAAATATAAGAATATAAATCATCAGTATATAGCTCAGTAAATTATCCTACAATTAATAGGATAAAGCATTGGAAAAAATCTATTCATGCCTATTCCTACTTACTGTACCTCTATTTTCCCTTCAAATAAAATACTATCCTGATTTCTAATACCATGCATTAGTTTTGAGTAATTTTGAACTTTATAAAATGGATTCATATATTATGTATTTGTTTGTATGTTTCTTTTTGGATTCAATATTATGTTTAGAACATTCATCCATCCATATTTTTGTCTACAGCAGTGCTTCATCATTTTTTCATTTCTGTGTATTATCCCATTGTATGAATATAAAAAATTTAATTATCCATTATTCTGTTGATGCCTGTTTCATTAATTTCAAAATTTTTGGCTGTTTGATGTTTGGCAAAACTAATACAGTATTTCAGGTTTAAAAATAAAATAAAATAAAACAAAATGAGTTTAGTGTTAACATATTTTGTGTCTTTTTCATGCCCATATTTATATATATTTCTGTTGACTTTATTTAGGATTCTAATTTCTGGATTACAATATAGGTTTGATTTTAGTAAATAATAGCCAGTCTTGGTGATTTTTAACACTTGAGCATTTTCTAAATATTTTCTTTCTTTTCAACTATATTTGTATAACTTTCAAACATAGAACCATTACAAAATTATTTCAGTAATCTCCTCTCTGCAATAATCAGCACAGGATCTTTTTCAATTATATTGCCTTCTTCTAGACTCATTAATCTTTTTGGAAGCAAAAATATAACCCTGACTTGCACTTCCACTACAACACATCTGAATATGCTGTGCCATATTCCTCACACTACTTCCCGTTCAACCACCACAACAACCAGGGCGTTTGTCTATCAAATCCCATTCTTAAGTTTTTGCTCATATCTATATTTGTTAATAGCACAATGTACATAGTACAGATACAGTTATACATACATCACTTTTATTCTTTTATAATCTGCTACAAAGTTGTAAGCTCTGTAATGGCAGGGACTTCATGGTATTTCTCCTCAAATTTTAGATCCCTAATGCCCAGAACAATGTATAGGACATAGTAGGCACTGAAAATAAATTGTTATTGAATGAATGCATTGATGCCTGAATGCATGAATAAATGAGTGCCATTTACTCTATGTGAAAAACTCTCTTTCCTCTTCATACTCCCACATTGTTTAGCTCTTCACAATGCATCATTCATGTCTTAGCTTATACATTGTTGACTAGCATTTCTTTTAGAAACAAAACTTCAAAAAAGTGCACTTCCACTGTGTTTTGTGAGTGCCTGAATGCCTGTGTGCTAAGTCGCCTCAGTCATGTCCAACTCTTTGTGACCCTATGGATTATAGCCCACCAGTCTCCTCTGTCCCCAATTTCCCAGGCAAGAATACTGGAGTGGGTTGCCAAGCCCTCCAACAGGTGATCTTCCCAACCCAGGGATCAAACCCACATTTCCTACAGCTCCTGAATTGCAGACAGATTCTTTACCACTGAGCCACTGAGGCGGCACCAACTGTGCTTTACTTGTAATCAATTCTTCCTTATTCTAATTTAGCATAATATGTAGGGATGTCTATCTTTTGTCACTATTTTATAAGCTCCTGTGATAGAATCTGTATCATGTTCACAAGGAAACCCCAGTTCCTGGAACAATTACTAAAATAAAGTAAAATAACATAAAAGTTTTTTCCCGACTTGGGTCTAGATTTTTTCATTTAAAAAATTTAAATAGTGTCTTCATTTTTATTCTATATGAGTGTCATATGATTCATTAGTACATTAGTTCCAGATAATAAATATGAATTACTTCAAGCATGACAGTGTCAAAAGTAATTCATTATCTAAGAAGTAAGATGAAGAAAAAGATAAAGATGAAGAAAGTAGGAGAAAAGAAAGGACAGAAGAGGAAAGGAAAAGAAAAGTTAAAAAAAAAAAAAGGGAAAAGAAGGAGTAAGAGGAAAAGAGACATTTTTAATGTAAAGATAAGAACTACTTTCTTTGTCTTTTTCTCATTTGTACTGACCTCAGTCTTCAGTACTTCTAATTTTCACAAATTTTTCACTCTAAAGCTCCAACAACAATAGATTGTTGTAAAATATCAAGGAAGATATTTTTAAGTATTTGTAATTCACCTCTAATGTACAAAAGCCCTATGCACCTATACATTTCTGGAGAAAGGAATGGTTACCCACTCCAGTATTCTTGCGTGGAGAATTTCATGGACAGAGGAGCCTGGTGGGTTACAGTCCATGGGGTCACAAACAATTGGACAAGACAGAGACATTAAGCACACAAATACTTTCTAAGATGTATATAGGACCCAGGATTATTGTTGTCATGTTTTCAAGGGTATTTCCTTAGAAGCTGAGGGTAACAGCTACCTCTCTCTCCCGTGTAATCATCAACATTTTTTTCTTTTTTTTTTTTTTTTTGGCATTTTCTTGCCTACTGTAGACCCTCTTACATTTAAAATGACATCTGGTTCTCATTGTAGCACTTGAAGTATAATAATTGGGACAAAAGGAAAGCAGTACAATTATTGGCTGTAAGTAAATAATATCTTTTGCTTCAGAAACTTCACTTCTGAATTTAGGATAATAAAAACAAATAAAGGTATATAAAATATGTTCAGATAGTGGTATATATAGGAGTTACAACTCTATCTGTATTATTTTAACAAAATAAGGTATTTAACAAATATAAATATGAGTATGTCGCTACATTGGTCCCAAAATTTTAAAACTAAAAACAAAAAAACAAAAAAAAAACCAAAAAACCCTCCTTTTGAATGAAATGTTGGTAGAAAGCACAGAAAAAAAAAAATCAGTGGGTTAAAGAAATTTTTTACCTTCATACACACATTTTTACATGGTTGAAATATGATAGCAGTAATTTCACTCCAAAATATGTATTAAAAAGTTGTTTGATTTTCAAGTTAGGAAGATGAACTTCTTTGTACTTACAACCTTGTAGAAAGTAATTCATAGAGTATTTAATACTCTGATTTGGGGACAGCTTCCTTGGAAGACTATAATTTTAATAAATGTTTCTTTATAAAATTATTTTTTTCTAAATAACACTGATTCAAAAATGGCTATTATTTTCTTAGAATTAATTTTAAAGCTTTGGAGGTGAATGAGTTTGGCTATAAGGATAATATTGTCATGAAACTGGCAAAGAGGCCAAGCAATTGTGCATTTGCAATTTGTATGTCACATGATGCTCACAGAATTCTAAAATCCTTATTAAATAAGGGATCATATGCTTCCATTTGCAGCACACGACAGTGCTGATTTCCAAATGGGAGCTTCTCCAGATGAGGATAACTTCCCTTGAGTAATTTAATTACTAATTGTGCACCCATACTTAATCTATTAATTACTTGAACTGCTCCCAAATCATATCATCAGTCATTATTTTAACTTAAATATGATTGCAGATTTACCTATGTGTGTCTATTAAGGGAAAGGAAAAAAATTAATAATATAGCTTGGTGATTCTTAAGTCATTAGCTAGTATACTCAGTGATGCAGTTACTAATGTGTCCAGCCAGAAATAATAGAACATGGAAGTTTATATGAATCACCAAAAAGAAGTCAGGAGACACAGAGTCCAGCAGTTATATTGTGAAGCTCACCGGTACAAGTGGGACCCACAATATTTTCATTTTTTTCAATGGTGTGCAAACTTCTATTCCTATGTTTAATGTGTAATGGTCTCCAGATAGCTATTGCTGTTCTAAATCCTACATTGAAGATGCAGGTAGAAAAAAAATGATAAAAGAGGGCAAATAAGTATTGAACCCAGATTGGGGGAAAAAACTTGCTAGAAATCCTCAGATTACATTACATTGGCCAGAAGTGTGTCATATTGGTCCCCTAGCTAAATAACCATGAAAAAGATAGCACTTGGGCTCAGAATATTCTTATTTTTTATTTTTACTTTACAATATTGTATTGGTTTTGCCATACATTGACATGAATCCACCATGGGTGTACAGAATATTCTTGCACTATGCAAATCTGAGGTTCTGTTATTGAGGAAGAGTGAGAAATTGACATTGGATGACCATCCCAATATTATAAAATAAAATAAATATCTTCTCTGGGTCACAATAAATTTGAATTGCAAAATATACATCTCATTAAGAGGATTTTGTTTTATATGTTATATAGCATAACAATAGCTCATATTAATTGATGACATGCTACTTCAAATGAAAATATCAATTCTTTAGAAGTCTTAAATAAAAGCAAACACTTTACACAATGTAAAATATTACTCCAGGTATACAAATGAGGACCTGAGACATTAAAACTGGCTCATATTACTCAGCTGCTAGGTACTGAATCAGAGGATTAAAACTAAGCATTAAATTTCCTAGCCTCAATATTTTCATAAGGACAATGGAGAAAATAATAGTAACACTAATAGTGATGTCAGTTCAGCTGCTCAGTCACGTCTGACTCTTTGTGACCCCATGGACTGCATCACTCCAGGCTTCCCTATCCATCACCAACTCCCAAAGCATACTCAAACTCATGTCTATCGTGTCAGTGATGCCATCCAACCATCTCATCCTCTATCGTCCCCTTCTCCTTCTGCCTCCAATCTTTCCCTGCATCTGGGTCTTTTCTAATGAGGCAGTTCTTTGCATGAGGTGGCCAAAGTATTGAAGCTTCACCTTCAGCATCAGTCCTTCCAGTGGATATTCAGGACTGATTTCCTTTAGGATTGATGGTTTGGATCTCCTTGCAGTCCAAGGACTCTCAAGAGTCTTCTCCAACACCACAGTTCGAAAGCATCAATTCTTCAGTGCTCAGCTTTCTTTATAGCTCAACTCTCACATCCATACACGACTACAATAAAAACCATAGCTTTTACTAGATGGATCTTCGTTGGAAAAGTAAAGTCTTTGTTTTTTAGCATGCTATCTAGGTTGGTCATAGCCTTGCTTCCAAGGAACAAGCATGTTTTAATTTCATGGCTGCAGTCACCATCTGCAGTGATTTTGGAGCCCCCCAAAACATAAAGTCTCTCACTGTTTCCATTCTTTCCCCATCTATTTGGCATGAAGTGATGGGACCAGATGCCATGATCTTAGCTTTCTGAATGTTGAGCTTTAAGACAACTTTTTCACTCTCCTTTTTCCCTTTCATCAAGAGACTCTTTAGTTCCTCTTCACTTTCTGCAATAAGGGTGGTGTCATCTGCATATCTGAGGTTATTGATATTTCTCCTGGCAGTCACAATTCCATTTGTGCTTCATCCAACTTCAGCATTTTGCATGATGTATTAGGGCTTCCCTGGTGGCTCAGAGGTTAAAGTGTCTGCCTGCAATGCGAGAGACCTGGGTTCGATCCCTGGGTCGTGAAGATCCCCTGGAGAAAGAAATGGCAACCCACTCCAGTATTCTTGCCTGGACAATCCCATGGACGAAGGAGCCTGGTGGGCTACAGTCCACAGGGTCGCAAAGAGTCGGACACAACTGAGCGACTTCACTTCACTTCACATTCTGCATATAAGTTAAATAAGCAGGGTGACAATATACAGACTTGATGTACGCCTTTCCTGATTTGGAACCAGTTTGTTGTTCCATGTCCAGTTCTAACTGTTGCTTCTTGACCTGCATACAGATTTCTCTGCAGCCATATAATGCGGTCTGGTATTTCCATCTCTTTAAGAACTGCCCACGGTTTCCACAGAGTCAAAGGTTTTGGCATAGTCAATAAAGCAGAAGTAGATGTTTTTCTGGAACTCTAGCTTTTTCAATGATCCAATGATGTTGGCAATTTGATCTCTGGTTCCTCTGCCTTTTCTAAATCCTGCTTGAACATTAGGAAGCTCACGGTTCACTTACTGTTGAAGCCTGGCTTGGAGAATTTTGAGTATTACTTTGCTAGTTTATGAGATGAGTGCAATTGTGCAGTAGTTTGAATATTCTTTGACATTACCTTTCTTTGGTATTGTGAAAGGTTGTTGTTGAACAAAAAGATGACTTTTCCAGAGGGGTTCTTGGCCTCTGGAAGATAATTCAATCCGGGGCCAGAAATGAGACTTGATCACTCAGAGCTTTTGTGTAATAACATTTTATTAAAGTATAAAGGAGCTGAAGCTTCTGACATAGGCATCAGAAGGGGGGAGAAAGAGTACCCCCCTGCTAGTCTTCAGCTGGATGTTATATAGTCACTAGCAGTCTGTTAATGAAAGAAAGGAATGTCTTAAAACTCAGAATGGCACCAGGCCTCTCACCCATAAGATGCATTTTGGGATTATCTTGGCACCAGATGATTCATCCCAGGCCATAAAACAATTGACTTGAATCTTGTAAAAGGGCAGATTACCATACAAATAGTTTCATTTACTTGGATTAGGGGAACAATATCTGAGTATAACATACTGGTTTGTCAAGCAGTTTCTAAGCCATTAGGCGAAACGACTTGAAGACAGAGTTTGAGGTAAATGCATAGTACATTAGCATAGCTTAAGACAAATATTTCCATAAGAAAAATGCATTGGTTATCTCAAAGTTTGAGAATAGTTAACTTCAGGTGAAACCAGGTGTCATTATGGCAACACAGTATTTTAAGAGAAACCTTCTTTTAAATTTGTACAGAGAAGGGGAAAAAAATCACGTTTGTTTCCTCCTGTGGCTTAAGAGAGATAAAAATGTCTGACACTTGCAGGCTCTTTCCTCCGTTTGGAGACCCCTGGCCTTCTGCCTGTTACCCTCTCAATTGGAATGAAAACTGACCTTTTCCAGTCCTGTGGCCACTGCTGAGTTTTCCAAATTTGCTGGCATGTTGAGTGCAGCACTTTCACAGCATCATCTTTTAGGATTTGAAATAGCTCAACTGGAATTCCATCACCTCCACTAGCTTTGGTTGTAGTGATGCTTCCCAAGGCCTGATTGACTTTACATTCCACGATGTCTGGCTTTAGGTCAGTGATTACATCATCATGATTATCTGGGTCATGAAGATCTTTTTTGTATAGTTCTTCTGTGTATTCTTGCCACCTCTTCCTAATATCATCTACTTCTATTAGGTCCACACCATTTCTGTCCTTTATTGTGCCCATCTTTATCTTTGTATGAAATAGTGATGTGGAGATGATCAAATGATAAAAGAGATGAAAATATCTTAAAATAGTGAGTTCTCAGTAAACTCCAGCTATGAAAACTATTCAGCTGCTTTGTCAAATATTTTAAATAGTCTGAAAAAAACACAAGTGCCTATATTAACATTCCATATATATAAAGTTCTATTTTTCATAATTTAAAAGCATTTGTGCATGCTAAATCATTTCAGTCATGTTTGACTCTATGACCCTAAGGACTGTAGCACACCAGGCTCCTCTGTACATTGGATTCTCCAGGCAAGAATACTGGAGTGGGTTGCCATTTCATTCTCCAGGGGATCTTCCCGACCTGGGGATAGAATCTGAGTTTCTTCTGTCTCCTGCATTTCAGGTGGGTTCTTTAACACTAGCATCACCTGGAAAGCTTTAGCCCAAAAGTATTCTTACTTTACAAAAATTTACTTGAAAACAGATTCATTAAAACACTAAGGTAGTTTAGATAAATGCACAAAGGAAAAATGACGACAGAAGTTGTTTTTCCTACTGATTATTTTTAGGTAAATTTTTTTCTTTTTCTAAAAATTCTTGCTAAAGTACTGAAAAATGCAAAGATATCCATTTTACAGTACTTTCATAAAAGTATAAAAACTATATTCTTTAATCTTCATGAAAACTAGCAAAATAAACATTTCAATTGTTCCCATTCTACTTTTTTTAGAAATGGTAAAATTAAAACTCCACATGATTAAATAATTGCCTAATTAAAAAACCTTTGAAACTGCCAGAGGAGTGACCAGAACCCAGTCTGCTATACTAAATTATAAATCCAGTGTTTTAAATATAATCTGCAGTGAAATCTGTAATGACATCTTACCTTCATATTCATGTTGATTCAGAAATTATATAAGAAAATGAGCATTCATTCATATGTATAAAAATGAAAATGCTTTCTGGTTTTGCCTGAATAATTTTTGAATATTTTAATTGTTCATGTGAATACAGAATGCTTTTTGTACTACAAAATAATTTTGACTTTTAGCTTTTATGTGTTGAAAACAGCCTGACAAGAGCAAGTCAATAGAAAATTAGTAAAAGAATTGAAACTTAATTTAAATATTGTTTCTCCAATTGATTTGCTGAATGGCCTCAGGAAAATAGTCTAATACATTTATATCTGTTTCTTCATTTGTAAAATTGGAAGTAAAATGTTTACTTTCCTACCTCACATGGGTATTATGTGAACTAATTAGTCAAGTGTAATTAGCAGGTATAGCACTTCTGATTAGTTAGTTACTTCTATAGAACAGAGAATTGACTTTGTCAAGCTTACCAAAATTTGCTAAAAAGTAATATTGACTGAGAAACAATACAGGCTTATTACAAGATATGTTAATATATTTAAAACTCATTTGCCAAAATAAGTAAATTCTGAAGTTAGTTTGTTCTTGAGACAGAATACCCTAGTGCTTCTGGCGAGTTATGGAAAAATGACAGCCAAAGTTTACTAGAATTTCTCTATTACAAACATTTTTAAGAAATCATGGGACATAGATTCTTGGCACTAAAATGGACTTTTTATTTCCTCAAATTCTACCATCATCTCATGTTTGAACCCTCTCTTTAATTTACCTGAAAAATCCATTTTTATTTTGACTATTTCCAGTGAACATGTTACATTTAAACATGAATAGCTGTTTTTATGAAGTAAAATATACATTAGCAAAATTGTACAAAATATAAATGCATAGCTCATTAGCTAAAACTCAGTGGATCATTAAAAAGTGAATCACATGTAACATACTCTAATAACAAAAAAAATGTTTTAGCATCAAGCAAGTCCCTCTCAAACCCCTTCCCTATTCACATCATCTACAGTTTCCTTGGAGTACTGTTGATAAAATACAAAATGCAATATTCAGTATATAGTAAACATTTTCATTGTTTACCTAAAATTTAAATTTATCTTGGCATCCTGTACTTCTATTTTCTAAATTGTAACTTTTAAAATAAGGTCTCTTCTCCTGAATTCTAACAATATAACTTAGTTTGGCCTTCAAAAAGATAAACTTTATGTGAAATGAAATCAGTTTATTATGAATATTTTTCTCTGTGATTTCTTTAGCTCTGCTTTGTGTGTGTGAGCTTTACCCATTGTTCATTTGTGTTGCTATATTCTATTTGTCATCATTATGATGTTGATGGACATTTGAGTAATATCAAATTTGAGCAATCAAAATTAATGATGAAATTAATGTTCTCAAAGAGTCAGACACGACTGAGCAACTGATCTGATGTGATCTGATCCTTAACTATTGGGGTTCATGTGGATAATCTGAAACTATAATCCTTTAACATCATCTAATTGTCACTCAAAATTCAAAATTCCTGAATTACCACAAAAATGGCCTTTTACAGTTGATTTGTTCAAGGCAGGTTTCAAAAAAGATCCAACATTGCATTTAGTAGATATTTCCTTTATGCTCTTTTCTCCATTTTTGGTTTTTTTGTGGCAAAATACACATAAAGTTAGCATTTTAACCATTGTAGGAATACAACTGAATGATATCAAATACCTTCCTCAGGTTGTACTACCGTCACTACATCACTTTTTTTTTTTTTTTTAAACATATTTGGAAGTGAAATTGCTGGGTTAAGAAGATGCATATATTCTATTTTAATAGAAATATCCAAAGAGTTATCCAGAGCAATTAAACTAAAAACTGATTTTCTATAAAGATAAAATTGACAAACCTTTAGCTAATCCAGCCAAGGAAAAATAAGATTTAAATAAATAAAATCAGAAATGACAGGGAGTTAGGGATGGTCATGTAAACAATGTTATATTTAAAATGGATAACAAACAAGGACCTACTGTATAGCACATGGAACTCAGTTCAGTGTTACATGGCAGCCTGGATGGGAGGGGAGTTTGGAGAAAAATGGATACTTGCATATGCATGGCCAAGTCTCTTCAGTGTTCATCTGAAACTACCACAACTTTATTAATTGGCTATATGCCAATACAAAATGTAAACAAATCCGAAATGACATAGGGAACATACAACTGATACTCTAGGAAGGCATAGGATCATAAGAAACTACTCTGAACATTTCTATGTCAAAAGATAATAAGAATAATGCATAAATTATTAGATCAACCCAATTTCCAATATTGGATCATGAAAAAATAGAAAATATAAACAAACCAATAATGAATAAAGAGAGTGAATCCGTAATCAAAAGCCCTGCAACAAAGAAAAGCCCAGACCAGGTGGTTTCACTGGTGAATTCTAACAAATATTTAAAGAATTAATGCCAACCCTTCACAAACTCTTCCAAAAAATTGAAGAAGAGGGGATAATCCCAAGTCTATTTTATGAGGTCAGTATTACCCTGACACCAAAGTCAATTAAGGATACTGGTACCTGAAAGGGTTTCCATGGTGGCTCAGATGGTAAAGAATCTGCCTGGAATGCGAGAGACCTGTGTTCCATCCCTGGCTAGGGAGGATTCCTTGGAAGAGGGCATGGCAACCCACTTCAGTATTTATGACTGGAGAATCCCCTTGAACAGAGGAGCCTGGCAGGCTACATTCCATGGGGTTGCAGAGTTGGACACAACTGAGCAACTAAGTGCAGCATATGAAAAGAAAACTTCAGCCAAATAGTGCTTATAAAGATAAATACAATTTTTTTTTAAAAAAAGGCAAAGCAAATTCAATAAATATTGAAAGAATCTTATATTGTGATCAAAAGGGACTTATGCTAGGAATGCAAGGATGCTTTAATACATAATAATTGTGACAGGTCACATTAATAGATAGAATTAATAGGATAAAACATAAAAATAACTTCCAAAAAAAAAAAAAGATAAAAATCATGTGATCATCTCAATCAGTTCAGTTCAGTTGCTCAGTCGTGTCCAACTCTTTGCAACCCCATGAACTGCAGCACACCAGGCCTCCCTGTCCATCACCAACTCCCGGAGTTCACTCAGACTCACGTGCATCGAGTCGGTGATGCCATCCAGCCGTCTCATTCTCTGTCGATGCCTTCTCCTCCTGCCCCCAATCCCTCCCAGCGTCAGAGTCTTTTCAAATGAGTCAACTCTTCACATGAGGTGGCCAAAGTACTGCAGTTTCAGCTTTACCCTCATTCTTTCCAAAGAATACCCAGGAATGATCTCCTTTAGAATGGACTGGTTGGATCTCCTTGGAGTACAAGGGACTCTCAAGAGTCTTCTCCAACACCACAGTTCAAAAGCATCAATTCTTCAGCACTCAGCTTTCTTCACAGTCCAAATATCACATCCATAAATGACCACAGGAAAAACCATAGCCTTGACTAGACGGACCTTTGTTGGCAAAGTAATGTCTTTGCTTTTCAATATGCTATCTAGGTTGGTCATAACTTTCCTTCGAAGGAGTAAACATCTTTTAATTTCATGGCTGCAGTCACCATCTGCAGTGATTTTGGAGCCCAGAAAAATAAAGTCTGACACTGTTTTCACTGTTTCCCATCTATTTCCCATGAAGTGATGGGACCAGATGCCATGATCTTTGTTTTCTGAATGTTAAGCTTTAAACCAACTTTTTCACTCTCCTCTTTCACTTTCATCAAGAGGCTTTTTAGTTTCTCTTCACTTTCTGCCATAAGGGTGGTGTCATCTGCATATCTGAGGTTATTGATATTTCCCCCAGCAATCTTGATTCCAGCTTGTGCTTCTTCTAGCCCAGCGTTTCTCATGATGTACTCTGCATATATGTTAAATAATCAGGGTGACAATATACAGCCTTGACGTCCTCCTTTTGCTATTTGGAACCAGTCTGTTGTTCCACGCCCAGTTCTAACTGTTGCTTCCTGATCTGCATATAGGTTTCTCAAGAGGCAGGTCAGGTGGTCTGATATCCCCATCTCTTTCAGAATTTTCCACAGTTTATTGTGATCCACACAGTCAAAGGCTTTGATCATCTCAATAGATGCAGAAAAAAGCAATTGACAAAATACAGTTTTCTTTTATAATAAACACTCTGGACAAATTGGGTGTAGAAAGAACATACCTTAACATAGTAAAGACCATATATGATAAACCCACAACTAACATCATACTCAATGGTGAAATGTTAGAAATTTCTCCTCTAATTTCAGGAAAATGACAAGAGTGCCCACTCCCACCACTCTTATTTAACATATTACTGAAAGCCCTACCCAGAGCAGACAGACAAGGCACAAAATTAAAAGGTATTCAAGTTGAAAAAACAGAAGAAAAATTGCTTGTGAATGACAAGATCTTTCAAAAATGTATAAAATGTACCTCATTTTTTACTATGCCTTACTGCTCTTTGCAGATATTACCTTTTTACAACTTGAAAGTCTGTGGCAACCGTGCACTGAGCAAGTCTACTGGCACTATTTTCCCAACAGCTTTTGTTCATTTTTTGTCTCTGCTACATTTCGCTGCGTGCTAAGTCTCTTCAGTCATGTCTGACTCTGTGTGACCCTATGGACTATAGCCTGCCAGGCTCCTTTGTCCATGGGATTCTCCAGGCAAGAATGCTTTTGTGGATTGCCATGGTCTTCTCCAGGGGATCTTCCTGACCCAGGGATTGATCCCAGGTCTTCTGCATTGCAGGAAGATTCTTTACCATCTGAGCCCCCAGGGACCTCCTTCACATTTTGCTAATTCTTACAATATTTCAAACCATCCATTGGCAAAAAGATTATGACTCACTGAAAGCCTTGATGATGGTATGGTTTTTTAGCAAGAATGTGTTTTTTAAATTATGTTATATACATTTTTTAGATGTAATGATTTTGTACTCTTAGTAGACTACAGTATAGTGTAAACATAGTTTTTATATACACTGACAAAACAACAAAAAAATGTGTGATTTGCTTTATTATCATATTCACTTTATTGTAGTGGTCTGGAACCAAACCTGTGATATCTCCAAGGTATCCCTATGGAAAATCCTAAGTTTTCAGTCACCTCAGTTGTATCTGACTCTTTTGACCCCATGGACTGTAACCTGCCAGGCTCCTCCGTTCATGGGATTCTCCAGGCAAGAATACTAGAGTGGGTTGCCATACCCTCCTCAAGAGGATCTTCTTGACCCAGGGATTAAACCCATGTCTCCTGCATCTCCTGCATTGCAGCTGGGTTCTTTAGCACTGAGCCATGGGGAAACCCCATAGAAAAACCTAAAGATGCCATACAAAAACTGTCAGAACTAATGAACAGATTCAGAGAAGTTGCAGGATACAAAATCAACATACAGAAATTACTTGTGTTTCCATACAGCTAATAACATCTGGAAAAGAAATAAAGTTTTACTATTTCCTCTTTTTTTTTAGCTTTTATATATTTTACTAATTTTATCATTCCTATTGTGCCAGCTACGATTCCAGAAAAAGAAAATGTAGAATAGAAGCTGTGAGAATGGAATTATTGGGGTTAGTTCTGATCTAATGGGGTTAGTTTTAATCTAAACGAATACAATGTTTATTAGCAGATAATATTTTCGTAGATGCACTCAACATTTGGAAGACTTCTGCCTTGCACTAGAATAAGGCCCTCAAGTTGCAGTTCTGTTGATGGGCCCCAACTCTCTGTACACTTTTATTATTCAGTCTCTCAAGCACGTTGGACTCTTTGTGACCCTGTGAACTGCAGCACAACAGGCTTCCCTGTCCTTCACCATCTCCCGGAGATTGCTCAAACTCGTGTGAATTGAGTCGGTGATGCCATCTGTACACGATTCCTATGAACTAGATGAGCCCTGTGGGAAAACATGGTGGCATGCTTTATGCCCACGATGCTCAGGACCTGTATCTTTTAAAGAACATTATCATAGCACTGATATCAAAAGTTCACTCAAAACTTGGCATGTTTCTTCTTGTAACTTAAGTGGAACAGTCCCTTAAGTTCCCTGTCTCTACTAGAGATGAAGGCAGCTGTGAAAACCTTCTAAGAAAATATATCACTTTCTGAAATGTAGTTAATTCAAGGTTCTTTGCTTCTTTAACTCTCTTATGTGTTGAAAAATATCTGCTATGTTAGCTTCCTCAGCTTGTTATCGTTGTTACAATGGAAGCATCTGTCTCTAATGACTTTGTACATCCTCATCACGAAGAAAACACTGAAATATGTTTTAAAATATACAGCTACTCTCACAAAGTTTATTATTAAGAGAAAAGAGTAGTTCAAAGAAAAATCTATTTCTAGATTTTAGAGACCACATCATATAAGACCCTTCATACATCTAAATATAAGTTTTCAGCTTTTGAGGTAAAAAAAAACAAATGAAAATAACCATTTACATAATACCATACTAAAAGTGCATTTATTTATAAGTTATACCAATATTTTATAGATAAAACAGTTTATAATCTTTATCATAGAGAAACAAATGTTTTCAAATTATTATTGGTAAACTTCTATTTGAAAGTCTTTAATGTACCCATGTGCATATAAGCCTCTTTATTCATAATGAATGTGCTATAGACATTACAATAATGGGTTTTCAATTGAAAATGCTATAATTTGATTAACTTATTCAAAGCTTTCATGTAGAAATCAAGGTGATCTAAAGAGAACTCTTTACAGCCATGTGAATATTACCAGCCTAGATCCACCCATTTTCCTCAACCAGAAAGCACTGGAATGAAACAATAAAGTCATTCATTGCTGTTTGTTTGTACTAGACAGAGTGTCTAATGATATTAATAATACTGATGTTTAAAATATACAATATTGCATGAAAGAGGTCATGCTTAGACTTAAAATTAAAATAATGATTTCAGATGATTATTTAGACAATTCAATTGGAATAGAATAGACACTTTTCTCCTCAATTTAAAATTCTAATCCTTTGAGGGCAATATTTTTCATTAGAGGTTCTAAAAATACTTCAGATGGGCTCTCTGTGGAGACGATTTTGCAATGTAGTTCAATTAAGTGGCTGATCACATAAGAAACTATAAGCTTAGATTCACTAAAAAAAAGATAAATGCTAGCTGCTTTCAGCCAGAAATCTATAGCATTATGAGTGGTGAAATGAATAAGATAACATAAGTGGAATGAATGTTTGAAATATCACATTCTGTTGCTTAAAATAATATCCTGTATATTCTCTCATGTTTTCTTTCTCTTGGTAATTGCTCTGTGTACATAGCCTAATGTCTGGAACAAATTGTGTAGTTAGCAAACAATTGCTGAGAAACTTATTAAGTCAATTAATTTTTGTTTCATACTTTACTAACAGAAACTTATTTGCTTTTTTAAGGGTAAATCATACTATCCCCCAAATTATGCAGATGGACACAATATTTCTAGTGCGGAGGGAGGTGAGTTTAGGTAAATCTGGAACTATTGGGTTTTGATAAAGATGAACTGAAGCCTTCTCGGTTTTAATTTCATAAGTAACTCTAACATTTATTGTTTTTAATAATGTATCTTTTGCTATTATTATTAATTACTCTTACTTAAAAATTTTTCTTGATTTTGGCTAATAAAATAATTTTGGTTCATAATAATACATGAGAAGGAATAGTAAAATAAAACAACAAAATTTTAAAAATAGACTTGTGTAGATTTAAACATAGATAAACAATAAACATTTTTTTCAAGAATAAATTTTGTCTAAACATTTTTACTATATTATTGACCAGGCATTTTCATCTTTTTGTTTAAATAAATTTGAAAGAAAGAAAGACAAATTCTAGGCCATTAAAATCATGCTGCTACTGCTACTGCTAAGTCGCTTCAGTCGTGTCTGACTCTGGGTGACCCCATGGATGGCAGCCTACTAGGCTCCCCCATTCCCGGGATTCCCCAGGCAAGAACACTGGAGTGGGTTGCCATTTCCTTCTCCAACGCATGAAAGTGAAAGGTGAAAGTGAAGTCGCTCAGTCATGTCCGACTCTTAGCGACCCCATGGACTGCAGCCCACCAGGCTCCTCCATCCATGGGATTCTCCAAGCAAGAGTACTGGAGTGGGGTGCCATTGCCTTAAAATCATCACAAAGAATTAAAATTCTGATGCTAAAAGAAAAAAAAACTAATCATTTTGGCCATTTGTCACATATTAAGAGAAAGTTAATTTGTCCTCATTTTGGCCATTTGTTACAGATTAAGCGAAAGCTAATTTGTCTTTAGGGACCAAGACAGTGCCTTTCATGTGGTCAACTGTCATTATATGTTTTATTATATGGGTTATTTTTACTTATGTTTATTATTATCTTAATTTACTATACCACTACCACTATTATCAATAGGATTATGTTCTCTGCATACATTAGTTTATATTAGCAGGAGAGAAAAAAAAAATAACAGAATTGCAATTTATAAGAATTTATAAGAATATGTAATATTGATTGTATAGTTACTGCTGATGCCTAATTTTCTTATCTTTTTTCTTTCCTGTGCCACCAAAGGGTTTGTTATGCAATATTGCATTATATACCAGGTGTATTCATTCAAAAGTTGTGATAGCCTTCTATAGCCAGGAATAAATGGATATATGAATAAAAGAAAACACCCATTTGAAGATCAGTGGGATAAATCACTAATAGGGTTAAATTAGTCAGGTTCAAGGAATAGAAAAAAGGCCAATAGATGTTATACAGTAGCTAGTAAGATGCAGGGTAGCATGAGAAGAAGATAAATGAAATTAAAACAAAAAAGAGTTTACACTTATTCTTATTGCAATCAGAGCATATTAAACTATAAAATTAGAAGCAATAAGTATGGCTTAAATATAAATAAATAATTTCAACTGCTCTGTTGGACATTAATAATAGAAGCTGGGAGACAAGTTAGGAGGATATTTAAGTCATTCCAGTGAAAGCTGCTGAGATTGTAGCAGTGAAGTTGGAAAGATACAGTAGATTTTTTTTCTGAATGAGTCAACAGTACTTGATCACAGATTGAGTTAGAGTTTGAGGAAAAGAGAATAACCAAAGAACACTCACTGAAAACTCCATGAACTAAGTGCTTTATCATATTAGGAATTTGGTCAAGGAATACTGAATCATTTTGGTTTGAGCAATTGGATGGATACTTCTAGTGACTTGGATATGGAGGGCTGAGGCATTAAGAAGTTGAATCATTACCTTTATATTGTATTAATAAATTGCAAGATAACAGTCATCACAAGTGCTGAGAATCTAGGATTATTCAATGCCTTTAATGTAATATACTTTGAATATACTATAAAGACATTTTCATCTGCACAATAAAGAAGCTTGATTAATTTAGACAATTTCCAGAGCACATCTTGCCGAGATGTATTTCAAAGACAAATTAGTGGACAACTTGACGCTCAGTATGGAAAACCTGTTTACAAAGTATATCTAGTGTATTTGCAAGCTTAGGATGATAACAGTTATTCATCATAAATTTAAGTATTTGGGAACCATGGGCTTTTAAGTATGGTTAATTTAAACGCTTCTCTTTTCAAAAATTACTTATATTTACTTTGTTCCTCAAAACAAAGATGAAAGAACATTAAATTTATAAAATTAAAGAGAAAGATAAAAAAAAATTCTTTTCAACATTTTGAGGAAACTTTTGGTCATTAGAATTTTATTTGCTACTGAAGATGACGTGATTGGTTTAGTGCTTTTTTTTTTTTTAACTTTACAATATTGTACTGGTTTTGCCATATATCAACATGAATCCACCACAGGTATACACGTGTTCCCCATCCTGAACCCTCTTCCCTCCTACCTCCCCGTACCATCCCTCTGGGTTGTCCCAGTGCAACAGCCCCAAGTTTTAAATTAAAAATAAGGTTGAGAAGTACAAAACAGCTAACTACAAAACAAAAAGTAGACATGTAATGTATTGTTTTCCATTACACATTTATTACAGATGCAACGTGAGGTGGTGGTGGTATCATTGCCAAGTCATGTCTGACTCTTGCAACCTCATGGACTGTAGTCCACTCAGCTCCTCTTCCATGGGATTTCCCAGGAAAGAATACTGGCGTGGGTTGCCATTTCTTTCTCCAGGAGATCTTCTTGACCCAGGGATTGAACCCATGTCTCTGTATTGCAGGCAGGTTCTTTACCACTGAGCGACCAGGGAAGCCCTAGTATAATATGTACTACACAGGAAAAACACACATTACATGCCTGATTTTTTGTATTATAGTGTATCACTATCACCTCTCAAATTAATTACTAATTTTACTGACTATCCTCTACTGATGTCAATCTCCATCATATTTAAATGATTAATCCTTATGATTGAATTATTGCATTACAATATCATTGAGTATGATACCATATTAATATATTAAAATGATGTTAATATTATTAAATATTTTGTGGTAGATACAGATTTCAAAAGAAATAATTATGTTATTTGTCATGAATTTATCACTTAATCATGCATTTTATGTCCATATGCAACTACTTTCATTACTTGACTCCGGAGGTATTGGCCTTTTCCAGACATATAAATGTATTTAAAAAATGCAAAATAAAACAATAATAGTTTGTCACATCACTGATTAGTGCAATATTAGTCCATTAATAAAAATTTGCAAAGTATAGAACTGTTATATTCTAGCAGCTACTAGTGTGATCTGGAATCGTGTGTTACCATATGACTAGTTTTATGTATAGTGAATATTGACAAAATATACTTTAATGCAAAATTATATTCTACATTCAGGAGCTCAAGGGGGCAAAAAAACAAAAGTAGTTAATCTACTGAATTATAAAACTGTAGGAAAAGACTTTTGGAATTGAATTTTTATTGTCAACTGGTTGAATGGTAAAATTTTAGTTTATAATTCAGTTTCCTAGAATTCTCAGATTTTTGGAAAGACTTACTGAATGTAACTTTCCCCAAATACTTCCCCTATGAAGAGAAGTACATCACTGATGTCTGGAAAGCACAGACACACACACACACTCACAAAATAGAGACCCCAAAATAATATTCAGGTTGTGTGTATAGAATGTTCCACAGGGAGGAAAAGTGAATGTTCAAAGAGCATGAATTGTAGCAAAATGAGGAAGATGTAAATCTAATGAAAAGATGATTACTGGGAGTGAATGGTGCCAGTTCTGCCTTGAACTTAGAAGCAACTCTTATAAAAGAGCTTTACTGAAGAAATTGGAAATGGAAGCTTTTCTATAATAGCTCTCATTCCCCATTTCTTAAGAACTTCCCCATACAATTATTGAGCGGGGATTCCTCAACACTTACAGAAAGAGCACAAGGAAGTGCTTAAAAAAGTGTTAGAAACATTCAACTAGGTGCTGGGTGCTGCTGAGGCAAGGAGCTGATTATTCACACTTCAGAGAGACTAACTGCTTAGTATTTTTACAAATACAGTCTCAGTGAAAACTCGAGGTAAGGGCTATATTTTACCAGCTTATAGAATAGAGAAACTAAATAATTTGGTCATAATTGTTGATTGTCTCAGTGGTGGAAGTTTTACAATGTCTCTCTGACTCATCCCAAAGTCTGGCTCTCAACCACTTCTTTATCCTGTCATGTTATGGTTAATTTCCACTATCCACAAAAGGTCAGCTTTTCAAAAATGTAGATATGTAAAACAAGCAGGATAACACTGAGAGGAGAGAAAAGCAGTGGAAATGAGCTATGCTAACAGTGGAGATAGGAACAATATTGTAGTTTTGTAAAGGTGACAGAAACGATTAGAGATTAGGAGGTTTGAAAAAGGTGAAGAGCAAGCATCTTGAAAACAAAGAACAGAGTAAGTCTATGCAGAATGCGAATGGCTGCTGTTGCTGCTGCTACTGCTGCTAAGTCACTTCAGTTGTATCCGACTCTGTGTGACCCCATAGACGGCAGCCCACCAGGCTCCCCCCTCCCTGGGATTCTCCAGGCAAGAACACTGGAGTGGGGTGCCATTTCCTTCTCCAATACATGAAAGTGAAAAGTGAAAGTGAAGTCACTCAGTCATGTCCGACTCCCAGTGACCCCATGGACTGCAGCCTACCAGGCTCCTGCATCCATGGGATTTTCCAGGCAAGAGTACTGGAGTGGGGTGCCATTGCCTTCTCCAGAATGGGAGTAGGGAGGGTACTAATTAGACTTCAGTGTATATTAACATGTCCATGTTTGTGAAGAGATACTTCTGGCTTTCACTTCTGCATGTCAAGAGCTTGGAATTTGTCACTGCATCCTAAAAACAAGTAAAAAGCCAAAAGACTGAAAAATCAACAACTTGTCCTGGATCCATAAAAGATGGGAGGGGAGGACTCAAGACAACCTGCTCCCTCTAAGACTAGAGAGAGAGACAGGCAAGTATATGGAGTCTTGGCTTATTAGAGCAGAGATTTACAAGCAGAAACCTCTGCAGGAACCAGTGCCAGGGTAGGAAGGCTAGAACTGGAACCGACAAATTGCTAGAGGCTCAATATAGACAACTCTATCTATATGTCACCAGAAAGCTCATTGACAATTCCCAAGAAATACAAATAGAATCTGGGTATAAAATAAAGTGCAGCCTTTTTTTTCTCCCCTTTGTGCTTTGTCTAGTTCCACTTGTTCATTGGGTGCCACATGCAGAGGTCTTGTCCCAGGTACTTCAAACCAACGTTCCCACTGCAAAATGCTTGCTATCTCCAATGGCTAAACTGATGCTTCACCTTAGTGGGTCATTCACAGAAGAGCCACACAGCACATGGAATTCAACATGGCAGCGGCAGACCACGTGCAGAGAAGCTGCATGTGACACTGCAAGATCTGGGGCGTGAGCTGCACAGCTGCCTGTCATCCCTGAGGACTCCACTCTCCGCCCGCTGACTACATCCCTAGAAAGCAGCCCTGCCACTGGCCTGTTTTGGAGATGCCATACTCTAGAGCACACAGTTTGATTGGCTAGAATGACACTGGGCAGGAGGACCTTGTTGGAAACTAACATAGACAAGACACCTTTGTGAAAATCCCAGAATCTAGAGATGAGGCTGAAGCACACACCTGGACCACAGAGACCTAGAAGGAACAGAAGAAGGGTAAGAAGAGTGGATTCACATTGACCACATCGCTGCTCCCATAGGCCAGCATGGTACTGTACTGAGAGACCCCTCCTGATCATACTGTTTCTCCAGTAGGAAAGGAGAGCCAACATGGACATCTAGCTTCTGCAGCATTGTGGGACACTTCCTGAGAGGCCCTGTTGGGTCTTACTATATTAGAATCACTAAGGGAAACTTCCTAGTGGTAAAGAACACACCTGCCAATGCAAGAGACATTGAGACGCAGGTTTGAGCTCTAGATGGGGAAGATCCCCTGGAGAAGGGCATAGCAACCTACTCCAGTATACTTGCTTGGAAAATTCCATGGACAGAGGAGCCTGGTGAGCTATAGTCCAAAGGGTCACAAAGAGTTGGACAGAACTGAAGTGTCTTAGCACACATACATGCAAGGAAATCTTTAGGGCTGGGCCACAAGTGCTCAGAGATGGATAAGTTGGCGGGGCTTATAGCAACCAGCACTCAAGTTTTGGACAGTCATTTATACAGGCAGTGGCTCCCATGAAGAGATGCCAGCTAGCAGCTCTATTCATTTTAAGAGGGGATCTGATGGTCTTATTTGGACAGGGAGCTCAGTTGGCAGTTCTGATTGGCTTGGGTCCCCAGCTTAGGGGCCAATCTTGCTCAGTAACTGATTTTACAACCCTGCCTGGGCAGGGAAGCAAATTCAGAGCCTGGACCAACTGCTGAGAATATCTTTCACCCTCACCCTCCAGGAAGCCTGGCCTCAAGTCCCTAGAAACCTCAGAGCACACCTTATAGCCCATCAGAGTCGAGAAGCAAATCAGCAGCCCTGACAAACTGCTGAATATAGCTCCCAGGTCTGCTCAAGCAGGAAGTCTGCTCTGAGACCCTGGGAAGCCTCGAGTACATCCTTCAGCCCACCCAGGCAGGAAAGCAAATTCACAGCCCTGCTTAATTACTGAACGTGCCCTTCAGCACTGCCCAATCAGGAAGCCTGGCCATAGAAGCCAGGTAGCAGTGAAGCCCACCCTATAACCATCCCAGGCCCATCTGTTGAGCATGACCTCTGGCTCACCTGATCAGAGAACCTGAACAGTGACCTCAGATAGTCTCAGAGTCCAGCCAATTATACTGCCCAGACACAGAGTACAGCCTATAGCATGCTCAATTGCTGAGTGCAGTCTGCATCCTTGCCCAGGCAGGAAATTCAGCCAGAGACCCTTCCCAATCACAGAGGATAGCCTACAGTCCCACACAACCTGGACAGCTACCCAGTCCAACTGGAAACAGATGAAGCCCCATCCAACTGTGGGGTACAGCTGAAA
The DNA here is from genome assembly GCF_019923935.1 of Bubalus bubalis. Lineage (NCBI taxonomy): Eukaryota > Metazoa > Chordata > Mammalia > Artiodactyla > Bovidae > Bubalus > Bubalus bubalis. The sequence goes on along the minus strand of NC_059160.1, from coordinate 116,703,992 downwards.
GTCCCACCTAAACCAGAAACCCAGTCAATGACTTTGCCAAACAGCAGAGCAAAGACAGAAATTTGCTCAACTGCAGTAGCCTTGCTAAATTCAGAGCAAAGACTGCAGTTCTGCTTCCAAGCAGCAGCACCATCTGGAATATGGAGGTCTCACCTGAACAGGAACCCAGATTAAAGACTTGGCCAATCACGGAGTCCAACTCATGGCACTGCCCTGCAGGGTAAGACAGCTTGCAGCCCCATAGGAACAAAAATAATTGCAGAGCCCCACTTGTGTCCACACCTGACCACAGAGCGTGCCTGGCAGTCCTACTTGAACACAGAATATAGCTGGCAGGCCCATCCAACCATGAGGCCAAAAGAGTGACACCCCCAACCTCAGAGCATCAGCAATGATGCCACCTAACTAGAGAATCTGGCAGCAGTACCGTCTTGCCTGTGGATACTACCAGCTAACTCATTCAGAATCCCAAGCTAGGCTGAATGATAAAGATTTTTCCCTGCCAAGTTGAACTTGTGTAAACTGGAGAAAAGGACACTGCATCCCCAAATGTACCAATATCAATGCAAAAATACAAAGATCACAAAAAATCTGGTATACATAATGCCACCATAGGAAATTAATAAAGTTTCAATAAATGGTCACAGACATTCATTCAAGTGTTAGTCATTCAGTCATGTCCAACTCTTTATGACCCCAAGGACTGTAGCCTGCCAGGCTCTGTCCATGTGATTTTCCAGGCAAAGTCATCATAAGGAAATGAGTATCTATGAACTGATAAATAATTCAAGGTAATCCTATTAAATAAATTCAGCCAACTACAAAAAAAAAAAAAGACTAAACATGACTAAACAACATTAAAAATGCATAAAGAACATGAAAATTTTGAAAAGAAAAATAATTTTTAAAAAGCAAAAATTCTATATTTGAAGAATATAGTGACAGAACTGAAGAATTTAATAGAAATCTCCAAAGGCTTCTGTGTCCCAGTGGTAAAGAATCTGCCGGCTAATGCAGGAGACTAAGAGACACAGGTTTGTTCCCTGTGTTGGGAAGATTCCCTGGAGAAGGAAATGGCAACCCACTCCAGTATTCTTGCCTGGAGATTCCATGGGGAGAGGGGCCTGGTGGGCCACAGTTGATGGGGACACAACTTAGTAACTGAACACATCAAACATCCAAAGGCATATCAGGTCCAAACGAAGCTGCTCAACTACATGACCCCTATTCAACAAAACTAGAAGTTCTAGTTGGAGAGAGCACTGGCAACCCACTCCAGTGTTCTTGCCTGGAGAATCCCAGGGATAGGGCAGCCTGGTGGGCTGCCGTCTATGGGGTCGCACAGAGTCAGACACGACTGAAGTGACTTAGCAGCAACAGCAGCAGCAGAAGTTCTAGTTAGAGCAATTAGGCAAGAAAATTTTTTAAAAGGCGTCCAAATCAGAAAGGAATAAGTAAAATTGTCTCTGCCTGCAGGTGATAGGATCTTACGTATAGAAAATTCTAAAGACTAGGCCAAAAAACTGTTAGAACTAATGAATGAATTTAGCACTGATACATGCTACAAAATCAACATGCAAAAATCAGTTACATTTCTGTATATTAACAAGGAACTATTTGAAAAGAAATAAAATAATTTGATTTACAATGGTATTATAAACTAAAAACACTTAAGAAAAAACTTAATGAAAGACTTGAATAATCTATGCACAGGTATTTATAAGGCATTGGTGAAAGAAATTGAAGAATATGTCAATTAATAGAAGGATGTCCCATGTTAAATAGATCTGAATAATTAATATTGTTAAAATGTGCACACTATCCTTGGACAGCAAGATCAAACTAGTCCATCCTAGAGGAAATCTATCCTGAATACTCACTGAAGCACTGATGCTGAAGCTGAAGCTCCAAAACTTTGGCCACCTGATGTGAAGAGCTGACTCATGAGACAGACCTTGATGGTGGGAAAGACTGAAGGGAAGAGGATAAGGGAGTGGCAGAGGACGAGATGGTTGGATGGCATCACTGACTCAACGGACATGAGTTTGAGCAAGCTCCAAGAGATGGACAAGGACAGGGAAGCCTGGAGTGCTGCAGTCCTTGGGGTTGCAAAGAGGTGGACACAACTTAGTGACTGAACAATAACAACAATATATCACTTATATGTTAATAAAGCTGAAAAATATTAAAAAATAAGATTTTCCTTTTGCCAAATAAAGTATATGTATCTCTACCACATATATAATATTTATTAAAATTGTTATTTATTAAATTACAGTTTCAGCAAATATCCAAGAATAAACAACTAACCAAATCTTACCTAAATACAGTGAATTACTGATAAATAACAAATTTGCTAAAAACACATTTGAAAACTAAAGCATGATATTTTTATATAATAGAATGCCATTAAAAAACTTAGGTCAAAATGTACAAATTTCCAGTTATAAGATAAATAAGTTCTGGAGATATAGTGTATAGCTTCGTGACAAAAGTTAACAATATTCTATTGTATATTTGAAAGTTTCTAGAAGAGTAGATCTTAAAAGTTCTTATCATAATAAAATAATGTGTAACTATGTGAGGTGAATGATGTTAGCTAAACTTACTATGGTAAGCATTTCACAATATATATCTGTATCACATTATCACATTTTATATCTAAAACTAATACAGTATCATATCAGTTTTACCTCAATAAACTAGAAAAAAAGAAAAATAAAATCACATTGGTGTATGTTTATGGTATGGAAATTAATTCATGCTGTGTTAAATGGAAAAAGCACATTTCAAAATAATTATGATTTTCTTTTCTCACTATTCTAAGAAACAAAATTATTTTAGAAAATAATTATGAATATACTGCTATCTCTTCACTTAGAGAAAATAAGGTTATATACTTTATTACTCAGCAAAATTAGAATTTGAACATAAACTGGTTTGTGTCAGAGTTCTTGCCTATATACAGAAAATATATATATACTGGTTTGTGGTGATCTATATTTTGTTGACTTAATTTTCCATTTATTTGTATTACATTTGTTATAAAATATAATTGATTATATAGTAACACATATTTCAAAAAAAATTTTATTCAAAATCAACTTGCTTCATTTTTCTCCTAGGAGAATTACATACACACAATATGTTTTATTTATATGTCAAAAATATAACAAGCATTGTGTTTGGGATGAGACTATTATCTTGATCATACCATAGGATATTAAGGAGGTATTGAAAATACCTAAAACCATACCTTAACATGGTATCAATATTTCTTTGAGGCTCTAATGAATACATTGGGCCTGTGAAACTGGCAATGGATTTTGCAAACTTAAGTTAGCTAAATATTTTGTGTAGAGTAAGTGCACAGAATAGAACCAATGAGGTCACTGTAGTTGACTAGAAAACCAGACATTCAGTTAGGGGTTTCTCAACTTATGAGTCATTCCCATAATTCGTTAGATTTTATTTTGAAGATTACTTTAAGTTATTTTAATATTTGGATCATTCTTTTATCAATATTTTCAGTGAAACTCCCTGTTGAACTTTCTTTTCTGCACTAGAATTCTGCTGCCAGATTTCAAAATGTTCAAAACTGAAGACTAGAACAGCTACTGATATTCAAATTTTCTAAGAAAAGGAATACTTGTTAGATAAATTCTGTTCATTTGTATTAATATAATAATTTAGAACAAAATCCATTAGTGTCTTACCATTTTTACTGAAGCATATAAAATCTCACTATAGATTTCTTGATTGAATTTTCCACACTTCCTGATAATTGCCTTTTGTCATTTAAATACTTATTGTGAAAGGGCAAAGAACAAATTTAATTTAGCATCTAATTCTGAGTGGATCTGCTCAGTGTTATGGTAATAGTCCAGTTAAATAAGGTGAGGTGTATAGGGTTTATTAAGTTCTAATTCCAGAATGTAAGCACTCTTGTAAAAGAAACATAATTTGATGTTTCTGACACTAGTTCCATGGTTGAGAACACATTTATAAAGACACTCATTTCTTAGTATGTGCATTTAGATAGAATAATCCCAACCTGCCCATTTATGGTTTAGCTGTGCCTCATTAAAAACGTCAGCTAGTGCAGAAGCCAAATGGGTTTCTCTGACACTAACAATAATGGAAAGTTTACAGGTATCTCTCAATATGATTCATTTTGCCTCAATATAGGCATTTTTCATTACTGGTTTAAACAAGTCTTAAAATTTTAGTGAAATAGACTTTTTGAGTGCTTACAAGATGTTTGTGTGCGTGTGTGTGTTCACATGTATGTAGTGGTAGTGTGTAGTGGCAAGTTAAAGTCTAATATTCATCTGTTCAAAACATTATAAAAGGAAAGAAGTACTTCATTTTTTCCGTACATAGATTTGGACATTTTAAAGAAATAATCTACTAATAAAATAAATTCTTATTTGCATTAAGAAATATTTATTATGTAAATAAACATTTCTATCTATATTCTAAAATCTATGAATTATTTTTTAGCTTATAGCAATGTAAACATGAGTCTCCTTTAAGTGACTACTATAATTACATTAATTTATTATAGTCAATAAGTTAAGTTGTTTAATATTTAGTGTTCTACACTTTGTAATTAATTATCATGCAATCAACATACTTACATCTATTAACCATAATTTAAAGAAGTACTGTGTCATCACTCTTGTCAGATTTAATTTGATGAAATTTACTTCATTCTTATTAATTTACTTAGGAAAAGATTTCTGTGGTACACAATGAAATGAAAATATGATGAAGAAAAAAAATCATTTCATGTGGGTATACACATCAGAGGGAAAATAGTTTATAAAAAGTAGCAGGGAAAATATGGTCATAATATTAAAATCCTTTTTACTTCAAGTTAAACATTTATCTAACATTTTTGATATAGAGACAGTAATCACAAAGAATTATTATTGTTTTTTTAATATCAGATTCATTTTGATGTATGGCAAAACCAATACAATATTGTAAAGTTAAAAAAAGACATAAAAATTTTTAAATTTTGATTTTTAAAAATTTTAATATTTTTAATCTGGTAGTTAAGACCAGATTTCCTTTTTTTTTTTTTTTTTTCAGCTTTCTAACCTTTAGAATTTGGAGCTACCCAAATTCTATACCAATTGAGCCACCAATACCACAGGTAGCTCAGCAGTAAAAATTCACCTGCCAAGGCAGGAGATGAGGAGACATGGGTTTGATCCCTGGATTAGGAAGATCCCATGAAGTAGGAAATGGCAATCCGCTCCCATATTTTTGACTAAAAAATCCCATGGACAGAGGAGCCTGGTGGGCTACAGTTCCTGGGATCTCAGAGTCAGACACGACTGAGTGACCGAGTATACATACAACCTTTAGAATTTATCAGAATTTACATAACTGTGAAGGATAAAATTGCTACCTTAAAATTCTGGATCTAAGCAAGATACTCTGTGTGAGATTTAAATAAAAACAATTTTGTGACAAAGGCTGAAGCAAATTATGCCAGTCACATCCATTTTTCTTAAAAAATAATGTTGCCATTAATAAATAAAGTACTTTAGCCAAAGGAAACATAAATTTATGAATGTGAGAAATGAAAGATATTTTAGGAATAAAGTTTTAAAAATATATTTGAATCTCAACAATAGCTGAAAATGCACATATGAAGCTTCATGAAAATAATAAGACATTAAGAAAGTGAAGCATTTATTAAAAAAAGGAAAGCATGATATCTGTATTAACATCTCCATCAGATTAGGGAGAAGGGAAAACACCCAAATAAAAGTGTGCTGAAGCCATTGCTGTTATGGAAAAGTAGGTAATGATAGCATTTAATTATTAATATCAAAAATTAATTTAGGGAATACCAGACCACCTGATCCACCTCTTGAGAAATTTGTATTCAGGTCAGGAAGCAACAGTTAGAACTGGACATGGAGCAACAGACTGGTTCCAAATAGGAAAAGGAGTATGTCAAGGCTGTATATTGTCACCCTGTTTATTTAACTTATATGCAGAGTACATCATGAGAAACGCTGGACTGGAATAAGCACAAGCTGGAATCAAGATCACCGGGAGAAATATCAATAACCTCAGATATGCAGATGACACCACCCTTATGGCAGAAAGTGAAGAGGAACTCAAAAGCCTCTTGATGAAAGTGAAAGTGGAGACTGAAAAAGTTGGCTTAAAGCTCAACATTCAGAAAACGAAGATCATGGTATCCAGTCCCATCCCTTCATGGAAAATAGATGGGGAAACAGTGGAAACAGTGTCAGACTTTATTTTTCTGGGCTCCAAAATCACTGCAGATGGTGACTGCAGCCATGAAATTAAAAGACCCTTACTCCTTGGAAGGAAAGTTATGACCAACCTAGATAGCATATTATAAAGCAGAGACATTACTTTGCCAACAAAGGTTGATCTAGTCAAGGCTATGGTTTTTCCTGTGGTCATGTATGGATGTGGGAGTTGGACTGTGAAGAAGGCTGAGCGCCAAAGAATTAATGCTTTTGAACTGTGGTGTTGGAGAAGACTCTTGAGAGTCCCTTTGACTGCAAGGAGATCCAACCAGTCCATTCTAGAGGAGATCAGCCCTGGGATTTCTTTGGAAGGAACGATACTAAAGCTGAAACTCCAGTACTTTGGCCACCTCATGTGAAGAGTTGACTCATTGGAAAAGACTCTGATGCTGGGAGGGATTGGGGGCAAGAGAAGAAGGGGACGACAGAGGATGAGATGGCTGGATGGCATCACTGACTTGATGGACATGAATCTGAGTGAACTCCGGGAGATGGTGATGGACAGGGAGGCCTGGCATGCTGCGATTCATGGGGTTGCAAAGAGTCGGACATGACTGAGCGACTGATCTGATCTGATCTGATGGATGTTAAATATCTAAGAGCTGAAAAGACTACTCTTAATAGAGGCTGTAATAATTTTCTAGGGCTGCCAAAACAAAATACCACAAACTTGGTGGCTTAAACCAGGGATCTCTAATCTCTGGGGTTTAGTGCCCGAGATTTGAGGTGGAGCTGATATAATAATAATTGAAAGAAAGTGTACAGTGGAATGCTGAATCATCCCCAAACCATCCACTCCACCTCAGTCTGTGCAAAGACTGTCTTCCACAAAACCAGTCTCTGATGCCAAAAGAGCTGGGGACCACTGTTCTCACACATTCTAGCCCAGACGGTAAACAGCCTGCCTGCCAGTGCAAGAGACACAGGAGACTCGAGCTCCATCCCTGGGTCAGGAAGATCACTTGGAGAAAGGAATGGCTTTTACCTGGAGAATTCCATGGACAGAGGAGCCTGATGGGCTACAGTCCATGGGGTCTCAAAGAGTTGGACACAATTGAATGGCTAAAACTTAACACTTCCATTCTGGAGGCCGAAGTCTAACATCAACATGTTGGCAACTCTGGTATCTTTGGAGGGCTCTTCTTGGCTTGCAGATTACTGCCGTCAGTCACTCTGTAGCATCGAGTAGTCTGTTCTCTGTGTGCATGCAAAAGTTTCTCTCCTGAGACTGAATCTTCTCTTCATACATGAACACCAGTCCAATTGGATTAAGGCTCACTTTAAAGGCTTCATTTTAACTTAATCACTTCTTTAAAAGCTCTATCTCCAAATACAGCCAGATTTTGACATAGTAGGAGTTAGGGCTTCAACATCTGAATTTGCCGGACAGGGAACACAGTTTAGCCCATTAATAGGGCTAGAACTTACATGCTACAAGGGGAAACGGTATACATAAAAAGTGAAAAAAGAAAGTAAAAAGCATTATATGTTGAAAGAAATAGCAGACAAATAAGTAAATAAATCAGTGGTCATAGTAAAACAAAACTATAGTCAAAGCTATGGTTTCTCTAGTAGCCATGTGCTAAGTCGCTTCAGTCGTGTCCGACTCTGTGTGACCCCAGAGACGGCAGCCCATCAGGCTTCCCCATCCCTAGGATTCTCCAGGCAAGAACACTGGAGTGGGTTGCCATTTCCTTCTCCAATGCATGAAAGTGAAAAGTGAAAGTGAAGTCGCTCAGTCATGTCTGACTCTTTGCGACCCCATGGACTGCAGCCCTCCAGGCTCCTCTATCCATGGGATTTTCCAGGCAAGAGTACTGGAGTGGGCTGCTATCGCCTTCTCTGACAGATGTGATAGGTGGACCATAAAGAAGGCTGCATACTGAAGAATTGATGCTTGTGAATTTTGGTGCTGGAGAAAACTCTTGAGAGTCCCTTGGACTACAAGAAGATCAAACCAGTCAATCCTAAAGGAAATCAACCCTGAATACTCATTGGAAAGACTGATGCTGAAGCTGAAGCTCCAATGCTTTTGGCCACCTGATGGGAAAAGCCGACTCATTGGAAAAGGCCCTGATGCCGGGAAAGATTGAACACAGGAGAAGAGGGCAGCAGAGGATGAGATGGTTAGACAGCATCACCCACTCAATGGACATGAATTTGAGCAGACTCCAGGAAATAGTGAAAACGGGGAAACCTGGCATGATCCAGTCCATGGGGTTGCAAAGAGTCTGATATGATTTAGTGACTGAACAACAACAGATAAATGTAAATAGGTAGAGGAAAAAGTCATTCAAAATTAGACTGAAAAATATATCATCAAAACACAGAAACTTAACATGCCCACACCAAATAATACAAAAAAGATAAAAATCAAGGAATGGGAACCATGGGAGAACACACTTATTAACTTTCAAAGTTAAGAATTAATATATGGCAAGAAGAAATTAGATATAATAGAAAATAAATGTGCCACCAATAATGAAGTGTGAATTGTAACTAAATGTGCTTTTAAAGCGAGAAGAGATAAAATTCAAATGTAAGTGGACAGGATAAAAACTTTCATTATAATATGAAATCTACCATGGGAAACACAAGCATATATGGTAAAATCAAAATAAAGGTATATAACAATAGCATTTCAGGGGCTGTTTTTGGCAAAATACTATACAAAGTAATTTCGACAGATAATGTAATCTGAGTTTTAATTTCTATGTAATGCATAGAGAATGGTGCAGAAACATTCACTGCCTGCCACAGAGCATTAGGTTCCACCTTTCTTCCTGCTTGATATGTTTCTGGTATATATAATATTATATATTTTTATTGTTTTATGAAATCACCCTTCTTTCCCCTCCACAAATAATTTATGTAAATTTTATTATTTTATTAAATTTCCCTCCTCCTACACACACACATATATCTCTTCTTGCTTTAAAAGCACATTTAGTTACAAATCACACTTCATTATTGATAATGTATGCTGCTGCTGCTAAGTCGCTTCAGTCGTGTCCGGCTCTGTGCGACCCCATAGACGGCAGCCCACCAGGCTCCCCTGTCCCTGGGATTCTCCAGGCAAGAACACTGGAGTAGGTTGCCATTTTCTTCGCTAATGCATGAAGGTGAAAAGTGAAAGTGAAGTCACTCAGTCCTGTCTGACTCTGAGCGACCCCATGGATTACAGCCTACCGGGCTCCTCCGTCCATGGGATTTTCCAGGCAAGAGTACTGGAGTGGGGTGCCATCGCCTTCTCTGATTGATAATGTATACTTCTCAAGAATTAAGGATTATCATAAAAGAGAAGTGCTATAGTAGATGTGTTTTGAAATTATAGGATTTTGTTTTTTCCATGAAGGTACACAATCAGAGCCATCAAAATGTAATTTTTACATGGAATTGCAGCATCCTTTTTGTGGAATGAAGCTAAAAATTTCTTTCTCTGAGAATTCCTCCTAAACCATACATATGTGAGGGTATGAGCAATTTTGCACTGTTTATTCTATTTATACAAGTTGAAAACAATTGGAAGAGAAAGAATTACAAGGAATAGAAAAAAAATCTTCAAACACACACACACATATCCTGAATAGAATAATCACATCCATGTAAATATTTCAATTTTAGGCTATATAGAATTTTAATTTCTATACTATCTCCCAGGTTGCATGGAAGATTCGATATTGAGTTTCTCTCAAATATTTCTTAATGCTGAAGAATGAGACAAATGTTTCTTTGAAGAACTTATACCACACTTACACCAACTTTATAGATAAGGCAATGTCATGCAACAGTCATCCTTCTCTTTATATTACTTTTGACCCATTAAAAAAAAAGACTGTGTTTCCAAAATATGCTAATATCTATCTTATCAAATATTTTAAAATTCAGTTTAAAATATTAGTGAAAATAATATTGACTCTCAAAAAAACATGTAAATCTGAAACATTCAGGCAGATTCAAGTATAGATAATAATTCTGTACAGCAAAACAGAAAGTAAAAGACAAAAAAAGCAGTAAAACATTGAAGATAGCCTAATATGTATCTTTTAATAATATATATGTAAATAATTGGAATATATTATATTTTAATAAGCTTTTTATAAAAGAATCATTTAGATTCATAAAAAAGTGGCAAAAATAACACAAATATTTAAGTACACTCTATTATTAAAGCAGAGATATTACTTTGCCAACAAAGGTCTGTCTAGTCAAGGCTATGGTTTTTCCAGTGGTCATGTATGGATGTGAGAGTTGGACTGTGAAGAAAGCTGAGCACCAAAGAATTGATGTTTTTGAACTGTGGTGTTGGAGAAGACTCTTGAGAGTCCCTTGGACTGCAAAGAGATGCAACCAGTTCATCCTGAAGGAGATCAGTCCTGGGTGTTCATTGGAAGGACTGATGCTGAGGCTGAAACTCCAATACTTTTGCCACCTGATATGAAGAGTTGACTCATTGGAAAAGACCCTGATGAGGATGAGATGGCTGGATGGCATCACTGACTTGATGCACATGAGTTTGGGTGAACTCTGGGAGTTGGTGATGAACAGGGAGGCCTGGTGTGCTGCAATTCATGGGGTCGCAAAGAGTTGGACACAACTGAGCAATTGAACTGAAATACCTAGTATTTGCTATTATTCACATCTCACATTAATATGGCAAATGAATCACAACTAATGAAATACTATTGATACATTATTATTAACTCAAGTTCATACTTTATCCACAGGCATTTTGCTTATTTGTTTCTTTTAACAGAATGTTCTTCTGTGCCAGGATCCTACTCAGAATAGCACATTATATTTAGACATCATGTTCCCTTAGACTCCCCTCAGATGTAACAGGTTTCAAATTTTTTTTTTTAAGTGTGAGGAATATTTACCAGGAAATTTGCAGAATGTCCTTCGTTCAAGATTTCAAGATTTTTCTGATATCTTTATCATGATTACAATGGAGTTATATAGTATTTCGAGAGGAAGATCACAGAAGTGAAGTGCCATGCTCATTGTATCATATCAAGGTTACATATTATCAGCTTTGTTGAGTTTAACCTTCATCAACTGGTTTAAAGTAATGTCTTTCAGGGTTCGCCACTGTAATATTTATCTGATTTATTTTCCTCTCTTCAAACTGTGCTTTTTGAAGGTCATTCAGTTCAGTTCAGTTCAGTCGTTCAGTCATGTCCGACTCTGCAACCCCATGAATCACAACATGCCAGGCCTCCCTGTCCATCACCAACTCCCAGAGTTTACCCAAACTCATGTCCATCAAGTCAGTGATGCCATCCAGCCATCCCATCCTCTGTCATCCCCTTCTCCTCCTGCCCCCAATCCCTCCCAGCATCAGAGTCTTTTCCAATGAGTCAGCTCTTCGCATGAGGTGGCCAAAGTATTGGAGTTTCAGCTTCAACATCAGTCCTTCCAATGAACACCCAGGACTGATCTCGTTTAGGATGGACTGGTTGGATTTCCTTGCTGTCCAAGAGACTCTTAAGAGTCTTCTCCTACACCACAGTTCAAAACCATCAATTCTTTGGCACTCAGCTTTCTTTATAGTCCAATTCTCACATCCATATGTGACTACTGGAAAAACCAAAGCTTTGACTAGATGGACCTTTATGTCTCTGCTTTTCAGTATGCTGTCTAGGTTGGTCATAACTTTTCTTCCAAGGAGCAACCATCTTTTACTTTCATGGATGAAGTTACCATCTGCAGTGATTTTGGAGTCCCCCAAAATAAAGCAGTCTTTCACTGCTTCCATTGCTTCCCCATCTATTTGCCATGAAGTGATGGGACCATATGCCATGATCTTAGTTTTCTGAATGCTGAGTTTTAAGCCAAATTTCACTCTCCTCTTTTAGGTTCATCAAGAGTCTCTTTAGTTCTTCTTTGCTTTCTGCCATAAGTGTGGTGTCATCTGCATATCTGAGGTTATTGACATTTCTCCCAGAAATCTTGATTCCAGCTTGTGCTTCATCCAGTCCAGCGTTTCTCAGGATGTATTCTGCATATAAGTTAAATAAGCATGGTGACAATATACAGCCTTGACCTACTTTTTCCGCAATTTGGAACCAGTCTGTTTTTCCATGTACAGTTCTAACTGTTCCTTCCTGACATGCATACAGGTTTCTTAGGAGGCAGGTCTGGTGGTCTGGTATTTCCATCTCTTTAAGAATTTTCCACAGTTTGTTGTGATCTACACAGTCAAAGGCTTGGCATAGTCAATAAAGCGGAGAAGGCAATGGCACCCCACTCCAGTACTCTTGCCTGGAAAATCCCATGGATGGAGGAGCCTGGTGGGCTGCAGTCCATGGAGTCGCTAAGAGTTGGACACAACTGAGCGACTTCACTTTCACTTTTCACTTTTCTGCATTGGAGAAGGAAATGGAAACCCACTCCAGTGTTCTTGCCTAGAGAATCCCAGGGATGGGGGAGCCTGGTGGGCTGCTGTCTATGGGGTTGCACAGAGTCGGACACGACTGAAACGACTTAGCAGCAGCAGCAGTCAGTAAAGCAGAAGTAGATGTTTTTCTGGTTCTCTCTCGCTTTTTCAATGATCCAACAGATGTTGACAATTTGACCTCTGCTTCCTCTGCCTTTTCTAAATGCAGCTGAATAGAGTGAAAAAGCTTGGAAAGATTGAAGGCAGGAGGAGAAAGGATGACATATTTGGATGGCATGACTGACTCGATGGACATGAGTTTGAGCAAGTTCTGTGAGTTGGTGATGGACAGGGTAGTCTGGCATGTTGCAGTCCATGGGGTCACAAAGAGTTAGACATGACTGAGCAACTGACCTGAACTGAACAACATTTCATTGATATTTCAATAAAATACTGCTCTATTTTTGTTGAAAATTTTCTAGCTTTGGCTGATGGGAGCTCTTTAGTTTTATTCGTGTGTCCATTTGCCGTACTATAATTACTGAAGTTTTTTTTTTTTTTTTGAGTGGGGGCACATCCTTGTTGTCTTGGTACTACAAGATAATCAAGGGTCCTATTAGGTGTTTCCTGGCCCAGTTTCAAAGTCAGCTAGTTTTCTAAAGTGTCCTGACCTAAACCTAACCCTAACCCTAAGGGTTATTTTTACTTGAGAATGGTATTAGAAGACAAACTCAGCTGACATCATTCTTATGGCAGAAAGTAAAGAGAAACTACAGAGCCTCTTGATGAAAGTGAAATAGGAGAGTGAAAAAGCTTGCTTAAAACTCAGTATTAAAAAAACAAGGATCATGGCATCCAGTCCCATCACTTCATGGCAAATAGATGGGGAAACAATGGAAACAGTGATAGACTTTTTTCCTTATGCTCCAAAATCACTGCAGATGATGACTGAAGCCATCAAATTAAAAGACACTTTATCCTTGGAAGAAAAACTATGACAGTCCTAAACAGCATATTAAAAAGCAGGGGCATTCCCAACAAAGGTCTGTATAGTCAAAGCTATGATCTTTCCAGTAGTCATGTATGGATTCTGTTACGTCCATACATGGACCATAAAGATGGACCATAAAGAAAACTGAGCGCCAAAGAACTGATGCTTTTGAACTGTCATGCTGGAGAAGACTCTTCAGGTTCCTTTGCACAACAAAGTCAAAGCAGTCAATCCTAAAGGAAATCATTCCTGATGCTGAAGCTGAAACTCCAATACTTTGGCTACCTGCTGCAAAACATGGACTCAGAAAAAAACCCTGATTCTGGGAATGACTGAAGGCAGGAGAAGAAGGGAATGACAGAGGATGAGATTGGATGGTATCACTGACTCTATGGGCATGAGTTTGAGCAAGCTCCAGGAGTTGGTCATGGAGAGGGAAGTCTAGTGGGCTGCAGTCCACGTGGTCGCAAAGAGCAGACATGACTGAGCAACTGAACTGATTGATGCTTATTGATACTTAGGTGTCTTTGCTCCGAGGCTCTCTCAGCTGAGAGAGCTAGGAAATGTTAAATGTGTATACTAATTTATGCATGTATATAAATTTGTAAATAACTATATATATAATTATCTGTATTTATATTAAGTGAAAATGTGTTCATATTGATGGTTCAGACTCTAATCCATTACCACATAAATCATGCTAGTTTACTCTCTTTATCTTCAAATCCCTATTGCAAGAGTGAGAAACCTGATCCTTACCATCCATCAATTAAAACTGTTCAATGATAGTGTGCATATATGTGCACATATGTGTCTGTGTGTTTTCAAGGAGTTGGTGATGGACAGGGAGGCCTGGTGTGCTGCAATTCATGGCATTGCAAAGAGTCAGACATGACTGAGCGACTGAACTGAACTGATTTTTATGGGATACAATATTGTTAATGAGAGTGCAGTTCTAACTTTATCATTCATTTTACTGTATTAAAATTAATATTAAAATTTTAATTCATCTGTATTATTTTGCATTTCATCTTGGGTTCCCTTGACTTCTTAAATAATTTTTAAAATTTGCTACATTTAAGGTCAGTCTTTGTGCTGTAAAGTTCTATGATTTCTTTTTTTTTTTCATGTTTTATTTTTTTAATTTTATTTTATTTTTAAACTTTACATAATTGTATTAGTTTTGCCAAATATCAAAATGAATCCGCCACAGGTATACATGTGTTCCCCATCCTGAACCCTCCTCCCTCCTCCCTCCCCATACCATCCCTCTGGGTCGTCCCAGTGCACCAGCCCCAAGCATCCAGTATCGTGCATCGAACCGGGACTGGGAACTCGTTTCATACATGTGATTTCTGACCAATGGAGTCATGCATCCACCATTATAGTATTACACAAAACAGTGTTCCCACTCTAAAATCTCCTGTGTGTTTAGCTGTTCAATGCCCACTCTTTCCTTCTCTCCTTGTACCTGGAAACCAGTTTTATTTATTGCTTCTATAGTTTTGACTTTTCCAGACTGTCAAATCAGTGAAGTCATTTATTGTCTTCTCTTTTTAGAACTGGTTTCTTTCATTTACCAATATATATTTTGGTTTCCTCTATGTCTTTTCATTTCTTAATAACTTATTCCCTTCCATTGCCAAACAGTATTCCATTGTATAGATGTACTTCAGTTTGTTCATTCATATATTGAAAGAAATCTTGGTAGTTTCTGATACGTTTAGAAGCAGTGAAAAGTTCTAGTAATTTTCTGGTGGAGTCTTTAGGGTTTTCTATGTAGAGGATCATGTCATCTGCAAACAGTGAGAGCTTTACTTCTTCTTTTCCACCAGAAAATTACTAGAACTAATCAATGACTATAGTAAAGTTGCAGGATATAAAATCAACACACAGAAATCCCTTGCATTCCTATACACTAATAATGAGAAAACAGAAAGAGAAATTAAGGAAACAATTCCATTCACCATTGCAATGGAAAGAATAAAATACTTAGGAATATATCTACCTAAAGAATCTAAAGACCTATATAGAAAACTATAAAACACTGGTGAAAAAAATCAAAAAGGACACTAACAGATGGAGAAATATACCATGTTCATGGATTGGAAGAATCAATATAGTGAAAATGAGTATACTACCCAAAGCAATCTATAGATTCAATGCAATCCCTATCAAGCTACCAACAGCATTCTTCACAGAGCTAGAACAAATAATTTCACAATTTGTATGGAAAAACAAAAAACCTCGAATAGCCAAAGCGATCTTGAGAAAGAAGAATGGAACTGGAAGAGTCAACCTACCTGACTTCAGGCTCTACTACAAAGCCACAGTTATCAAGACAGTATGGTACTGGCACAAAGACAGAAATATAGATCAATGGAACAAAATAGAAAGCCCAGAGAGAAATCCACGCACATATGGACAGCTTATCTTTGACAAAGGAGGCAAGAATATACAATGGATTAAAGACAATCTCTTTAACAAGTGGTGCTGGGAACTCTGGTCAACCACTTGTAAAAGAATGAAACTAGAACACTTTCTAACACCATACACAAAAATAAACTCAAAATGGATTAAAGATCTAAACGTAAGACCAGAAACTATAAAACTCCTAGAGGAGAACATAGGCAAAACACTCTCTGACATACATCACAGCAGGATCCTCTATGACCCACCTCCCAGAATATTGGAAATAAAAGCAAAAATAAACAAATGGGACCTAATTAACCTTAAAAGCTTCTGCACATCAAAGGAAACTATTAGCAAGGTGAAAAGACAGCCTTCAGAATGGGAGAAGATAATAGCAAATGAAGCAACTGACAAACAACTAATCTCGAGAATATACAAGCAACTCCTACAGCTCAACTCCAGAAAAATAAATGACCCAATCAAAAAATGGGCCAAAGAACTAAATAGACATTTCTCCAAAGAAGACATACAGATGGCTAACAAACACATGAAAAGATGCTCAACATCACTCATTATCAGAGAAATGCAAATCAAAACCACTATGAGGTACCATTTCACACCAGTCAGAATGGCTGTGATCCAAAAGTCTACACGTAATAAATGCTGGAGACGGTGTGGAGAAAAGGGAACCCTCTTACACTGTTGGTGAGAATGCAAACTAGTACAGCCACTATGGAGAAGAGTGTGGAGATTCCTTAAAAAACTGGAAATAGACCTGCCTTATGATCCAGCAATCCCACTGCTGGGCATACACACTGAGGAAACCAGAAGGGAAAGAGACACATGTACCCCAATGTTCATCGCAGCACTGTTTATAATAGCCAGGACATGGAAGCAACCTAGATGTCCATCAGCAGATGAATGGATAAGAAAGCTGTGGTACATATACACAATGGAGTATTATTCAGCCATTAAAAAGAATACATTTGAATCAGTTCTAATGAGGTGGATGAAACTGGAGCCTATTATACAGAGTGAAGTAAGCCAGAAGGAAAAACACCAATACAGTATACTAACGCATATATATGGAATTTAGAAAGATGGTAACAATAACCCTGTGTACGAGACAGCAAAAGAGACACTGATGTATAGAACAGTCTTATGGACTCTGTGGGAGAGGGAGAGGGTGGGAAGATTTGGGAGAATGGCATTGAAACATGTAAAATATCATGTATGAAATGAGTTGCCAGTCCAGGTTCGATGCATGATACTGGATGCTTGGGGCTGGTGCACTGGGACGACCCAGAGGGATGGAATGGGGAGGGAGGAGGGAGGAGGGTTCAGGATGGGGAACACATGTATACCTGTGGCGGATTCATTTTGATATTTGGCAAAACTAATACAGTTATGTAAAGTTTAAAAATAAAATAAAATTAAAAAAAAAAAAAAAAGAAGAAGCAGTGAAAAGGATATCATTGTTTTGTTCCCAATTGGAGGAAGAAAATGTTTAGTTTTTCATCATTAAGTATGATGTTATCTATAGGTTTTGTAGATTTTCTTTGTCAAGTTGAGAAAGGTCCTCTCTATTCCTAGTTTCAATTTTTGTTATGAATGAGTTTATAATTAAAGCAAATATTTGCCTCTTTTTAAAAATTTTTTAAACTCTTTTTAAATTTTGCTTTATTGACTATGCCAAAGCCTTTGACTGTGTGGTTCACAATAAACTGTGGAAAATTCTGAAAGAGATGGGAATCCCAGACCACCTCACCTGCCTCTTGAGAAACCTATATGCAGGTCAGGAAGCAATGGGGAGGGAGGAGGGAGGAGGGTTCAGGATGGGGAACACATGTATACCTGTGGCGGATTCATTTTGATATTTGGCAAAACTAATACAATTATGTAAAGTTTAAAAATAAAATAAAATTAAAAAAAAAAAAGAACTGGACATGGAACAGCAGACTGGTTCCAAATAGGAAAAGAAGTCAGTCAAGGCTGTATATTGTCACCCTGCTTATTTAACTTATATGCAGTTGTTTAACTTCTATGCATCATGAGAAACGCTGGGCTGGAAGAAACACAAGATGGAATCAAGATTGCTGGGAGAAATATCAATAACCTCAGATATGCAGATGACACCACCCTTATGGCAGAAAGTGAAGAGGAACTAAAAAGCCTCTTCATGAAGGTGAGGGTGGAGAGTGAAAAAGTTGGCTTAAAGCTCAACATTCAGAAAACGAAGATCATGGCATCTGGTCCCATCCCTTCATGGGAAATAGATGGGGAAACAGTGGAAACAGTGTCAGACTTTATTTTTCTGGGCTCCAAAATCACTGCAGATGGTGACTGCAGCCATGAAATTAAAAGACACTTACTCCTTGGAAGGAAAGTTATGACCAACCTAGATAGCATATTAAGGAGCAGAGACATTACTTTGCCAACAAAGGTCCGTCTAGTCAAGGCTATGGTTTTTCCAGTAGGACGTATGGATGTGATATTTGGATGGTGAAGAAAGCTGAGTGCCGAAGAATTGATGCTTTTGAACTGTGGTGTTGGAGAAGACTCTTGAGAGTCCCTTGGCTTGCAAGGAGGTCCAACTAGTCCATCCTAAAGGAGATCAGTCCTGGGTGTTCATTGGAAGGACTGATGCTAAAGCTGAAACTCCAATACTTTAGCCACCTCGTGAGAAGAGTTGACTCATTGGAAAAGACCCTGATGCTGGGAGGGATTGGGGGCAAGAGAAGAAGGGGACGACAGAGGATGAGATGGCTGGATGGCCTTACCAACACAATGGACATGAGTTTGAGTAGACTCCAGGAGTTGGTGATGGACAAGAAGGCCTGGCATGCTGCGGTTCATGGGGTCGCAAAGAGTTGGTCATGACTGAGCGACTGAACTCAACTGAAAGATTTTGGTGCCAATTTATTTGATCATATATTTGTTTTCCTTTACCCTGTTAATGTAGTAAATTTTATCAGTTTCAGTTTTGAAATAGCTGTGCATTTATGAAAAACTCAGTTGATTTTAGCATATAATTTTTTTTAAATATTTGTGGTTAGGCTAATTTTTGGTTGAAAAATATTTTCATCATTGTCCAGTAGAGATATTGGTTTGTAGCTTTCTTTTATTGTCTTACTATATAATTTTGATATTAAAGTAATGCCAACTTCACAGAATGATTTAGTTGTATGCCCTCTTCCTCTATTTTCTGGAAGAATTTTGGAAGAATTAGTTAAATTTATTCCTTAAATTCAGTCGAATTCACCAATGAAATTATCTGAGTCTGATGTTTTCTTACAGAAGGTTAGTAATTTCCAATTTAAATTCTAAATAGATATATGGCTCTTTGTATTGACCACTTTTCTTTGTTTGAGTTTTGATATTTTGTGTCATACAAAGAAGTGGCCCATTTCATGTAAGTTTTTCCATTTATTATCAGAAAGTTGTTTATAGTTTTATTTTAATATCCATGACATCAGTAGTGATGAGTCCTCTGAGATTGGTAATATGTACATCTTTGATTTTTTCTTGGTTTTCTAAAAGTTTGTCAGTTTTACTGATTTTTTTTTTTTTCAAAAGAACAAGCATTTTGTTAGATCAATTTTCTCAACTGTTTTCCTTTTTCTCAATTCCATTGATTTCTGCTGAGGTTTTTATTTATTTTCTTCTGCTTGATTTAAGCATGTGTATCTCTCATTTTCCTAAGGAGAAAGCTTAGTATTGATTTTAGGTCTTTCTTCTTTCCAAATACATATATTAGTTGATGTCATAAATCTCCCCTCTAAAGCACTACACTAACTACATCTCACACATTATAATGTTTCATTTTATTTTTATTTAGTTCAATATTTTAAATTTATTTTGGGACTTTTTAAAGTCATTTTCTTAGTCATTGCCCTTCATTTTTTGTCTTCAAATAGCAGCATACTATTTCACATATGATGCAGGGACCTTTAACATTATTTCCAATTCTGCATTTTCATTCCCTTGCTATTTCTGTCATTTATTTAACTTCAACACATGTCATCATCAACCAATGCATTTTTATTTCTATCTCTTTATACAGTATTATTTTACACCAATATTTAATTTGCCTTCATTTTTCTTCCTTTTTCTAACACCTTAATTTTCTTTATATAAATCCAAGCTTGTTTCTGTCCTAAGAACTTATTTTTACATTTCTCTACTAGTCACAAGATCCTTCAGTTTTATTTTCATTTACTTTCATTTTTCAAAGAGAAAGTCTTTATTTCTCATTTACTTTTCAAGGATGATTTGTTTTATATACAATTCTAAATTTCTTCATTTTTTTCTTCCAGCATATTCAATATTTCACTCTATTTTCTGCTTGGGTGGTTTCTGACAAGAATAGGAAACCTGTTTTTCCTCCAGTTTTAAGTTGTTTTTTTTTTTGTTTTTTTTTTTTTTTTAATTTGGTTTCCTGAAATTTGATAGGATACACAGAGGGTTTACTGTTTGTTTATTTTGTTTTATTGGAAGTGCCTTTTTTATGTTCCCTGAGATGGTTTGGGGTCCATCATTAATTTTAGAAAATTCTCTATTTAGCTACAAATATCCTATCCAGAACTTTTCATCTTATTTCTCTATCTTCTCATTCTGATTTTCCAATTATGCATATGTCATACTTTTGAAATTGTCCCATAGTTCTTGGATGTTGTGTCCATTTATTTATCTGTTTTTCATTCCTTCTGTTCATTTCATCTTAGGAAGTTTCTATTGCCTTATTTTCAACAGTTCTATCTATCTGTTACCTATCTATCCATCTATCTACTTGTTTCTTGTTCAAGTAAGAAACAGTTATTCTGACTAGAATAAAAGAGGCTGTGTAGAATTGCCTGTGAATGCTCTGTGAATTATTATCAGAGGTCACTTAAGAATAGTTCCTCCCTCTCCAGAAGTGCTTGTCATTTGGCTTCATAACACAGCCTACTCCTACAGAATCCCATAATTTATAGCACTTAACTATCTGTCATACATAATGAGAAGAGATTTTTTAATATATTTGATAACAATTCAGCAAATTGTCAAACTGGATTATCAGCTCTATTAAAATTCAATCAGACACAATAAATGAGATGCTTGATTAATTTCACCGTATGTTGACTGTAGTTTGACTTCCCCTGGAGAAAAGAAAATATATATATATATACATATATATGTATGTGTGTATCTATATATATATGTTTGTAGAAAGAGAAGATACACACATTTTTTTTAGGAAGAAGTTTTATTTTGTCAACAGCAAATGTGTCTGGTACCTCTGCTTTTGAAATGTTTTAAATACTGTAATATATTTCTTAACATGGATTATTCATTGACATGTCCAGATCTCTTGTATATTTTCCCTAAATGTGACAGGCTAGATTTCTCATCCATGACATAAGTAAATAAAACTTGCTTTGAATATCTATAAAATAAGTAACTTACATGAATGTGAGGTTTCATCACAGAGTCAAATGGACCACATGGCCCATGTTTTTACGAAAGTGAAGGATTTCCCAGGTGGCACTGGTGAAAATTACAAGCAAATTTTTCTGGCTATAAGTGTAAATATTTTTCATCTCAAGGGGAAAAACCAGCTTTAAAAAATCACAAAGGAAATGGCTTAATTTTTGGAGACTGCATAGTTTCACTTTAGGACATAATTGCTAGTTATCAGGTTTCTTTGGGGAAAAATTTTTTTTTAAGTTTTATTTTTTTTTTTTTTGGCTTATATAAAGATAGCATGGTGAGATTCTACTCCTGTCTTAAAAGGTGAAATAACACCTATCCCTAAATAAAATATTTTATGTTGATTCCAAGGAAAAACTCACTATTATGAATGTCAGAAGACCAGGATTTAAATTCAAATTCCTATACTTTCAATTTGCTTAACTTTCATCAAATTATTTAATGTCTCTAAGTATTAGTTTTCTTATCAGTAATCCTGTTTAAGTAAACCTCACACATTACTCTTGTAAATATTAAACACAATTTTGTACATGAATCAACTTTCTAAACTTTAAAGGGCTATGCAAATGCAAAATAAAATTATAGCAATAATATTGTCATTGGTCTCATAGAGTTCATAAATCATAAGCATAATTGTATATTCAAAATATACTTGTCAGTGACATAAAACCATTTATATACAAAGTACATTTAATAAGATTTTTTGTAGTACTTTCTTATATCTCCCATCCCTGCAGGGCAAGACTACAACATTATATCTAATGTCAAATGTTGACATCACACAAAAGTAAATACTTCCCTCATACAAACTTTATAAAATGCAGAACAATTTAACATGAATGACTAACTTAAGTAAGACATGCTCCTGAGGCTTTACATAGATTTATGTAAGATTTATAACCTTGCAAATTAATTTATGCTATTACCACTTTAATTTCACAGATGCAGAAACCAAGGACTAAAAAGATTAAGTGATTACTTTAGTATCCTTTAGGTTAAAAAGTAAAAAATTCAACAAGAAACTGTGATTCTGGGATCCACAGTATGAAGCAATATACTATAACACCTTTAAAATCTAGACTGAAGTATGGAACCAAACTCAGATACTCAGATTTTAACTATTATTTTTTTTTATTTCAAAAGTATTATTTTTAGCCATTCAGGTTAAATGGCATACTATGTCACTAATGGGAAAACAATGTCAGAGCTACAGGAATAATAGTTGAGAGGCTGGAATATGTGCTAAATGCTTACATGACTGCTGTTGAGTAATTCTTAAAATATTATAGCTATTTTAATCTCCTTTGATGAAAAAAGGATAAATTTTTAGAATCAAGTAAATCCCTATAGCTAGTGAGTTAAAGTAGTTGGGATTTAAGCCAATGTTTAGCCTGCATGTAACCACTACACCATCATAGCAATTTTAAAGATATTTCTTTAAAAATAGGCAATCATCTCTCTGTTACATATCATAATTTACCATCTAAATTAGATTAAATATTAATTAAACTCTATTATAAAAACAATTTTCAAAGAAAAATTATTAGGTACCTTTAAAGTTAAGTACTGTGTTTTGAAGGAAAGCTTAAGAATTTATAATCTTTTCTAAAGAATCTGGGCAGTATAGGTTGATACTTGGTTTTGAGATTTAAAGTAGAAGAACATAGATCCACTATTCTTTATTCTGCCTAATACAGAGGACTGTTGTGAGTAGAGAACATGAGATCAAATGTATTAATACATATTGAACACTTTAGAATGATCTAAAATAATTCGCTATGACTGAAGAATGAATAGTAAGGTTTAACAAAGATTTTGTTAGACGATTAGGAACCAATTGCTTTCATTAAGAGAAATCAATGATGTAACTTAATTAAATGCATATTAGTTGAAGAGTAGTTAAAGGCTGCATGGAAATTGACATTGAGAAACTAATTTGAAATCAGAGTCACAGATATAGCAAAAACATAGTCTTATAAAGGAGATTTTCAATAGGGCAAAAAAGGCTTTTTGGTGATTTAAAAAAAATAAATAATAACTATTAAAAATGTTACAGGACCATTTAGGCCACAGGACAGGAAAAGGTCAGTTTTCATTCCAACCCCAAAGAAAGGCACTGCCAAAGAATGGTCAAACTACTGAACAATTGCATTCATTTTACATGCTAGCAAGGTAATGCTCAAAATTCTCCAAGCCAGAATTCAACAGTACATGAACCGTGAACTTCCAGAAGTTCAAGCTGGATTTAGAAAAGGCAGAGGAACCAGAGAGCAAATGGCCAACATCCACTGGATCATTGAAAAAGCAAGAGAGTTCCAGAAAAGCATCTACTTCTTCTTTATTGACTACACCAAAGCCTTTGACCATGTAGATCACAACAAACTGTGGAAAATTCTTCAAGCAATGGGATTACCAGACCACCAGACCTCCTGAGAAATCTGTATGCAGGTCAAGAAGCAACAGTTAGAACTGGAATCTGGTTCCAAATCGGGAAAAGAGTATGTCAGGGCTGAATATTGTCACCCTACTTATTTAACTTATATTCAGAGTACATCATGAGAAATGCTGGGCTGGATGAAGCACAAGCTGGAATCAAGACTGCCTGGAGAAATAATAATAACCTCAGATATGCAGATGACACCACCCTTATGGCAGAAAGCAAAGAAGAAGTAAAGAGTCTCTTGATGAAAGTGAAAGGAGGACAGTGAAAAAGTTGGCTTAAAACTCAACATTCAGAAAACTAAGATCATGGCATCCGGTCCCATCACTTCATGGCAAATTGATTGGGAAACAATGGAAACAGTGAGAGACTATTTTTGGGGGCTTGAAAATCACTGCAGATGGTGACTGCATCCATGAAAGTAAAAGATGTTTTCTTCTTGGAAGAAATGCTATGACCAACCTAGACAGCATAATAAAAAAGCAGAGACATCACTTTGCCAACAAAGGCCCATCTAGTCAAAGCTATGGTTTTTCCAGTAGTCACGTATGGATGTGGGAGTTGGGCTTTGAAGAAAGCTGAGCGTCAAGGAATTGATGCTTTTGAACTGTGGTGTTGGAGAAGACTCTTGAGAGTCCCTTGGACAGCAATCAGTCCTGAATACTCATTGGAAGGACTGATGCTGAAGCTGAAACTCCAATACTTTGACCACCTGATGTAAAGAGCTGACTCATTTGAAAAGACCCTGATGCTGGGAAAGTTTGAAGACAGGAGGAGTAGGGGCCAACAGATGATGAGATGGTTGGATGGCATCGCCAACTCGATCAACATCAGTTTGAGCAAGCTGTAGGCATTGGTGAAGTCTGGCATGCTTTAGTCCATTGGGTCTCAAAGAGTTGGACATGACTGAGGGACTGACTGAACTGGAAAATGGTACAAATGAACCTATTTACAAGACAGAAATAGAGTCACAGATGTCAAAAACAAATTTATGGTTACCAAGGAGAAAGAGATAAATTGGTAGATTGGGATTGACATATACACACAGCAATATATAAAATCACTACAGATGGTGACTGCAGCCATGAAATTCAAAGACGCTTACTCCTTGGAAGGAAAGTTATGACCAACCTAGATAGCCTATTCAAAAGCAGATTCATTTTGATATTTGGCAAAACTAATACAGTTATGTAAAGTTTAAAAATAAAATAAAATTAAAAAAAAAAAAAAAACAACAACCAAAAGCAGAGACATTACTTTGCCAACAAAGGTTCGTCTAGTCAAGGCTATGGTTTTTCCTGTGGTCATGTATGGATGTGAGAGTCGGACTGTGAAGAAGACTGAGCACCGAAGAATTGATGTTTTTGAAATGTGGTGTTGGAGAAGACTCTTGAGAGTCCCTTGGACTGCAAGGAGATCCAACCAGTCCATTCTGAAGGAAATCAGCCCTGGGATTTCTTTGGAAGGAATGATGCTAAAGCTGAAACTCCAGTACTTTGGCCACCTCATGCAAAGAGTTGACTCATTGGAAAAAACTCTGATGCTGGGAGGGATTGGGGGCAAGAGGAGAAGGAGACAACAGAGGATGAGATGGCTGGATGGCATCACTGACTTGTTGGAGGTGAGTCTCAGTGTACTCCGGGAGTTGGTGATGGACAGGGAGGCCTGGCGTGCTGCGATTCATGGGGTCACAAAGAGTCGGACACGACTGAGTGACTGATCTGATCTGGTCTGATATATAAAATATGTAACTAATAAGAACCTACTGTATAGCATAAAGAACTATACTCAATAATCTTAATGACCTATATGGGAATAAAATCTAAAAAAGAGTGAACATATGTATATGTATAACTGATTCACTTTACTGTACAGCAGAAAGCAACATAACACTGTAAATCAACTTTGTGTGTGTGTTTGTATCTGTGAATGCTCAGTTATGACCAGTGTTTTGTGACCCCATGGACTGTATCCTGCCAGGCTCCTCTGTGCATGGAATTTTCCAAGGGAGAAGACTAGAGTGAGTTGCCATTTCCTACTCCAGGGGATTTCTCAACTCAGGGGTTGAACCTGGGTCGTTTGTGTCTCTTTTTTTGACAGGAGGATTCTTTACCACTGCTGCCATCTGTGAAGCCCCTACTCCAATAAAATTAATTAAAATAAACAAAAATCACTACCATATGTTATTCTGAGGAAAGGGATTCTAAGATCATACTTAAAAAAAAACACACACATATCTTTAAGTTGCTTCTTCTTCAAATAGTATCTGACTCAGCAGTATCTCTAATGGATTACTCTTTTCAACTGGAATAACCTAAAAGAAGCACTAATAGTTTGTTCCAAAAAATCATTCAATGAAAACTATTTCAATCACTTAATGTATCCTTTGTATTATTCAAGGTTTTAGTTAAAAACAAATATAAATTAAAATAAAGATCAAAACAAACTGACACGCATTCTCTTCCAGCCTGGTGGTACTTCTACCAATCATTATGAAAAGAGCATACCCAGTTAGCTGTTGTTCCTTAACTCTGGATTTTCAAATGAGAAATTTGTAGAGGAGACCTAAGACTGAAAATTGATGGCCTAGTCTAAAGCAGTTCTACCTCAGCAGAACCCTCAAAACAAGAGAGAACAATAAAAGGGAATTTGGGAGTTGATGGTTATGAAGCATTAGTATGGCAGGAAATAGCTCAGTTCAGAGACCATGAAGGAGCTATGCTCAAAACAGATACCTGCACTTTTCTAGCAAACACATGTGGGTACTGTGGCTGGGTATTTGGCTAGAATTCTGGGAACTAGATGCTAGAATCATGATGACTGTTTCCTCAAATGAGGTAGATACCTCTGCTCATTTCCTAACAACAACAACAAAATCAATTATTCACAGCAGCGGCTTAATCATGCTGCACTTTTCTGAACTGAAATCTCCTGTGAGACACCCAAAGATATTCTCATACTAATCTTGATGTTATGCCTGTATATGTTAAGTTACATGACAAGGAGAATTTTGAAGATAGAATTAAGTCTATGGGCCATGAATTGGAAAGTTATCCTGGACAATATGGGTAGATTAAATGTGATTCTGACTTTCAAAAATAGAAGAAAGCTTCAGTCAGAGAGATGACACTAAAGAAGAGGAATAACAGTTATTTATTTTTAAATGAATTTTTGTTGGAGTAGTGGGTTCACAGATGGCAGCAGTGGGTAAACAATCCTCCTGCCAATGTAATGTGAGTGGAACTCAATGCACCATTGCTGGATTTGAAAATGAAGGACTGAGACCACAAGAATACAACAGTTTGTAAATTGTACACTGCCTGCAGATACCAAGAAAACAATGACCATGGTCATTTCCATCAGTAAGGAACTTAGGCCTGCCAGCAATCTGAATAAACAAGAAAGTCAGTTCTTTCCCTAGAGTTTCCCAGAAAGCAATATAACCCTGCTGCCAAGCTTGAGTTTAGCATTACGGAACTCATTCTAGACTCTGACCCACAGAACTTCAAATGAATAAACCTGTGCTACTGAAAGCCACTAAGTTTGTGATAATTTGCTAAAGCAAAAAACAAACAAGGAAACTAACAAGAAACCATACACACATACATACATACATACACACACAAACAAAACATTGTATAGGTTTTTTATAATGTGTACATACCTGTGTATCATGACTAATGAATTGTGTATTACATTGCTTGATGTGCCAGTATATGAGAAGAGGAAACCGGGGTCTTCGCATTCCTCTTCCTCTGTACTTCTCTCTCCTGCTCTGAGCAACGGTCCATCAGTTCACAAATTAAAGTAAGAAGCAGCTTTAGTTTTATTAATAGAATTTTAAATTTCCATTCTTTCACATTTACATTACTGATAAATTTAAAACATTTACAATCAACTCTATAATTCTAATACCATACTCTATGTCTTGTCTATGGATCATTGTGTAAAACTAGAAGCCTAACAATATACATTATTTATAATGCTTTGACAATGCAAACGTGATTCACTGCTAAACCAGGAATTCCATCTATAGAGTAGCAGAAAGTCTCTTCAACAATATATATATATGTGCGCAATGTCAAATGAATTTATTTAAATTTAACTAATTAATTAAGTACTTTAACAGGTATTTATCAAGTGCTCACTATATAACAGGTTTTATCTGTCAGAAAATAAAAGCCATAAGCCACATTTACTTAAAATGTCACAATTATCTCATATCTTAATTTACTTCATATTCAAACAGGGCATTATTTTCTGGGTGTTTTATTCTGGCTTATCCAATTAAATTTCATTTCATTGTGTTACACAAAACATAATACCGTTGTCACCGTATCACTAAGAACTTTCAGCTTTTGTTGATACAATTCATGGACTTTTCTAATGTCCTTTCATTTTTGGTGGAAGAAAGCTAAACTCACCCAAACACTAAAATAAAAGCTGTATGTGTCCATACTCTACACAGTATACTCAAGGGTAGCAATCACATTCTGGAAACCCAAGCTCAACTTAATTGGCATTAGGTGCAACTATCCTGACTTATCTTTGGCATACTGGATTCTGAATGTCAAAAGTAATGGAGATGTATTTGTGTGTAAGTGTGTTTGTGTGTGTGTGTCTGAGACAGAGAGGAAAAAGAAGAAAGAGAATACAGATGTTTTTAATAGGTCACTATTGAATTCAGGAAATATCTAGGTTTTGAAAAATTCTTTGGAAAGATGGCGAAATAAATTGTGACATTAGTAACAGTATAAGCAATTTAACTTTTGTTTATAGTATACAGAAATCCAACAGATTTTTGTAAGTTAAATTTGTATCCCGCAAGTTTACTGAATTTATTAATTAGTTCCAGCATATTTTGGAGTCTTTGAGCTTTTCTATGTATAAGATCATGCCATCTACAAAGAGATGATTTTATTTCTTCCTTTCTGAATTGTATGAATCTTATTTCTTTATTTGCCTAATTCTCCTCTGATTTTATAATTTTAAGTAATTTGCATTTGTGATCAGAGATTTTTCTACTGCTTGATCAAATCTGTTATTGATATACTTCATTGTATTTTTCATTTCATTCACTGTATTCAACTCCAGAATTTGTTTTATTCTTTTTATGATTTCTATCTTTTCATCCAAATTCTCATTTTGTCCCTATTTTGTTTTTCTGATTTATTTTCAGTACCTACTTGTGTTCTTTTGGAGCTTGCTGAGATTCCTTAAAATAATGGATTTGAATTCTTTGTCAGGTAATTTATAGATCCCCATTACTTTAGATCCATTATTGGGAAATTATTATGTTCTCTTGGTGATGTCATATTTTCTTGATATTTCCTGGTCCTTGAAATCTAAGGTTGCTGTCTTCACATTTAAAGAAACAGTCATCTCTTCCAGTCTTACTGATTTTCCCTTGGGAGAAAAATTACCTTCAGGCTAGCTAGAGATTGTGACCATCTCTCAGGCCTCTTCTATGGATTCACTCATCTCACAACACTTACTCCCTTTGGCAGAATTCTTAAGATTGTATGTTTTTTCTCAATCCCCCAAGGCCAGGCTAGGTTCAGAGGCTTTTGTTTTTGCTGGGGTAATCCCTTTAAATTCTTATTTTTTTGTGCCTTCACCGATCCCACAGAGTGGGCTGGCTTTCTGCATATATTCAGGAGCCATCTGCCAAGACTCAACATATCCACAGTAGTGGATCAAAGTCTTCCGTGGGTGAGAGGTGGAATGGTGGGTGAAACACTCATAGCATTTAGGGTTTCTATAGCCTAATAGTGGGGTCCACGGGCAAGCAGTTTGTGGTTAAGCTCCCTGATTGGGTTCATGATGTGTTTAGTAGGATCTACAGATGTTATCTAAACCTGGTTCTCCTAGCCTCTTTCAATTCACAGCCATGCTATTCATGGCTTGCCTTATTACTCTTTTTTGGAGAAGGCATTTATTTACTTTTCACTGTGTTGGGTCTTCGTTGTTGTGCAGGCTTTTCTCTAGTTGCTGTGAGCATGGGCTACCCTTCACTACTTTTCACAAGGGTGGCTTGTCTTGTTGTGGAGCACAGGCTCTGTGACATGCGGGCTTCAGAAGCTGTGGTATCTGGGCTCAGCGGTTGTGGTTCCTGAACCCAAAAGCACAGACTTAGTAACTGTGGCACATGGGCTTAGTTGTTCCCTGGCATGTGGGATCTTCATGGACCAGGGATGAAACCCTTGTCTCATACATACTGGCTGATGGATTCTTTACTACTGAACCACCAGGGAAGCCTCACCTCATTATTTTTGTTGAGGAAAGAAAAACATGACCTCTTGACCAGAACTCCACGTGTCTGGGATGCTGAGCTTTAACTGGCTCCTCTGTCACTTTCCCGCTTGGGAGAAAGCACAGGCTTGACACTGAATTGTGCTGCTCTGAAGGACGGGTGACATGAGT
This sequence comes from Bubalus bubalis, assembly GCF_019923935.1. Lineage (NCBI taxonomy): Eukaryota > Metazoa > Chordata > Mammalia > Artiodactyla > Bovidae > Bubalus > Bubalus bubalis. Next base: position 116,673,576 of record NC_059160.1, on the reverse strand, counting down.
AAAGGGAAACCATTCTTCTGGCCCTTTTCAGTGTGTCTATTCTGACTTTTTTGCCCCATCAATGTGATGGAACCTCTCTTCGAAATTCCCAGACTCCCACAGAGGTACTCTTGTTTGTGGGTGGTAGTGAAAATCAATGTTCTGAGAGGAAATGGCAGTAGAAAACTCATATTCTACCATCTTGCTGATGACATTTCTCCATTAAAACATTTTTTATCAATATTTAGTCTGTTATACTTCTTGCAAGCATGAGCCTTGTCCAATTTGTCTTTCTGTTACATAATAGGCAATGATATTTTCTTAGCAAATTACATCATAGGTAGACAATGATGATATAAATTGATGGGTAGATGCTCTGAGGTACTCTAGCACATGGGCTCCAATAATTTCTGCATAAAATTTTTGCAAGATATGGAGAAGACCATCTTTCATCTCCACAAACACGGAGAGAAAACACCCATCTCCAGTGTTCTTGAGGTCTCTGAGTATAATTTCTAAACTATTTCATATATTTAAAAAGTTAAGCATAAATTTCTTTTGATAAAAAATCTGTCTGTTCTATGAAACAACTGGGGAATTCAGAAATTACTCAAATGAAAGAGATCATATTTTCACTTCCATATATACCTAGATAAATGTACAAACTTCATAAAATAGGCCCCCGAGTCTCATTTTTCTTTATCTAATTTATAAACTGAAATGCGACGATGCAAATGGGATTTTAAACATTTATAAAACTTGTAAGTGATGGGTCATATTTCAGTTCTGAAACAGTTGTTACCAGACTTGCATTTTTGTGTCATTTATTCCACATACCAGAAATTTTTACTTTAGTCAAATTACTTAGCATATTTTCTTAATTATCAATGACATATATTTTTTCTAAAGGGAATATATATAATTTGTAACTACATCTTATGTGACAGTATTTAGTTTTGTTTTCATCGATGCTATAGTTTAATTATAGTCCTCTTAAAAATTCTAAGACATCTTAGATTCCAGAAAATATATTACACCATTCATTGTTTTCACAGATATTTATTCAGTATCTACTCAGATCTAGACTCTGTGTAGGCACTAGATATGTAACAATTGATAAGACAAAAATTATGTCTGTTCACTGTGGTAGAGAAAAGTATCATTGCCACCCAAACTAGAGACTTTTATATTTGAGTATTTTATTTCTATATATCCTATTTAAAGAATCAATTCTGATTGTTCTTGTTCCACATATTTTTATTTTAAATCTAGTTTACATATAGTTCGAAAGATTGCTTAGGAGCAATTGACTACTATTTGCACTTTAAGGAATTGTCCTGAGACTCCAAGGCATCTTATTTTAGTGATACAACTCTCTCAGTTTTTACATTTTGACACATTCCACCATGTTCTTTACAACATAATTACTTATAGTTCCAGAATGCCTGGCTCTTCGTAATCTTCTATGGTTCCTTTCTCTTTTATGGTAAATTCCTCTTTAGATGTTCCTGGACCAGATCATATCAATGCACCAGGTTATGTTCTAATGAAACTGGATCTCAACAGTGGTATAGTGAAATTCTTGTAACGTTTCCTCCCAGGGCACTCACTGAACCTTATGCAGATTGGGCCACCTCATCCCAGTGATCCTAAAATTCTCCAAGAATAAGGAAGAACAGAGGGCAGGTTTCCCCTTTCCAGCTTCCTCCAGAAGAACGGAGGCTCCAATGCCAGTGCAATATCAAAATCTGTAAACTACTCTTGGGGCACAGGCCCTAACTCAGAAAAATATTTATCATTGTCTAGTCGCTAAATCATGTCCAACTCTTTGTGATCCCATGGACTGCCTGTAGTAGCCTGCCAGGCTCCTCTGACCATGGGATTTCAAGGCAAGACTACTGAAGTGTGTTGCCATTTCCTACTCCAGGGGATCTTCCCAACCCAGGGGTCAAACACGTGTCTCCTTGAATTAGCAGGAGAATTCTTTACCATTAAGCCAGGGTAAAACTTCTGACTTAATGTCAGTCTAGTTTACACTTCTTACATATGAATTCCTAAAAGTTATCATTCAAATTATTATGTGCAGGATGATTATGCTACTAGAAATAATATCTTTGAAAAGTTTAAATGTAAATTGTTCTCTCTGAAAGTAATTAAAAACAATAAGAAAAAAAAGCAGTTGAATTTAACTGTTTAAATATCACTCAAGTTGCTTAAATAAACAGTTCAATAATAGGAAAAAAAACAACAATAAATAGCTATTTTATGAACTCTGCCCTCAATACTGGCTGAAGTACATTTGTGTAATAGAAGGTGTTTTGTGTAGAAATAAAAGAACTACACTGCTCATATCATTTCAGGGAATGATTTGTGAAGGGGATGCCACACTTGAGTACAGAAAATGAATAAAGCATAACCATGAATAGTCAGGATTGGGGAATTGTTACAAACGCCATGCAAGAACTTCTAATACCCACTGAAGCTGGCAAAGTTAGAGAGTCCAGGGAGTGTGATTATTGAAAAATGATGCTAGACTTATTAAAAGGGTTCAGATCATGAAATTCCTTGGATTTAAAAATATGATTTTCATTTTTATTATGAAATCAATGAAAAATGGCAAATGTCTTAAAGATAGAAAGAAAGAATTGAATTTGATTTTTTAGAATCCTAGCTCTATAGTACATGAGCAGACTAGATGCTATACAAGAATAGAGGCAATGAGATAAACTTAGGAGGATGTTTATATTTTTATGGTATATCTTCACATTAAATGTCTTTCTCAGGTTTGTCTACAGTGAATGACTCTGGAATTGTGATTGTTGGAAATGGTCTGACTTCCTAAACCAATGTGATAATCTGTGCCAAAAAAATCTGATTACAGCAGAGGAATAGAAAAGATTCCTTCCTTCTTCCTCAATGGCCATATTTTTATCAGACTTATTTGCTGTGTGTATTGCACATGTCATAAGCTCACTTTGTAAAGGTAAAATATTTTTGTTAATAAGAAATAAGCAAAAGAAGCTTAACATTCTTTGCATGTAAAGCAAAAGTATGATCACTGACTGGAAATTATTAAGGGACTGGGGAATAGACATCAAAGCCTATCAAATGAAACAAATAGCTCTTAAACAGAGGTAGTGAAGATGATCAAGGAAATTGATATATTGAGGAAATCAATGTATCACTGCTATCTGTAATACAAGCTTTCCTAAGGTCAACAGCCCACTCCTTTGGGGTGTCAAAGTGATTTCATTTTAGTTTCATCACTTATTAATTACAATCAAGGTGGATTCTGTATCCATCTTTATTACCATATCTCTGTCCACCTTTCCTAAAAAGTGTTCTAATCTTCTGAGCCTGGATCATGAAATTATACTAATAAATAAAACATTGAGGACACAGCCTTACCTCAGCACTTCATGAACTTTGTCTATGTGGAAAGATAGGGGAGTCCTGGTCAAAAACAGAACTGTCATAGAGATAACTTATGAGAAAGAGATAAGACTGATGAATTTATAGGATATGGGTACCATATATTTGGGTACATGATGTTAGAATTTGTGATAGTCTAGAAATAGAAAATATACAGTTGAAAGATAGCCAAGATTTGGTCATTATTGACCAAGATTTGGTCATTATTGGCCATATCAGGAGCTGGTTTTTTTTTTGTTTGTTTTTTTGTTTTTTTAATCCTAACATTGCTAGAACCAGCTCTTCAGTCTCCTTTGTAACAATGTACTTATTATAACGGCAATCCACTTTAGTATTCTTGTCTGGGAAACCCCATGGACAGAGGAGTCTGGTGGGTTACAGTCTATGGGGTTGTGAAAGAGTTGAATATGAATTAGCAACTAAATCACAAGAACAACAACTTATAAAATGAGGTAGAGTAAATATCTCCTATACTTTCAACCCCAGAATCATGTGAATCTATATTATAGTTCAGGGGAAAAATATATTTCTTTTTAAGTCTTCAGATATGCATTTTTATGTAAATATTTAGACAGACTAAAAGCATGGACATAAAAAGGCATATATGTAATAAAGAAATATATTCCAAATGAATGACAGAGGAATAAAATAAGACTATAATAAGAATAATTATCAGGAAGTACACCATAAAACATATAAAGACAAGATGGTATTAGATGCAACTGGGATCTATACAGGGTCAGAAGCTATTGCATGTTTAGGATAGAATTATAAAATATCTGACTATTAGGACTGATGAAATCTATGAAAGAGATAATCTTATACTTTTTAAAATAACAATTTACAGTAAATCCAAGGCCTATCATTTTTAGATAATATTGATCACCAGATAAAACTGCTCAATTTTCATCTTTTTTTCATCCATGACGATGTACAGGTATATAAAGAATAAAGAAGATGACTAATAAATGAATGAACAAATAAAGAAGAAAGAAAATAAAGCTAATGCCATCAGAAACCTAGGTTCCTTTCAGTCTTATCTGTCAATTTAGCTATCCTTACTGTGATGCAGAAGAAGGGTGTCCATCACAGCTCCGGGCATGCTATTCAACTAAATATCAATCAATGAAGAATTACACCATAGTAATCTCTTTATGCTAAAAAGAAAAAAATCCCAGAATCATCTCAGCAGACTTGTTCTCAAAAATGCTTTTCGGACTGCACTGCATCATTGGCTCATATATAAACATATCACTGTTAAGGAAAATGGAATTGTTATGACTGGTTGTCTATGGTTTTTTAGAAAAGGAAGGATTGCCCAAATATAATCATAAGATTACCACCACCAAGGAAGAAGTGACTAGCACCCGCAGCCGGTTTATCGCAGTCATGTGCCAGCCAGCCAGTCTTTAGTATTTCAGTCCAGCAGATGAACTATTAAAGATTAAATAAAATGCATATTTTCTGCTCTTTAAAAATTAACATGTTTGGAACAAATCAAAATGTACACAACAGTACAAAAGTATATGCAGAGGTAATATATTTATGAATCAATTTAATTGTAAAAATCAGCCACCAAAATATCTAATATATTAACTAAATTTTACCAATATATTTTGCTTAAGTGAATATTTCCAAAATGTCTTTATTGCAACATGTAATTAGATTTTTAAAATATTTCTGATTTATTCCATTTTGCATACTAAGTCTTTGAAATTCAGTATGTATTTATACTTAAAGCATATCTTAACTTCAAGTATTCTCTTGAAGTATTTGAAACACATTTCAGTTTTAGGTGTTTAAAAGACATGTGTGGCTAATGGTTGCCATACGGGAGAAACCAGAAAATGTTTCTGGGAACCATAGCTTTTGTAACAACATATCAATTGGATATCTCTCTCCTTAATTCTCAGGAATTGTATGCAAGTGTTAAGAATGATTTAGGTATATTCAGGAGAATTTAACAAAGTCTTCTCCTCCTAGAAGTGAATATAAGCAAAACATTCTCTGACATGAATTGTACCAATGTTTTCTTAGGTCAGTCTCCCAAGGCAATAGAAATAAAAACAAACAAACAAAAAAAGGCAAATTAGGCTTAATAAAACATAAGCTTTTGCACAGTGAAGGAAACCATAAACAAGTGGAAAATGCAGCCTACAGACTGGGAGAAAATATTTGAAAATGATGTGATTAGCAAAGACTTAATTTCCAAAACATACAAACAGCTCGCATAATTCAATAATAAAAATCCAAACAATCCAATCAAAAAATGGACAGAAGATCTAAATAGATATTTCTCCAAAGAAGACATACAGATAGCCAACAGGCACAAGATGCTCAACACTGTTAATTATTAGAGAAATGCAAATTTAAATACAATGTTATATTACCTCACACCAGTCAGAACAGCCATCATTAAAAAGTCTACAAGCAACAAATGGTGGAGATGTGGGAAAAAGAGAACCCTTTTATACTGTGGTAGAAATATAAATTGAGGTAGCCGCTATGGAAAACAGTATGAGCTCCTCAAAAAACTAAAAATAAAATTGCCATATGATCCAGCAAAACTTCCCTGGTGGCTCAGATGGTATAGCGTCTGTCTACAATGCAGGAGACCCGGGTTCAATCCCTGGGTTGGGAAGATCTCCTGGAGATGGAAATGGCAACCCACTCCAGGATTCTTGTCTGGAAAAGTCCCATGGACAGAGGAGCCTCTTAGGCCACAATCCATGGGGTTGCAAAATGTTGGGCATGACTGAGCAATTTCACTTTTCCAGCAAAACTACTCCTGGGCATATACCCCCCAAACCCCATAATTTGAAAAGATACATGCATCCTTATGTTCATAGTAGCAGTATCTACAATAGTGAAGACAAACAAAGCAACATAAATGTCCAATGACAGGTGAATGGAGAAAGAGGGTGTCGTTCCTAAATATAATGGAATATTACTTACACATCAAAAGGGAGATAATGCCATTTGCAGCAACATGGATGGACCTAGAGATTACAGTAATAAGTGATATAAGTCAGAAAGAGAAAGACAGATACCACATGCTATCACTTCTATGATAGAATCTAAACTACAACACAGATCAACATATCTACCAAAGAAGAACAGACTCACAGATACAGACAACAGACTTAGAGTTTTTCAAGAGGGAGGTGGATAGGGGAGGGAAAGATTGGGAATTTAGGATTAACAGAGGCAAAATTTTGTATATAGGATGGATAAACAATAAGGTCCTACTATATTGCCCAGGGAATGATAGTCAATATCCTGTGAGAAATCATAATGGAAAAAATATGAAAAAGAATATATATATATATATACACACACACATATACATATATAAATATATATATGCACATCTGAGTCACTTTGCTTTATAGAAGACATTAATACAACACTGAAAACAAGCTATACTCTAATAAAATTTAAAAATAATAAAATAAATTATAAAGGGTCTTCTAGAACAGCTACCTAAGCTACTTCTGACCTGAGTGATCTTAGACAAACTATTTTATCTTTACAGGTGTCTGTCCCTTCATGAGTATAACAAGGATAACAATCTAGCCTAGTAACACTGTTATCAAATTGCTACAAACATTAAGCAAAATGATCAGATTTTGTACATAGCATCATGACCAGCACAACGGAGCTCGATAAATATTAGCTATAATTATGAAACTGGTAGAATTAAGTGTTGAAAGTAGATAAGTAATTGTTGGTTTTATATTTCCCATTCTTTCAGAAAAAGGATGTTATTTTGTTTGCATGTTCATAACAGATATTCTGATTTTATGGCTTACAAATCATACATTTAAATAGGTTGCTGTTAATATTAAAAGTATCTGGTGAAGAACTAATATATAATTTGGGAAAACATAAGTTTGTATTCTGTCTAAATTAATTCTTAATTTATGAGTCATAGGATAGCCAGCAAATACCTTGCAGACAATTATTTACCCTTTTTTCTTGGTTGAAAAGTGAACAGATTAAAAAAAAAATCACATATCTCTCAGTACCCTTTTAATTGACTAAATACACCAGCTCTGTAATAATTACATGATATTAAAATGTTTCAGCTGAATTCTATGCAATATAGCACACAGAAAAGGAAGGGGGAAAGGCATGTTTCAACCAGATAAACCTAACTAATTAGCTAAAATCAAACTTGAATAGAAAATTAAATCTTAGAAAGTAGGAAATCTTATTGTATTATTAAATGGTTTGTAGGTTCTATTACTAAAAGAGTAATACAGTCACAGTCTACCACTTTGTGTGTGTGTGTGTTTTTCCCCATGATACGGCTCTTGGAAGCACGTTGTTGTTGTCCAGTCCCTCAGTTGTGTGCGACTCTCTGTGACCCCATGGGCTGCAGCACACCAGGCGTCCCTGTCCTTCACCGTCTCCCAGAGCCTGCTCAACTGCATGGCCATTGAGTCCGTGATGCCATCCAACCATCTCATCCTCTGTCGTCCCCTTCTCCTCCTGCCTTCAATCTTTCCCAGCATCAGGCTCTTTTCCAATGAGTTGACTCTTTGCATCAGGTTACCATAATATATAACTCAAAAATATTTTGTTGTTGTTTTTTACTTTTCCATTTCCAGAAGAAAAAGTGTGGCAAAAGAAATAAATTTGACTACACACAGTGAGAAAATTTAAAGTAAATCAAATTCATAAATCTTCCTGTCACTACATTAAAATTTACTAACTGAATGATTAGCACTTTGCAAAAAAAAAACACTATTAAATATTTTGACAATGATGTTTTATATCAATCATCAAATGCATATATTTAAAGACTTGTTTATGGGAGTAACATATTCATTTACTGCAAGTAGATTCTCCATATTCTGTTCAAAACTCTTTTTTAGAAAAAATTAGGTGTTGTCACAAGCATAAGAATACACCGCTGGTGGTACTGGTTTAGTGTCCATTTAGTATCATTCGTGTCCGACTCTTGCGACACCATAGACTGTAGCCCTCCAGGCTCTTCTGTCCATGGGATTTCCCAGGAAGAATACTGGAGCGGGTTCTCAAATGCATATGTTGATATGGTGAGAAATCCATGGTGGAATTAATAGAGATACAATTGTAAATAGCCTAACCCATGGGACTTTACCTATTTGTTATAGCAAGCATTTACCTGTGAACCACTTAAAATAATCAGTATAAAAATTAGAAACATTTTAAAGAATTTGATAGTTGATATTTCAAAATGAGGTAAGTAATATATGAAAGACATGATATGGTATTTCTTCAAATTCATTCTGGAGTTGTTTATTTTATAATGTCACACAAAAAAGGGATCTATATTTTTTCAATCCTTATAGCATTTAGATATCTTAATCTGATGCTGTTCATTATGCAGAAAATGAGCCATGTATAGATTTGTGCCTGATTGACCATGAACAAATTAAAGAAACTACTTTAGGCCTCTCAAAAGCACTAGGGCTATTAAGTCTGAAATAGGCTACAGAGAATAAATGGTCCCCTGCCAAAGTCATTCTGAAGCCTCTGAAGGAGTTTTGGGTTAGGCTGGGCCCAGAAAGATTAACAAAGAAACTAAGAAAAGGGCATGACAGGCCAGCAAATGATGCAAAGACAAGACATGCTTTTTTTTTTTTTTTTTTAACACTACTGATCTGTATGAGTTTACAAAGAAAATGTCCTGTCGTTCTTAAATATACTTAGTAGAAAGAGAAATCCAAGAGTTTACACACATATTTTCAGAAGTCTGGCAGAACATTGTATGATTATGAGAGACTTGAAGAGACCAATTTAAAGCCACACATTATTGTCATTAACAACAGAAAATGCATGATACTAATTAATTTTTAAATTTTGCTCCAAATATCAAAAGACTAAAAGATAAATGTTACTTAAATGCCCTTTCCTTATGATAAATTTTTAAACTATTCTTTTCATCTGTTATATCCACTATAATTGTACACATTATATTTGCATATATTTAGCATATTATTAATAAAATGAATGTTATTAATTATGAATAACTATGGGTGTGATTAAGATCTAAGCTGAGTAGATTTAGTTTATTTCCGGGCTACTTACGTTGAGTTGATAATATACTGTGCTACAATAAAAGTAATTTAAAATCTACTAATGAAGTCCTTGATCAAATGGCCTGTGTTTTTCAAGTCATTAGGGAGAAAGTTAACTAATTTGTTAGTGATTATTAAACCTACATGAGTATGAGATATTAGTTAACCCCAAAGAAAATTATTTAGTATTTGGCTTTCCTCATACACTGCTTAATTATTTGTTTCAAATTTTCAATATAATCTTTCAAGTTTTCAATATAACCTATTTATTGTTTTCTTTGTTTTCCTGTGATTATGAATTTCATTGTCAAAACAAGGATTTTTAGACAATTTTCAAATAACTTTCACACATTATTTTACATCTTCCTTACAACACCTACATGCAGTAGGTAGAGTGGAGCTTTCTGTTTCATTTATTCTCTGATAATGAAAATGATGCTAATAAATCTGGTAAAAATCCCATGCCTATCTAGTAGAACATTTAGAATCAATTAAAATTGTTTTCATTTTAAACCTTGAGCTTCTTTTTCACCACATTTATATATAGCACTTATATACAATTCCTGCCTTATTTCTAAAAGATATAAGGGATTTGGCTTTATTTTTACCTTTGTGAGATATTCATAGCTTCAGGATTGCAATAATGTAATCAGAGTAAAAATGTAAAAATCACAATTTAAGAAAAATTATTGTTTGCATTATTGTTTCTTTCACTTTTGAAATTCATTAGTCTCATCAAGACCATAAAAGCAAAACAGATATACAATAGGTGTGTAGTTGTTTAGTTGTGTGCAAAAGTGTCCAACCCTTTTGCAACCCCGTGGACTGAGGCCTGCCAAGGTTCCTCTATCCATGGGATTTCCCAGGCAAGAATACTGGAGTGGGTTGCCATTTCCTTCTACAGGGGATCTTTCTGACCCAAGGATCAAACCCACATCTGCATTGCAGGTGGAATCCCATACAATATGTGTAATATATAGTAATATATATTATGTAAAGATCATAGTAAAGTTGTGTTTGAAAGACTTTGACTTCCTGAAGAAGAATATAGAACTGAAGTTTATCTGTGGCTATTATATCCTTAAGTTTGGACATTGAATTGACCTTATATTTGAACATGGGTCTAATTTATTTGCTCTTTCATTTTCTATAAAATTGTTGATTTAAGAGTTCATTACTCATACTGTGCATCAAAATAAAAATTTTAATGATTTTTTCATTCTAAAAATAAGAAAAAATAATATCATTTATAACATTCATGGTTAACGAACAGGCTATTTCATCTTTCAATCTGAAGTTTATAACCTTATGTATCAAATTTGTATCATTTTTCTGTTTAGACATATAATGCATAAACATCATAAAAATTTAAAATCATATATCATGAAACATTTAGAGATGCACAAAAAACAATAAATATTATTATAGTCTTTCCAAAAATAAGAATTATTGATTAAGAGCTACTTTCAAATTGAAAATATCAAATATGCAATATTTTATATTCATATTTTATTCATTTTAAGTATGCCATATTATTAATAAATATTTATATTTTACATGTGCCTATGCACCTGTAGCATTTGTATATGTATGAAGACATTTAAAAACTTAAATCATTGTTTTAAATCTCTTCAACTTAACATGGCTTTGTGAAAATTTTTCTGCTTTCACTTATTTTAAAATACTACTAAAAATCATCTTTAAAATACACACAAAAAATATATATATAAGTTAAAATTGGATATAGTAAGATTGATAAAGCCATTCCTCAATGGCTAAACTTTAGATTGTCTCTTTCATCATAGGAATGCCTCATTTCCTCCCTGGTTATCCTGAATCCCCACTGTTACTCCTTATATTTTGCCCGATGGCATAAATGCTTCCCCCTCATTCAACATTTCCTAAAGCTAGTCAGTCATCTCCTATTTCAGTCTTGATGCTGCTCCTTCCCTAATTGCTGTCTATTTCCCACAAGATTTGACCACTGACATTTGACCATTAAATAAACCAAGTTTGAGTTAGGTGGACCCACACATGTGGAACTTCTCAAATAAATGCCTACTGTACTGCAAGATCTGCCATTTGTTGAATGTGATACAGGGGTGACTATGGGACTTGAGCATCCTGGGTTTTGGTATACACTTTTAGTCCTCTAACCAATCCCTCACAGATATGGAAGAACTGATAATTGTAGACACTTCAAAATCTTTCCAGGTCCTACCAGGTACTGCCTGAACTGGCCCCTAATTGCCTCTCCATTCTCTTAAGTGACATACCAGTTTTCACCATTTTCCAATTACATTGGCCAAACTCCTTCCCACCAAAGGGCATTCACATGCATTGTTCCGGCTATATATAGCAACACCTCCACTGGGATTATCCTAACTACCAACAGCTCAAATAGGAGCTAAAACTTTCCGAAATCTTACACAATCTTCTCCAATCTATTAGTTAAAAGAAAATGTGATCACTATTGAATTATATTGCCCCAAAATCCATATGTTGGGCTCCTAATCTTTCATGTTACTGTATTGGATATGACCTTTAAGGAGGTCCTAAACTTAAGGATTAGTGTTAAAAGAGGTCATAAGGGTGGAGCCCTAATACCACAGAAATAATAATGAGAAAAAATAATTTTGAAGTGTTTAAAATTGTCAGTTCCTCCATATCTGTGAGGGATTGGTACATTTACAGATTAGGACACAGAACTTTAGAGACTTTAGAACTTTAGGTAACTTACTCGAAAAGGAATAGTTTAAAATAGAGCTTAGACCACTTGACTTTTCCTGGTAAATTCCTATTCATACATCAAGTGTCAGTTTAAATGACATCCTGAAAGAAAGTATAGATGAGTCTTGGGCCTAATTATTTAGCCCTATTTTATACTCTTAAATTGAATACTTATTTGCATCCATTAACTTTTTATGCCACTATTTCAGAATCTTTGGAGAATAAAGATTTTGTGTCACCTCTTTAGCTCTGTATCTCAGCTACTATCACAGTGGTCACCATTTAATAAATCTCTATAAATATCTGCTGAATGAATCAATTCTTGGCACAATTTTCAAATATTTCATTGAAGTGTATACATACATTTGGAACTGATGAAAAATGCACTAGATACTTTCTAATCATACTACCAGAAATGACTACTTTTTATTATATGCTTTTTGAAAATATTTATAAAATCATAGGTAAATCTAGATATTTCAAAATAATATTTCTTATTAAACTCATTATAAATAAAATATACAATCATCATAGAAAATTGAGAGCCCATTCTGTAATAGAAATTAGATTAATGAATGTTGTTAGGTAGGAAGTTAGGCATGAGTGATGAAAGGTGGCCTAGCTGAAAAGGATGCAAGCTGATCTCTTAATCCCATCCCAAACATGCCAGGAAGAGCTCACAAATATGCTTCAAAATAATCACAAAGAGTCCTCTAAATCCTGCACATGAGCCCTAGGCTCACAGTGGACACAAACTAACAACAGGGGTTTCCTCAAGTAAACTTAGGCAGCCAAAAGCCCATTTAGTTCAGTTCAGTTCAGTCACTCAGTCATGTCTGACTCTTTGCGACACCATGAACTGCAGTACACCAGGCCTCCCTGTCCATCACCAACTCCTGGAGTTCACTTAAACTCACATCCATCGAGTCGGTGATGCCATAGAGCCATCTCATCCTCTGGGGTCCCCTTTTCCTCCTGCCCCCAATCCCTCCCAGCACCAGAGTCTTTTCCAGTGAGTCAACTCTTCGCATGAGGTGGCCAAAGTACTGGAGTTTCAGCTTTAGCATCATTCCTTCCAAAGAAATCCCAGGGCTGATCTCCTTTAGAATGGACTGGTTGGATCTCCTTGCAGTCCAAGGGACTCTCAAGAGTCTTCTCCAACACCACAGTTCAAAAGCATCAATTCTTCGGCACTCAGCCTTCTTCACAGTCCAACTCTCACATCCATACATGACCACAGGAAAAACCATAGCCTTGACTAGATGGACCTTTGTTGGCAAAGTAATGTCTCTGCTTTTGAATATGCTATCTAGGTTGGTCATAACTTTCCTTCCAAGGAGTAAGCATCTTTTAATTTCATGGCTGCAATCATTATCTGCTGTGATTTTCCAGCCCCAAAAAATAAAGTCTGACACTGTTTCCACTGTTTCCCCATCTATTTCCCATGAAGTGATGGGGCCAGATGCCATGATCTTCATTTTCTGAATGTCGAGCTTTAAGCCAACTTTTTCACTCTCCTCTTTCACTTTCATCAAGAGGCTTTTGAGTTCCTCTTCACTTTCTGCCATAAGGGTGGTGTCATCTGCATATCTGAGGTTATTGATATACGGGGTCATAAATGCTCTATGCATACATACTCCTAACTAAAACTGACTGAATTATGGGAAGACATATGCAGTAAAGCCTATTATGTAACTTGCAACTGTCAATTGGCTTTGAGAGTATGTTCATTTCTATTTTTCTTCCTGATTAATGGAATGTACAAGCCCTATTTTCCATAGGACAGAAGCAAGAGGATATGGAAAGAATAAAAAGGGTAAGCCAAGAGGAACTGTCACAACTTCTTTGAGGTCAGCCTGATCCCATGTCTCAAGGGTGTATGTTTAAAAAACGTTCTGTCTGTTTGAGCTGTAACTTGTCTGTTGTTTAAAACCCTTTAGTCTGTCATTCCAAATCTTTATTGTGATGAGACAAGAACCAAGGGAGAGAAATAAATTGACCTGACAACGCCATCAATTAGCCTTGCTCTGTGTCATGAAAAGGTGTCGCACAAAGTCTGAATTTATACCAGGTTTCTACATGGATTGTTATAGGTAAACCAAGGAATTAATTTAAAAGTTGGCTAGAATATGTACAAAGCCTAATGCTTAAGAAATAAATAAAAACTTCACTTTCAGCTGGGAACTCCTACAAAAATACATACTCACAGACACTCCCAGGAGAGCACATGCACACACATATAGACATGCAATCAACTATAGTAAAGAAAAGATCATGAGCAAAGTCTACTAACCACATGAGGAGATGAACTTACTCGAGAGCTAGCAAATTCAATATGCAGAAAAATTAGTTCCCTAGACAGCACATATAAATAACTTTACCGAGTATCCTCAGTTTCAATCACAGTCTCTAAATTTATTATTTTGTTCTCTTTTTTCTGAAGTACTTTTATTTTTATGTTTTAGTATGTTCTATAAGATATTCTTTCTCTAGCACTATTTCAAACTGGCAAGTTTGCCAACTTGATGCTTTAGTACTTCTAAAGTGGTTTTAATTCTGCAATGCATTTTTAGCTCCCCACTATTTTGATTGAATTTCTCTTATAGTTATCTGCTTCTGTTTGAGAGAAGACAAACATTATTTTAAAGATATGAAAAAGTTTGACATGGTCCCAAGCTGAGATGTCTGCACAGCTGTTTTGCACTGAAATGAACAGTGCAAGGCTTCTGCATACAAAGGAAAAAAGGTGAATTGCTCTCTTGTGATGTGTGAAGCATCATGGGTACTGACAACTCATAGCCAGTACTTCCTCCACCTGCAAGTTCAACTTTGTCAGGAGGAAGCACTTAACTGCCAGCCTCTCTGCCCACTGCTTCTCAAATGCCAATCTCAGGAGCTGCTACAGTCCTCAAGCTGCCTCCACATGCTCCCTGCCCAGCTTGAGGAACCTGCCAGTTCCCACTATGGAAGATCAAGCCCTGAGCCTTTGGAGTGGGAGCATTTACTTCAAGACCCTAGACTAGTAAAGAACTAACCCTAGGGAGTATCAAATAGTGAGAACTCACACAAAGAAAACCACTTGAATACAAGACCCAGCATCACCCAACCACCAGTAGCACCCTCTGCAGGATGCCTCATCTAAACAATAAACAAAACAAAAATACAGATGCAATCATCAGGAGACAGGATCACCACCTCACTCAGCCTTGTCCATCAGAGGAAAAACAAAAACAAAAAACTCAGAACAAATCTCACCCTATACTAAGCTTACACAAACCACTGGACCAATCTTAGGAAGGCAGAAACCAAAAGGAAGAAAGAATTCAACCTTGAAGACTTGGAAAAGGACACCTCAAACACAATGTTTAAAAAAAAAAAATAGTGAAAAGGCAGAGAAAGGCCACACAAATGAAGAAAAAAAATCTAGAAACACAGAAGTCCAAATAAATGAAGAGGAAATAGGCAAACTACCTGAAAAAGAACTCAGAATAATGATAGTAAAAAATGATCAAAAACCTTGAAAACAGAATGGAGAAAATGCAAGACTCAATTAACAAAGATTGAGAAGAATTAAAGAATAAATATACAAACAACATAATTACTGAAATTAAAAACACTCTAGAAGGAATCAATAGCATAATATCTGAAGCAGAAGAATGAATCATATGAGCTGGAAGATAAGATGGTGGAAATAACCTCTGAAGAGAAGAATAAAGCAAAAAGAATGAAAAGAACTGAGGATAGTCTCAAAGACCTCTGGGACAATACCAAACACACCAACACTCAACACTTATTTGAGAGCTAGCAAATTCAATATGCAGAAAAATTAGTTCCCTAAACAGCACATATACATAACTTTACATAATTTACACATATACATACATATACATAATTACAGGGGTTCTAGAAGAAGAAGAGAAAAAATAATGGGTATGAGGAAATTTTTGAAGAGATTATAGTTGAAAATTTCCCCAACATGGAAAAGAAAATAGTCAATTAAGTCCAAGAGGTGCTAAGAGTCCCATACAGGATAAACTCAAGGAGAAACACATCAAGACACCTACTAATCAAACTAATAAAGACTAAACACAAAGAAAGAATATTAAAAGCAACAGGGGAAAAGCAACAAGTAATATACAAGGGAAAACCCATACGCTTAACAGCTAATCTTTCAGTAGAAACTCTGCAGACCATAAAGGAATGGCAGGACATACTTAAAGTACTGAAAGGGAAAAATCTACAACCAAGATTACTGTACCCAGCAAGGGTCTCATTCAAAATTGATGGAGAAATAAAAAGTTTTTCAGACAAGCAAAAGTTAAGAGAATACAGTACCACCAAACCTGCTTTTAAACAAATGTTAAAGGGACTTATATAGTCAAGAAATACAACAGAAGAAAAAAGATCTACAAAATCAACCCCAAACAATTACGAAAATGGCAATAGGAACATATATATCAATAATTACTTGAAATGTAAATGGATTAAATGCTCCAACCAAAAGACACAGACTGGCTGAATGAATACAAAAACAAGACCCATGTACATGCTGTCTAAAAGAGACCCACTTCTGATGTAAAGATACATATAGACTAAAAATGACAGGATGGAAATATATACTCCATGCAAATGGGGAACAAAAGAAAGCTGTAGTAGCAATCCTCATATCAGACAAAATAGACCTTAAAATAAAGAAGATTACAAGAGATAAGGAAGGACACTACATAATGATCAAGGGATCAAGCCAAGAGGAATGCATGACAATTGTAAATATCTATGCACCAAACAGGGAAGCACTTCAATATATAAGACAAACACTAACAGACATAAAAGGAGAAATTGACAGTAACATAATGATAGTAGGAGACTTTAACACTCCACTCACACCAATGGATAGATCATCAAAACAGAAAATTAATAAGGAAACACAAGTCTTAAATGATACATTAGATGAGATGGATCTCAGTATCTTCAGGGCATTGCATACAAATGCAGAAGAATACACCTTCTTCTCAAATGCACATGGAACATTCTCCAGGATAGAGAAGAAATAGAAACAGAAATTATGAAAAACCCAATTATAAGCACTGAAATTGAAGCTGTGATTAAAAAAAAAAAAATCTCCCTAAAAACAAAAGCCCAAGACCAGATGGCTTCACAGGAGAATTCTATCAAACATTTAGAGAAGAGTTAATGTCTATCCTCTTAAAACTTTTTTCAAAATTTGCAGAGGAAGGAACAATTCCAAAATCATTCTATGAGGTCACCATCACCTTGATGCCAAAATCAAAGACAGCACAAAAAGAGAAAACTATAGGCCAATATCACTGATGAACATAGATGCAAAAATCCTCAACAAAATTTTAGCAAACAGAATTCAGCAACACATCAAAAAGCTCATACACCATGATCTAGTTGGGTTTATTCCAGGGATACAAGGATTCTTCAATATATGCAAATCAATCAATGTGATACACTGTAATAACAAATTGAAAGATAAAACCATATGATAATCTCAGTAGATGCAGGATAAGACTTGGACAAAATTCAGCACCCATTTATGCTTAAAAAAAATGGGCACAGAAGAAACCTACCTCAACATAGTAAAGACCATATATGATAAGCCTGCAGCAAACATTATTCTCAATGTGAAATGGATCCCCCTAAGATCAGGAACAAGACAAGGGTGTCCACTTTCACAACTATTATTCAACATAGTTTTGGAAGTCCTAGCTACAGCAATCAGAGAAGAAAAAGAAATAGAAGGAATCTGGGTCAGAAAAGAAGTAAAGCTCTCATTGTTTGCAGATGACATAATACTGTACAAAACCCTAAAGATAGCATCAGAAAATTACTAGAGCTGATCTGTGAATTTAGTAAAGTTGCAGGATACAAAATTAATACACAGAAATCACTTGCATTTCTATATACTAACAATGAAAAATCAGAAAGAGAAATTAAGGAATCAATCCCATTCACCATTGCAACAAAAATAATTAAATATCTAGGAATAAACTTACCCAAGGATAGAATACACAGAAAATCATAAAACACTGATGAAAGATATCAAAAATGACATAAACAGATGGAGAGATATTCCAAGTTCCTGGGTAGGAAGAATCAATATTGTAAAAGTGGCTATCATACCAAGTGCAATCTAAAGATTCAATGTGATACCTATCAATTACCAATGGCATTTTTCACAGAACTAGAATAAAAAATTTTACAATTCATATGGAAACACAAAAGACCCTAAATAGCCAAAGTAGTCTTGAGAAAGAAGAATGGAGCTGGAGGAAACAGCCTTCCTGTCTTCAGATTATACTACAAAGCTACAGTCATCAAGACAATATGCTTCTGGCACAAAAACAGAAATATAGACCAATGGAACAAGATAGAAAGGCCAGAAATAAACCCATGCACCTATGGGTACCTTATTTTTGACAAAGGAGGAAAGAATATCTAAGGGGAAAAAACATCCTCTTCAATAAATGGTGCTGGGAAAACTGGACAGCTACATATAAAAGGGTAAAATTAGAACACTTCATAACACCATACATAAAGATAAACTCAAAATGAATCAAAGACCTAAATGTAAGACCAGAAACTATAAAACTCTTAGAGGAAAACATAGGCAGAACACTTGCTGAAAAAAATCAAAGCAAGATCCTCTGTGATCCACCTTCTAGAGTAATGGAAATAATAATAATAATAAAAAGTAAACAAGTGGGACCTAATTAAATTTAAAAGCTTTTTGCACAGGCAAGGAAACTATAACCAAGGTGAAAAGACAACCCTCAGAATGGGAAAAAATAATAGCAAATGAAACAACTGACAAGAGATTACTCTCCAAAATATACAAGCAGCTCATACAACTCAATACCAGGAAAACAAACAACCCAATGAAAAAGTGGGGAAAAGACCTAAATAGACATGTCTCCGAAGTCATACAGATGGCTAACAAACACATGAAAAGATACTCAACATCGCTCATCATTAGAGAAATGCAAATCAAAACTACAATGAGATATCACCTCATACCAGTCTGAGTGGCCATCATCAAAAAGTTTACAACCAATAAATGCTGGAGAGGGTGTGGAGAAAAGGGAACCCTCTTGCACTGTTGGTGGGAATATAAATTGATACAGCCACTATGCAAGATGGCATGGAGATTCCTCAAAATACTAAGAACAAAACCCTGATATGACCCAGCAATCGCACTCCTAGGCATATACTCTGAGGAAACAGAAATTGAAAGACACACGCACCCCTTTGTTCATTGCAGCACTATTTATAACAGCTGGAACATGGAAGCAACCTAGATGTCCATTGACAGATGAACGGACAAAGAAGTTGTGGTACATATACACAATGGAATATTACTCAGCCATAGAAAGTGCATTTGAGTCAGTTATAATGAGGTGGATGAACCTAGAGGCTATTATACAGAGTGAAGTAAGTCAGAAAGAGAAAGATAAATATCATATTCTAACACATATATATGGACTTTAGAAAAACATCACTGAAGAATTTATTTACAGGTCAGCAATGGAGAAACAGACATAGAGAACAGACTTATGGACATGGGGAGAGGGGAAAAGAGGATGAGATGTATGGAAAGAGTAACATGGAAACATACATTGCCATATGTAAAATAGATAGCCAATGGGCATTTGCTGTATGTCTCAGGAAACTCAAACAGGTGCGCTGTATCAACCTAGGGGGTGGGATGGGGAGGAAGATGGGAGGGAGGTTCAACAGGGAGGGGATATGGCTGAATCATGTTGAGGTTTGACAGAAAACAACAAAATTCTGTAAGCCAATTATCCTTCAGTTAAAAAATAAATTAGTTACAAAATATTAAACTATGAAAAAACTTATTTTAATTCATAGAATTCAATATGCATGGTCTTCTGAGTTTTCAACATAGCTTTCTCTTTTAATTTTTTTCATAGTTCGTTCGTTAACTATGTCTAGCTTTTAGTATTAGTTACTTGACCTTGATCAGTGAACTAGGCACAGTTGGTCTGTAGAAATGGGTATGAGAATTGGCTGAGTTGAAAGAAATAAAAATTGTTTCATAATTTAAATATGGAGAGTTGTTGGGTGTAGGCTTCCAGACTGTTTTCCTTTTCTGCTGTACAAGAATGAAGGCTTCTAGTGCTGCTGGCTTTATATTCCAGTGCAGAATAAAGAAATCTGAACTCTCTAGTGTC
The DNA here is from genome assembly GCF_019923935.1 of Bubalus bubalis. Lineage (NCBI taxonomy): Eukaryota > Metazoa > Chordata > Mammalia > Artiodactyla > Bovidae > Bubalus > Bubalus bubalis. The sequence goes on along the minus strand of NC_059160.1, from coordinate 116,653,151 downwards.
TACAGTTGACAAGTTTCCAACATGACCTACACTGCTTTATACCTTTAATTCAAAATTTTAGTTAGTGTCTTCCACATGATAAATAATGGGGATTTACAAGTAAATAAAGCAGACAAAAATTCTACCTTCCTAGAATATGCAATCTACCTGGAACTCTTCCCAGGATGTAATACGTCATGCCAGTCATTCTATCTACTTCCATTTTATACCATTGTTTTCTGGGAATTAAAAACATAAATAGATGCAGAAAGACACAGGAAAGAGGAAGACTTCACATGGATCAAAATGTTACACCCACACAGTGAGGAACAGCTACTTAGAAAAGTTAGAAAAGCTAACTTTCCTGTTTGTTTTGAGTAATTAGTTTTTAAGTTAGGGATGTGAAGAGTGCTTTAGTCCTCTCCTAACCTTTTAAAAAATATTTTTAGGGGAATTCATTTTATAAGGTGAAATTCAATACTGTCAAAAAGCAAAATGGGTATACAGTTCTTAGTAGTTTGATTGGTTTTACAGTTACCAGGTATTTTCTTGGATTCTCTCTTCCTCATTTTTACTATTGTTGAGCTCATTATTTATCTTATTTTCATTTCCTTAATTTCACTCTATCTTAATGATTATTTAAGTGAATGTTAAATTGTGTAAGTGTCTTGTTTCTAGAGTCAATTTTAAATCAGAAGTCCTAAAAATATTATATTTTCAAATAGTCTGTATTTTTAAAGGAAGTATAGAGTGAAGCTAAAAATAATGTTCTCAGGTGTTAATGCTTCATTTGACATGTAAAATCCACAATAGTGTAGAAGCTGTGATACTATCTTAAGTTACTTCACTTTTCTGTGACTGGGTTCCTCATGTGTAAATCTGGAATAATGACGCCATCCATTAATCTATTTCATGGGCTACATGATTTAAAAAGTAGGTGGAACACACAAAAGCATGTCTAACAAATACATAAATTATCATTGGTAGACACTATTATTATCATTTCAGTACATCTTCAGTATAATAAAGTGATAGGCATTTTAAGAAAAATTATCAAAGACAGAAGTTCAGAAAAAAGAGCAGCATAATTTAAGAATCCTGCTTCACTTTAGGGATAGGTGGTAAATTAACTACTAAAAATCACACTAATTAGTCTGAAATAATCTGGATCATGTAAAAGAGCTACAGGTGACTGAAATAAGATGAAGATCATTAACTATATCAGCATATTAACCAAACATGAAGATGATAATCATAGCCCAGTATCAAAAACAAAAATGAAAACAAACCACAAAAACCTCTAAGCTTTATCCAGTGTTTGAACAGGGTTGAGCTTTGAATTAAAGTGGCATAAAAATTACTTTAAATGCAGGATGATAGATCTGTTCATGGGAAGTGCTAGCCAAGAATACTGGGGTGGGTAGCCATTCCCTTCTCCAGAGGATTTTCCTGACTCAGGGATTGAACCCAGGTCTCCTGCATTGCATCAGGATTCTTTACCATCTGAGCCACCAAGGAAGCCCATTAACTAGGAAAAAAGAGATTAAAACTATAAACAATTTCAATTAAAATATTAGAAATGAAATTCAAACTGTGAAAACCTCTGAGAGTTGTTCCTTGATCACTGTATTCATAATACCCCTAACTGGAATCATCTTCTTCATAACCATCTTCATTTTCTTGCTACCATTATTATTATCTGGTACCATGATGTTTATGCATTGTATCTTTCATCTGTCCCCAAGTGGGATGCAATATCCTCAATATTAAGAACAGTGACTAATATGTAGTCTGAGAAAAATAAATATTTATTTGATAAATATATAGACATCTTTGAATAAATAAAAGAATCATCCTGAAAAATCAATTGTGATTGCAAATACAATAAAATATGACAGTAATAAATCTTTTCATCAAAAATAAAATATTTAATGATGTATTCAGAATCACTAAATTTAAAAAATACAAACTTGAATAGGATGCAGGCCATCAATGGTTCTTCTTTAGAAAACTTAATAGCAGGAATTTTAAAACTCTCTGCAAATTACTTTTCAATTAAAATTCCAGTACTAAGTAATTCAAATCAAAATTTCAGCAGGATCATAAATTTATCCAGAAAAGAAAATATATAAAAGCAAAATATTTCAAAATGACACACTAATTATTCTCTACCAACTGTTAAAATTTTAGTTAGTAAGATAATTATATTTGATATGAATAAAAATAGATACTGTTATAAATTAAAAAGTAATTGCTAATATTTATAGGAATAGTCTAAAACAAAAACCATTATTATATACAGGCAAGTTCACATATACTCATACAAATTCAACATACCGATATGATGATATAGGTAAAATTTTTTTAAAAGTTAGTGGCAAAATAATACAAATTGAAAAGACACACATTCAGATTCATACCTCATAGTATACAGACAAAAGTTTTCCATACTGGTGCAATATTTTTCTAAAAGAGACATAAATTTTAATTGCAGTGAAAATGGGCTTTGGACTCTATTTGAAGTAATTTTTTTTATATTAAAGTTCACCCAATAGATAAAAACTTTTAAGTAATATTCAAGTTAAAAAGCAAAACTCCTTAAAACAATGTCAAAATTTAAAATTAAAAGTAAAACAGAAATAGGACAAAGAACTATTTATTAAAAACTGAATTTATACAAATGGTAAGATATTTATCCAGCTTCTAACAGACAAAAAAGACCATATGCAGATATTTCTCAGAAGAAAGCATGAACATGTATATCATTAAAAATAATGAACTTCACTACTAAAAAGAAATATAAAACTAAATATTTTAATGCTTATTAAATTAGTACAAATTGAATTAAAATAATCTCAATATTGCATTCATTCATTAAGCCAATTATGTGGAATGAGCAAAGAAAAATATAGTAGGAGAAAAGACTGAAGAGTAACTAGAAAAGGAAGGGGCAAAAAAAACTTGGCATCTACTTTGAGATAGAAAAATTAGAGAGGAAAGAGGGACTTGTTGGTTCCCAACCACAGGTATTCACCTGGTAGAATTCAGAACTGGTCCACATACATGAAGAACAGTGAAATCAAAGAAACAGGCAGATAACTCCAGATTGGTAGGCAGCAGATTTCATAAGCTAATGAGAACTACATTGTTTAATGTATTTCAGTTCAGTTCAGTTCAGTCGCTCAATTGTGTCCGACTCTTTGCAACCCCATGAATCGCAGCACGACAGGCCTCCCTGTCCATCACCAACTCCCTGGAGTTCACTCAGACTCATGTCCATCGAGTCAGGGATGCCATCCAGCCATCTCATCCTCTGGCGTCCCCTTCTCCTCCTGCCCCCAATCCCTCCCAGCATCAGAGTTTTTTCCAGTGAGTCAACTCTTCGCATGAGGTGGCCAAAGTACTGGAGTTTCAGCTTTAGCATCAGTCCTTCCAAAGAAATCCCAGGGCTGATCTCCTTCAGAATGGACTGGTTGGATCTCCTTGCATTCCAAGGGACTCTCAAGAGTCTTCTCCAACACCACAGTTCAAAAGCATCAATTCTTCGGCACTCAGCTTTCCTCACAGTCCAACTCTCACATCCATACATGACCACAGGAAAAACCATAGCCTTGACTAGACAGACCTTTGTTGGCAAAGTAATAGCTCTACTTTTCAATATGCTATCTAGGTTTGTCATAACTTTCCTTCCAAGGAGTAAGCGTCTTTTAATTTCATGGCTGGAGTCACCATCTGCAGTGATTTTGCAGCCCAGAAAAATAAAATCTGACACTGTTTCCACTGTTTCCCCATCTATTTCCCATGAAGTGATGGGAACGGATGCCATGATCTTCATTTTCTGAATGTTGAGCTTTAAGCCAAATTTTTCACTCTCCACCTTCACTTTCATCAAGAGGCTTTTTAGTTCCTCTTCACTTTCTTCCATAATTCTTATATAAATACAAGCAAATCAGTAAAATACTAGTTTGTATATGTATTAACAATGGTCAATTCTCCCCTAATCAGAATTAATCAAATTCCAGTCAAAACTGCAGCAAGTGTTCCTTTTTTTTTTTTTTAGATACAGAAAATTTGATTCTAAAATTTATTTGAAAAAGTCTAAGCACTTAGGATATCTAAATCAATTTTGAAAAAAGAAGACTAAACTGAGGGAATCATGTTAACCAGTTTTATGACTAACTATAATAGCTACAGTAATAGAAGCAATGTGTAATAGTATTGATGGAAGGATGGATTACAAACACACAGACAATGAAACTGAATAGAGAACTCAAAACTAGACCCCACCCCAAAAAATTTCTACATGATTTTTGTTGTGGTTGCAAGGGCAAATCAATGCAGAAAAAAACAGTGATCAACAAACAATCTTGAATCAATTGGATATACTTTCGCCCAAAAATGAACCTCAAGCTACACTTCATAGTACATATGACTGCTAAGTCACTTCAGTCATGTCTGACTCTGTGTGACCCCATAGACAGCAGCCTACCAGGCTCCTCTGTCCCTGGGATTCTCCAGGCAAGAACACTGGAGTGGGTTGCCATTTCCTTCTCCAATACATGAAAGTGAAAAGTGAAAGTGAAGTCACTCAGTCATGTCCAACTCTTTGTGACCCCATGGACCACAGCCTACCAGGCTCTTCCATCCATGGGATTTTTCCAGGCGAGAGTACTGGAGTGGGGTGCCAGTGCCTTCTCCAGTACATATGAAGTTAACTCAAATTGTGCCATAGATATAGATGTAAAATGTAAAACTATAAAAAATTTAGATGATAGTCCTCTTGACCAGAGATTAAGCAACAAGCTCTTGGACATAACACCAAAAGCATGATCCATTTAGGGAAAAAAGGAAACAGACAAGTTAAGCCTCATCAAAGCTAAAAAACCATTCCCCATAAATATACATGAAAAAAAATTTTTGCATTTTTACATCTAAAATTCACTAATGTCATGTCACATGTATCTCAATAAAACTGGGGGAAAGTTTTTAAATCTTCATGAAAGACACTATTTAGATAAAGAAAAGTCAAGCTGTAGATATGATGACAATATTTGCAAGCCACATAGCTGACAAAAGTCTAGTATTTAGAATATAAAAGGAACTCTCAAACTCAATAGTAAAACAAACAAACAACCAAAAAGCAAGCAATTCAATGAGAAAATGTAACAGAGAGGTGTATAGACATTTCACTGAAAATAATATACAGATGGCAAAAGAGAACATCATTAGCCATAAGGGAAATGCAAATTAAAACCATAATATCACCACATACTTAGGAGAATGGCTAAAATATAAAATGCTACCAAATGCTAACAATGTTGCAGAAATACTAAATTAAACATACACTCCTGGAGAAAATGTAAACTGGTATAGCATCCTCACTTTGGCAATTTCTTAATAAAACTAAATATGCAACCTCCATGCCACCCATAAATTTCACTCTTGGGTAGTCATTTATTTCAAAACAATGAAAACATATACAAAACCTATACACAGAAGCATTATCCCAATAACTGAAAACAACTCAGAACCCCTTCAATGGGTGAATAGTTAAGCACATTTATGGTACATACATGTCATAGAATACTATCAGCAATGAAAAGAAACAAACTATTGCTACACACAACTTAGATAGTCTCCAGGGAATTATTTTGCATAAAAAAAGTAAATTCTAAAGGTTACATGTTGTATGATATCATTTATACAATATTTTTGAAATAAAAGTATGGGAATAGAGAACCCATTCATCGTTGCCAGGGTTAAGGAGAAGGCAATGTCACTGGGAAAGGACTTACACCTGCACTGAGCTCCACCTACTTTCCTTTGATTTTCACAACAAATCTTAGTCCAATCCCACAGCTGTGCCTGCTTAACAGAAACCAAGACTAAAGTAGCTGCCATGTAAATAAAACCCCAGAACCAGCCCGAGCCAGAGAGGCCCAAGATGGAGACCGTCAACCACCCAGAACCGGTTCCAACCTGACCAGGTGGGCAGTGCCTGCAGAGATAGCACCCAAAGTGTCTGAAAGTTGCCTTTGCTTCATTACCATGCTAGGATCGCTGCCCAAAGTGGTACTTGCACTTTGTTAGGCACAATTAGCCCCTCTGCAAGGGAACCAGAAGGACTGCTCATGGCTCTGGCTGTTGCTGAAAATCATCCCCTTTTCCTCAGTTCTGATGACCCATTCTACTTCTTACCCCTTAAAAGTATCCCACTTCCCTCCCTCTGGGAGAAGGAGTCTTTAGAGCTGGAGCACTCCCTTCCCCATACCTTAATCAGCAGGTAATTTTCCCGTCCTGCTCTGCCGAACCTACTCTCTCTGTGTTAGTGGGAGCGGCACCTGGTAGGGAAGGGACTCAGTTCAGGGTCTACCCGACACAAAAGGGGCAGGAGCAGTAGTAATGGGAGGGAAGTGGGTGAAGTTCCTAAACTGCCACGTGAGAAAGCTTTGTGGTGAGGATATGGTTTTGTGTCTTGAAAGGAATTTAAAATAAAAATAAATAAATAAACATGGGAACTTACATAAGAGACTTGTCTCGTGAAGCCTGCACACCTGCCGGCGAGGATCTTAAAAGCTTATGTAGAGGCTTTAACTCGGTTTCAATTGTGTATTCAGCGTAGATGATCTCAACACTGCCTTACTCTCTCAAGGCTGCATCCTCGGAAAAGCTCCTCACTCAGAAAGAATACATGGGTCATACAGTCCAGGGACAAAGGGAAAGCAAGAGGCACTTCAAACTTCTCCTTCCAGCTGGCAGTTCAGCCAGAGCTCACATAGTCTTCACGGCCTCCTTCAACAAAATAAAGCACAGTGCTTATTATAAAACAGGTCAGTGCATTTGAATTCAGATTCATTCAAGAGATTCATCAAGAGATTCCGGGGAATGGACTCCTTGAGACCCTGGTTAGGTGGAGAATACATTTTGAGAGTAGCGGCAACAGGATTGATGTGTGAGTGGAAATAAGTAAAAAATGACTTCAGGATTTTTGCTTGAGCAATTGCAAATATTCACTGACATTAACTGAGGATAAAAGATTCAGGGGGCATTACCTACCCTCCTGAGTTGGTGCAGCAATAGACTGAGTACAGTTCAGGAAGCAAGTAAAGCTTGATTGATTAGAGCTGGCAAAGGTGCGAGCTCCTGCTCCAGTCGATCTAGTCTACTCTCTCCACAACAGGCTGCTTCATTAGTTTCTTGCCAGTCAGAAGAGATCAGGGTTCTTGTGGGTCCTAGGCAGCTGCGCTGCTCGACTCCAGATGACAGTGCCGGGCGAAGTGTACTTAGTGCGGTGTCTCTGCACAGAGGGTTGAGTTGCCAGCTCTTCTGCGCATGGCCGGCAGAGCTGAAGCATCCTCCGCTTCAGCCATTAGAGGTCGCAGCCCTTTTTGCGCTGGGGACGCTGGTCTGAAGAGCCTGAAATAAGACATCTGCGTGCAGCACTCTAGGACCAAACTAGATGATGCACAAAGGGGGAAAAAAAAAAAAAAAAAAAAAACCGGTTAGTGTTACTTTATTACCCAGATTCCATTTTCGTATCCTGGGGTGTCTTAATGGACTTTGCTCATGACAGAGGTAGGGGAAGCAGGTTTGGGGGAAAGTTAAAGACTCTGAGCCTAGACAAACAAAGTTTGGAAATTATTACATAACTAAATGGGTTAAATAAGAAAATTTTAATGATGACATAATGATGTGTGCTCAGTCACTCAGCTTGTGTTCAACTCTTTGAGACCCCATGGACTGTAGCACTCCAGGTTCTTCCGTCCATGGAGTTTTTCAGACAAGAACACTGGAGTGCGTTGCCATTTCCTTCACCATGGGATCTTCCGGACCCAGGGATCGAACTCTCATTTCTGACATCTCCCTCCATTGGCAGGCGGCATCTTTACCCCTGAGACACCTGGGAAGCCCAATGATATGGTAATTAGACTTAATGAAATGCAGTTTAATTGGAAGAAAACAGCTTTTTTAATATCAAATATTTTGTTCTATAAAATGCAAAATTAATATAGCACATAAAATTCATAGCTGGAGACCTAGAAAACAGGTAAAGATCAATAAGTAGTGAAGAAAACAACTATAATAATACCATTATCATGTTTCTTTCTGTCTGTAGATAAGAAAATAAAACAGATGGCAACATAACGTAAATTGTTACACTAGTATTAGAAAGCATTTCCTTCTTTCTTTTTAAAATTAGTATTGAAATGTAGGTTTTCACTCATTAAAAAAGTCATTTTCATTACTCTGTATTTGTGTTAATTCTACTTAAGTCATAGATCAGTATGTGCTCTCTTTTAGCACTGTGTTTTTATAGATTTATTCTTAAAGTTTATTTTACCTAAATATTTATTACAAATGCATATGTTTTTACATTAATTTAAAAACAAGATACTCGAAAAATGCTTGTAAGTCTGTAAGAGAAATAAGTAGAAATAACTACTTCTTATACATTGCTGAATAACTTTTAAAATCTATAACTATTGCAATTATTTATTGATTAAAAACTATTATATAAATGAAACCCAATTGGAGTATTTCACATGTCTGAGTGGAAAATAATACAGTTCCAAGAATATAAATACTGAATATTTGTCTAGCCAAATCTGACAATATTGATAGAATGGGCTAATGAAAAGCATGTTTATGGGCTATGTGTATTGTGTATCTCTGTGTATAGAGGATGTAAGAAAACTAAATCTTCATTTTTCATAGTAAGATGCCAAATGATATCCCAAAACTAAAGTGTTTGTGTTAAAAGACACATTGCCTGGAAAATAGTGAGCTAAATATAGTAGGGATTGGAGGTAGGGTACATCTGAAAGATGAAAAAATGGTTGCCATTGTGAAATGAACACAAGAGAGACAGTCAGGCATTCATTGCTATGGAAAAACATTCATACTTTGTGGTTAAGTGAAGTTAGGACCAATTAAATATTTTCAGTTCAATATATTTGTTTGATTATCTGCCTCATTTTACAAGTATGAATGGTTTTCTATAGCAATGAATGCCTGGGTGTGTTAAATTCAGATTGCATAAACAGTTTATTATTGTAAATATAGCTGGAATGATTGTTCCTGAAAAAATATGATGTATACATACATAGTATTCTCATATCTCTTGACAGGTTATTTAAGGTGTTGCTGCTGCTGCTGCTAAGTCGCTTCAGTCGTGTCCGACTCTGTGCGACCCCATGGACTGCAGCCTACCAGGCGTCTCCGTCCATGGGATTCTCCAGGTAAGAACACTGGAGTGGGTTTCCATTTCCTTCTCCAATGCATGAAAGTGGAAAGTGAAAGTGAAGTCATTCAGTCGTTTCTGACTCTTAGCGACCCCATGGACTGCAGCCCACCAGGCTCCTCCATCCATGGGATTTTCCGGGCAACAGTACTGGAGTGGGGTGCCATTGCCTTCTCCCATTTAAGGTGCACTTGGCCAGAAATAAAACTGATAGAACAAATATGGACTTTTAAAAAGTGAAATTAGTTATTTCTTGTTCTTATGATGCAAATTATATATATTTAGAAAATACAGAAAGTCTACTGCTGTTTTCTTCTATAAATTAAAAAAGACAATGAATTCTACTATGTGATAATGGCATAAATATTTTAACATTTAAAAAGTCAATCTTTCTCTTCCTCTCTTTCCCCTCCTAATCTTTTTATTATATATATAATATACATAATAAATATATATTATATGTATATATATTGTATGTATATAGATTATACATATAATAATATGTGTATATATGTATATATACATAATAAATGTATATATAATATACATAATAAATATATATATAATATACATAATACATGTATATATGATATGCATAATAAATGTATATTATATATATATTAACCTCCTCAGTTATGGTAAAATGGTTTGTGTTGGTTTCAATAGTATGGGATATTATTCATTTATATATTTTTTCTAGCTTTGTTTTGGTTTCTCTGATTTTTTTAAATATTGATATTCATCCATTTGGAATTTCTTTGATATAAGATTTGGAATAATTCAACCTCATACTTTAAAAATTACTACCTCATCTTCATTTACTGATAATCCATCATGTCTCACATAAAAATGCAAACTTTGTTACATACCACATTATATATTAATTGTATCTTTATATGTTCTCTGTACATGTGTTTTAATATATCTGCCTGCTCTTGAATTTGCACTATGCTTTAAAAATAATTTGGGGTTTGAAGTATAGTGTAGCAAATTGTCTACTTGTTTCTGGTCCCATTCATTTTATTTCTATTCTAATTTTTTTTTTTTACTATTTTGACTTGGTTCCTTCATATTGACCTCATGTTCAAGTCCAAAAATGTCACCATTGGAAATATCAAGATTGCTTTAAATATTTTGATCAGCTTAAGAATTGGTATATTTAAATATTATCTTCTCATTCATAGTAAGGATAAATAGCCTAACTTATTCATTTTCTTTTATGTATTGTAAAAAATTATGTAGTTACAATTACATATGCTCATAGATTCAAGTTGTAAAATGTATTTCCAGGCATTTCATTATTTATTTTATTTCCATTTTGAGTGTCGGCATCTTTTTTTCCATTAATTTTCTTTTATTGCTGTATGTAGTATTTGGATTTAATTCTAGTCACACTCTTTAAAATGTATACAGTTTTAAATTTTTAATTAATTCTCTTCTGTTTTCTCTTATAAAATACTATCATTTGCAAATAATTATAGTTTTCTTTTCCTCCTTTCTAATTTTTGTTTCTTTTTTTTCTAACGGTGATTTTTCCCTTATTGCATTTCCAAGAATGTCATTGAAAAATGTCCAACATTATGGGTGAGAATATACATCCATATTATTATTATTATTATATTATTATTCAAATTATTATTTTTATTTTTCTTAATTGATGGTGTTCATTGACTTATTCATTTAGTCACAAACATTTTTCAGTGCAAATAATGTATTGGGAATGAATTTTGAGTTTTATTATTAAATAAGATATCAATCATTGGTGGATATTTTGGTTTCTGTCCTTTCCCAAAACTTCTATGTACATTTAAGCCACATTCAAAAAGTAAAATAATGAAATATAATGTTGATAATTTATATATAGTAGTCAAGGCTATGGTTTTTCCTGTGGTCATGTATGGATGTGAGAGTTGGACTGTGAAGAAAGCTGAGCGCCGAAGAATTGATGCTTTTGAACTGTGGTGCTGGAGAAGACTTTTGAGAGTCCCTTGGACTGCAAGGAGATCCAACCAGTCCATTCTGAAGGAGATCAGCCCTGGGATTTCTTTGGAAGGAATGATGCTAAAGCTGAAACTCCAGTACTTTGGCCACCTCATGAGAAGAGTTGACTCATTGGAAAAGACTCTGATGCTGGGAGGGATTGAGGGCAGGAGGAGAAGGGGACGCCAGAGGATGAGATGGCTGGATGGCATCACTGACTCTATGGATGTGAGTCTGAGTGAACTCCGGGAGATGGTGATGGACAGGGAGGCCTGGCTGCTGTGATTCATGGGGTCACAAAAAGTCGGACACGACTGAGCGACTGATCTGATCTGATCTGATCTGATCTTTAAATGGACTTCCCTGGTGACTCAGTGGTAAAGAATCTATCTGCTGAAGCAGGAGACATGAGTTTGATCCCTGGATAGGAAGATCCCTTGAAGGAAATTGCAACCGACTCCAGTTTTCTTGCCTGGGAAATCCTATGGGCAGAGGAACCTGATGAGCTACAGTCCATGGGGTCACAAAGTGTCAAACATGACTTAGTGACTTAGAGAACAATCATTTGAATTATTATGAACATATTTTCTATATATATCACCAATATCATTTTTAATTATTGCCAAGTAAGACCAAATTTGAAAGGTTCACCATTGTTTAACATTTTGGTATCATCAAATAGTTGACATCTTTAAAATGTTGGAATGGAGAGAATTTTGCCTTGTTATAAATTCATAGAAATGAAATTGCTGGCATATAAGTAAGTACATTTTAATTGATTATATGTGGATCGAAATTGTCCCTCTACGAAGGTTTTACCAACTAATAGACCCAATGGTACTATTCATACTTTATTGTATTAATAATTCTTGTTAGGAAGGACTTGGATAAATTTGATTTTACAATTAAAGTTTTTTTTTTATGTAACATGTGATTTAATTATAAATCATCTTAGCTTGCAAAATATGACATTCTAGTCTTTGTCCACTTCAAAGGAAAATGTACTTTAAAGTGTAACACAGAAATGACACTAAAACCTTCCTGAATAAACTTATAAACAACCTCAAACTGTGAAAGAATATACATGAAGACTAGACAAGTCAATGATTTCAAAGGGTGTATACTAACCTAATGTCATATTATTTTTATATATCTGAGGAAATTATTCCTTATTTGATTAGAAATGCAATTTCTTTTATGTATGAACATAGTGGAGAGAATGTAGAAAGAATTCTCCAAAGAATAATTTGGAAAGAATTATTTTAATTTTCCAGATGATACTTAAAGTATATCATTATAAGCCACATTGATTTTGAAAATCAGACTACTATGAACTTGATATGGTTAAAACACTGTCATCCTTTTTCTAAATGTGTTCAACTTTTTCCAGACAAATGTGAAGTTGTTTCAGTCTTCTCTTATTTTCTCTTGTGTAGTTTTGTTAAAGGAAAAAAGGAAAGCTGAACTGAACTCTAATTTTTCCAAGTGTGTTGTTGTGATTGTCAATATGTTTTCAGACAACTATGATTGTACACTAAATTTAAATTGAAAAGTGAAAATATTATTTTCCCTGAAAAAAATCATAATCAAAATATGACAAGGAAATATGAGGCTCTCATAAACGAACTGTGATAAATCATATTGCAGCAATGAACAAGACAAACAGTGTCATCTTTTCCTTTTACTAACATAGGATAGCACTTATTTCATAAGAAAAGTAATTACCTCCATGACATTGAAGGCCTTTTAAAATATCATTTCCAGTCTCTCAGTAGGTCTTTTCAAGCAGTGTTCAATTTGCAGCATTTTATCCATTCAAGCACAGAAATGGAACTTACTTTAGATGGCATGTAATGCACATTTTGCTTTATACTGTCCTTGAAAAATTTTCCCTATATATATGCAAAGGCATGGTTATAGAGCTGGTAATGGGATTCTGTTCAAGTTAACTCTTAGATCAGCTTTCAATTAACTTTCTCTTCTATTTGATTCTTTCTCTTCCATTTGCTCAGCAAGGCAAGCCTATTATCTGTCCTCCATATAACTGCAACAATTTATTTGATGAAATTTAAACAAAAAAAACTCAGTTACAAAATTTGTCATTCTAACAAAAATTTTCCGGTTTTATCACTTTCATCTGGCAATTTATTTGTATTTTTGAAAGAAGAAAGAAATCACTGTCTTTACAAAAATAGCCAAATGATGTTCGGTTCCATCGTTTAGATTTCACAGGTAGAAGGGGGACATCCCTTGCATTCTGGTAGTTAAGGCTGTGCTCCAACTTCAGGGGGAATGGGTTCCACCCTTGGCTGGAGAACTAAAATTCTACATGCTGTATGATATGAACCCCCCCCCAAAAAAATAGAGGGGATCTTATGTTTAGCTTTATGAACATACTATATACATTTCTGTTGTGAATCAACCATGCCTGACCCCTTTCTGCCCAGTTTTCCTAATGCTTCACTAGTGTTCTGCAAACTGGTGCTCAGGTTACACACCAAACAATAGTCAAAGTGAGTTCTACCAGACCACACCTTGCTCATGCCTATTCCACATATCTGAGTTTGCCTTACCTAATCACACTATTCAGATTTTTATTAACTTTTTATTTATTTGACATGAAATACTAACACGGACAAAATTAATGTAAACAAAGTATACAACAACAGCAAGGAAATTTCTGGCAGATTGGTGGATGGATGTGATTAGTTCAGAGAATATTTATGATTAGTTATTGAACAAAAAAATGTGCAATTCTATGAAATTTTAGAGCACACATATGAAACAAATCTGGAAGTAATTTCTTCCTAAAATTTTATTGATACTATTAATCATAAGTAGTAAATCTGAGATAAACTTCTTTAAATTTAAATTTATTTTAGCCAAACTTGCTGAAGGGAAAATGGAATTTTTCTATAAGAAATGATATCAGAATATTGTTGCTACATGAAGATATAATCAAATATAGTGTATCTAATGATTACAGAAAAGAAAACTAATATATAAATGTGTAAGAAATTTACAAGTATTTCTCAGGATTTGATAATTTTGGTAGTGAACATAATAGACAACCATTTCTTCAGCTTGACTATACTTTACACAGGTTTCTTTCTGTCTCCCTTCTCTTAGAGCATTTACTTTGGAAAACTTGAAATAATTAATTCTTTCTCTGCTTCTTTGAGTTAGAAATCTTCTGCATCTAGAAATGTCTTTCTAAAAGTGAAATGAGTGTCATTCATTTGTAATGTAAAAGTCAAGAAAGGTAGAGTTCCTGTCTCCCAATCCCTCTGGGAATGTAGGAACCTAACTTTCCAAAGCAACACTTAGCAAATACATTGAACTATCACACTAACCAACTTTCCCCCACTTTTTCACCAGCTCACCTCAGAATTTAATCATATCCCTGCATTTTGTTCTCCACAGTGACAAATTGCTCTCTCCAAATGCAGTGGTCTTGAAAAAAAAATTCTTTTTTTCCTTTAATAAGTGTCCAGTGCAATTTTCCTTTAAAAGTGATATTCATCAGTTATTTATATATTGTATATGTAACATATATAACAATTATATATATTATATATATAACAATTATATATTGTTAACAATTGTATAATTATTTATATTGTGAAAGTGAAAGTGAAGTCTCTCAGTTGTGCCTGACTCTTTGTGACCCCATGGATAGTAGCCTGCATCAAGCTCCTCCGTCCATGGGATTTTCTAGGCAAGAATACTGGAGTGGGTTGCCATTTCCTTCTCCAGGGAATCTTCCCAACCCAGGGATCGAACCCAGGTCTCCTGCATTGTAGAAAGATGCTTTACTGTCTGAACCACTAGGGAAGTCTATTTATATTGTATATAATATATATTAAAATAATAACAATTTTCTTATTATAAATAAAAATTCACATTCATACATAATTTGTATTTGTAATCTTAATTTTGTTTTATCTTAAGGATCCTTTTCCTGGTTTTATAAGCATGAGACTCCCCCAAACTTGGATTCATTTTTCCTCTTGTTCTTTGCCCCACTTTCAAATATCTATGGATATATTCAATTTATGTTACCTCTATCTGATAAGGTGGGCTTCCCTGGTGGCTCAGAGGGTAAAGCATCTGCCTACAATGCAGGAGACCTGGGTTCGATCCCAGGGTCGTAAGATCTCCTGGAGAAGGCAATGGCAACCCACTCCAGTACTCTTGCCTGGAAAATCCCATGGACTGAGAAGCCTGGTAGCTACAGTCCATGGAGTCGCAGAGAGTTGGACACGACTGAGTGACTTCACTTCACTATCTGATAAAGGACAGAAATAGTATAGACCTAACAGAAGCAGAAGATATTAAGAAGAGTTGGCAAGAATACATAGAAAAACTGTACAAAAAAGATCTTCATGACCCAGATTATCATGATTCTGTGGTCACTCACCTACAGTCAGACATCCTGGAATGTGAAGTCAAGTGGGCCTTAAGAAGCATCACTACAAATGAAGCTAGTGGAGGTGATGGAATTCCAGCTGAGCTATTTCAAATCCTGAAAGATGATGCTGTGAAAGTGCTGCACTCAATATGCCAGCACATTTGGAAAACTCAGCAGTGGCCACAGGACTAGAAAAAGTCAGTTTTCATTCCAATCCCAAAGAAAGGCAATGGCAAGGAATGTTCAAACTACCGCACAATTGCACTCATCTCACACACTAGTAAAGTAATGCTCAAAATTCTCCAAGCCAGACTTCAGTAATACGTGAACCGTGAACTTCCTGATGTTCAAGCTGGTTTTAGAAAAGGCAGAGGAACCAGAGATCAAATTACCAACATCCGCTGGATCATGAAAAAAGCAAGAGAGTTCCTTGCTTTTAGAAGAATAGAAAGAACATCTATTTCTGCTTTATTGACTATGCCAAAGCCTTTGACTGTGTAGATCACAATAAACTGTGGAAAATTCTGAAAGAGATAGGAATACCAGACGACCTGACCTGCCTCTTGAGAAACCTATATGCAGGTCAGGAAGCAACAGTTAGAACTGGACATGGAACAACAGACTGGTTCCAAATAGGAAAAGGAGTACGTCAAGGCTGTATATTGTCACCCTGCTTATTTAACTTGGATGCAGAGTACGTCATGAAATGCTGGGCTGGATGAAGCACAAGCTGGGATCAAGATTGCTGGGAGAAATATCAATAACCTCAGATATGCAGATGACACCACCCTTATGACAGATAGTGAAGAGGAACTAAAAAGCCTCTTGATGAAAGTGCAAGAGGAGAGTGAAAAAGTTGGCTTAAAGCTCAACATTCAGAAAACTAAGCTCATGGCATCTGGTCCCATCACTTCATGCCAAATAGATGGAGAAACAGTGGCTGACTTTATTTTTTGGGGCTCCAAAATCACGGCAGATGGTGACTGCAGCCATGAAATTAAAAGATGCTTACTCCTTGTAAGGAAAGTTAGGACCAACCTAGATAGCATATTCAAAAGCAGAGACATTACTCTGCCAACAAAGGTCCGTCTAGTCAAGGCTATGGTTTTTCCAGTGGTCATGTATGGATGTGAGAGCTGGACTGTGAAGAAAGCTGAGTGCTGAAGAATTGATGCTTTTGTACTGTGGTGTTGGAGAAGACTCTTAAGAGTCCCTTGGACTCCAAGGAGATCCAACCAGTCCATTCTAAAGGAGATCAGCCCTGGGTGTTCATTGGAAGGACTGATGCTGAAGCTGAAACTCCAGTACTTTGGCTACCTCATGCAAAGAGTTGACTCACTGGGAAAAAACCCTGATGCTGGGAGGGATTGAGGGCAGGAGAAGAAGGGGACGACAGAGGATGAAATGGCTGGATGGCATCACCTGACTCGATGGACATGAGTTTGAGTGAACTCCGGGAGTTGGTGATGGACAGGGAGGCCTGGCATGCTGCAATTCATGGGGTCACAAAGAGTCAGGCATGACTCAGCGACTGAACTGAACTGAACTGATAAGTTTTCTACCTGCATATTTACTCACCTAAGAACAACTTAGGAACTCAATTGACCATCATTTCTGGAAAGCTTCTATGATCCTTCATTTGGAATTAGTCTTTCTTTTTCTGTGATTGCATAGTACTGTTTATAATATTGTAATATAATTTTTTCCAGTCTGCCAGCTAACAAGGTTACTTTCATGTTTCCTCACTTTTTTTTTTACATAATAAACTGCAAGTTTTTGGATTGTTGCTGCTGCTGGTTAGTTGCTCAGTCGTGTCTGACTCTTTGTGACCCCATGGACTGTAGCCCACCAGGTTCCTCTGTCCATGGGGATTCTCCAGGCAAGAATACTGGAGTGGGTTGCCCTGTCCTCCTCCAGAGGGTCCTCCCAACCCAGGGAGCGAGCCCAGGTCTTTTGTATTGCAGGCAGATTCTTTCCCTTCTGAGCCACCAGGGAAAGATTGCTGGGCACATGTAGTCAGTGTTTGCATTACCCTCATTACCTAAAAGTGTAGACACAGGAATGTGTGGTGAATTAAGTTGCTACAACATGATTTTCTTAGATTTAATTTGAAACCTGATTTTCATGAAAGAAATATTGAGAATCTCCCAGGATAATATGTTACTTAGAGAGGAAAAGTAATAATTAAGAAAAAATATTCATGAAATCCAATCATGTATATCAGGGAGATAACATCTTTTGATAGGTCAAATTGAGGTCAAATGCTTCCTCTTCTTTTGAAACTTTCTCTGACATTTTATAAGAATGCTGCTAAGTCACTTCAGTTGTGTCCGACTCTGTGTGACCCCATAGACGGTAGCCCACCAGGCTCCCCCGTCCCTGGGATTCTCCAGGCAAGAACACTGGAGTGGGTTGCCATTTCCTTCTCCAATGCATGAAAGTGAGAAGTGAAAGTAAAGTCGCTCAGTCGTGTCCAACTCTTAGAGACCCCATGGACTGCAGTCCACCAGGCTCCTTCATCCATGGGATTCTCCAGGTAAGAGTACTGGAGTGGGGTGCCATTGCCTTCTCCATTTATAAGAATAGTTAATCTTATTTATCTCCTGATATGTTTAAAATTCCTCTAACTATCTGATTTTCCTGCTAAACTAGAAATCGTTGAGGACATTGAGAATGTGTTTATTTGTCTCTTTATACTTGGTTCCTGGCATAGGTCTTATTACATAATGAGCTCAATACTTTTTTATACAAAAAGAAAGAAGGAATTTAAAAAAAAAAAAAAGGAAGGGAATAAAATGGGAAAGGAGACAGACAGACAGACAGACAGACATATTGCCCAAAAGTTGAATTTGTCTTCATCCTTGTCTGATCTCAAAACCTTGATTTCACTTTAGGTGAAGAGTCTACCATCATAAAACTAAAAGCCAGCTGCAAAAATCCCCAATTCTGTTTACAATTAACATTAAAAAAAAATGAATTCAGGCAGTCATGAAGACTATGAATCATTTCCTTTTGCCATGTAAATTGCACAGCAATCAATGTAAGTGTGTTTAATAAAAGACATATAAAGAAGTTATTTTGAAAAAATCTGAAGATGCTTCTCTCACAGCCCTCCATCCACATAGACTAGTCACAGTGAATTATTTTAAAACTCAAACTACTTCTCTATAGCCAGTGACATGCTCTACAAAAACATGATGCCTACTCACATGTGCATTTGCAAATCTCTTTTTCTGTTATGCATCTGTGTATTTTTTTCTAGTGGGATAACTTATTTTAATATAAATTTCACTAAAATTAATAGTCATTTTGTGAAATTTATAACATACAAATGAAAAGAAATCTAAGACTACCCAAAATTGTTCAAAAGAGGAAACTCTCAGGATTATGTTGCCGTGATTAAAGGGGTGAATGTAGAAACAGATAAGTGGATAGAATCACAATATATGTATCAGTACAGTTCAGTTCAGTTGCTCAGTTGTGTCCGACTCTTTACGACCCCATGAATCGCAGCATGCCAGGCCTCCGTGTCCATCACCAACTCCCAGAATTCACTCAAACTCAAGTCCACTGAGTCGGTGATGCCATCCAGCCATCTCATCCTCTGTCATCCCCTTCTCCTTCTGCCCCCAATCCCTCCCAGCATTAGAGTCTTTTCCAATGAGTCAACTCTTCTCATGAGGTGGCCAAAGTACTGGAGTTTCAGCTTCAGCATCATTCCTTCCAAAGAACACCCAGGGCTGATCTCCTCTAGAATGGACTGGTTGTATCTCCTTGCAGTCCAAGGGACACTCAGAAGTGTGTATGCTGCTGCTGCTAAGTCACTTCAGTCGTGTCTGACTCTGTGTGACTCCATGGACGGCAGCCCACCAGGCTGCCCCGTCCCTGGTATTCTCCAGGCAAGAACACTGTAGTGGGCTGCCATTTCCTTCTCCAATGCATGAAAGTGAAAAGTGAAAGTGAAGTCACTCAGTCATGCCTGACTCTGAGTGACCCCATGGACTGCAGCCTACCAGGCTCCGCTGTCCATGGGATTTTCCAGGCAAGAGTACTGGAGTGGGGTGCCATTGCCTTCTCCCAAAAGTATGCATACATATATGTAAATGTGTATGATGAATTAAAAATGAAAGGTAGGACAAGAATCAACAATAGCTCTTATGTTTTCTTGGTATGACCAGCTGAACTTTTGATGATAGTTCTTTCTTAGGAGGAGAAACAAGTGTCGGGAAAGTGTGTAATTTCCTCGGTTCTGTCTCGTTGCAATAAAAATTTGAAGTGATGGACCAGCGTTACAGCCCTCAGATGGCCCAGAATTACAACTCCATGTTACAGCTCAGTTTCATTTAGAAAGTAAAGGAAAATACAACCTTGAGGCATGAGGGCAGGCCAACTGGAAAGACATGAAGAGACAAGAAGCCCCTGGCCCAATTTTGGCTCCTCTTTTTATGTATTTTTTCTCCTCCCCCTGGGCCTGCCCTATGTAAATTGGGCTGGCCAGGAGTGCTGTTTGTTTTACCTGAGGTTCTCACTCTGGTCCTTGGACTTTCCTTTGTTTTATTTTCCTGGGTTTTTATCTTCCTTGTCTTTTAGCCACCACCGTTCTGGACTCTTTTTTCCTATTCTACCTACCTACCCCAATATGGGAACATGTCATGAATTCTGTTTTGGGAGAGGATAATTTTATTTGAAGTGCCTATTATGTATTCAAGTCAGGATGTCAAGAAAGTAGTTGGATGTGTAAACTGATAGTCAAAAGTATAACAATCAAGCCTGGATATCTAAAATTGGTGGGAGGTAATTCAACATAATATATTGTTTTTGATGTTGCTCAAATATGAGAATTTGGTTTCTTAAAAAGATAAGCAGCTATCATTCTTTAATTTCTTTTTATAGCATAAAATGCTCATCTGAAAAATCACCCTTATTTTCTAAATATGAAATTTTTTAAAAATACAATTGATTGTTTTCAAATGCTTATGCCTTTATTCTGGCTCTTCTGAAAATTTATACTTTAGTATTGAAAAAATAGTATGTTTGTATTCAGCTATTCATTCAGCTCTTCACATGAACTTGATTTGCCAGAATTATTTCCCTGTTCGTTTCTGAAAACACATTTTATGTTTGTGGAATAGCCATCTTCTAATGGGAAAACAGGTATCATATTAAATTGTACTGAGCCACTGAGCTGTTTGATATTATATATCTCTGTTAATTTAATCTGCAGGTAATTATTTACCATGTGTCATGGGCCAGATACTCAAGTAGATGCCTTGGAGTATTAAAAATAACTACTTTTACATTATACTAATTATCTGACTAGTGTGTGTTGACACATATATTCCTCCAAAGGGAGAAATTCTATATGAAAGTGCAGTTAGATTCTATAAGAGGTCTGAAGATAAAAGGTAAATGTGAATAAACTATTCATTGAGATTAGCAGTGAAGTTATTGGACTTGGGCAAGGCATCAAATCCACATATTGACATTATTATCAATATTTTGATTGCACATCTTATGGTAGATTAAGCATTATTAAACTATTAAAATTCCCCTTACTTTAGAGTGACCATTATTTGCAGAGTTTTGAGACTATTGCACAAAAAGTGTTTTCCCCCTTTTGATCTTATAAGTGTTTCTAATCTTGGATTATTTGATGATGTCACAACCCAGTGTCTGTGGTATTTGAATTGATTACTGATGAAAGGAAAAAAAAAAAAAAAAAAAGGACACATGGTGAGAGTATGCACAGCAAACTGAAGCAACAGCCTGCTGATTACAGAGTAGAAAATTCCTATTTACATGCAAATATCTTTGTAATCAGCAGTGTTAGGAAGGGAAATTCATGAAAATCTAAAACATTCTGGTTTCCAAGTGTTCTAATTTTCCCTACCTCAGAAAATGTTTTTCTGATATACAGTGGCAAAGCCTATCTCATTTAACACAATTTTAGATATATTTACTTGAAACAAAGCATATTAATGGGTCTTATCTCTTTTCATTTCTTTCTCAGTGTACTTTCACTTTTAGATTTTCTTTAGTTTGAATTATTTTCTGTTCAATATTTTAATTTTAGTACAATAGCTTTCAACCCACTCCAGTGTTCTTGCCTGGAGAATCCCAGGGACGGGGGAATCTGGTGGGCTTCCGTCTATGGGGGTCACACAGAGTTGGACACGACGGAAGTGACAGCAGCAGCAGCATCTTTCTAGAAATGATAATGTAAAGCCCTTTTATTTTTAAAGAAGGAAAATAATGGTTACACATGTTATTCTCAAGTTTAATTAAAATAATGTATATCTTAATACCTACCTGAGTGCTTGGTATGTCAGGTAAGCATTTAAGATTAGTGGCTTTACTCTTGCCCTTTTAGGATTTTTTTTGTTGTTGTCTGGTAGCCTAAAATGAGATGACAGTTTACATGACCCTAAGAAGTCTCAAAGGAAGATATTTTTCACATGTATTACTTTATAAAAAGTGAAATGTGATAGGCAGTAAACTATAATGTTATCATAATTATGTAACTACTAAGTTAGAAGTCCATAGACATTTAGAGGGAAAAGGAATTTTTTTCATAGAAGTGATGTCTCAAGAATATGTCGATGTTATTTCTGATTTAAAGACCAAAATAAAAAAGAGGGAAAGAAATTAAATTGAATTGCAACTTGTATTTAGGTAACTTATAGAGATTCACTTCTTTTCTCAATGACATTACACATCATCATTATTCTAAATTTTCTTTCCCACGATAATATAGGATAAATATTGCATGAGACTGAAAAAATATGTGCTACAGTAGATTAGAAATGCTAGATTTTCATTTAAGTGATTGAGTGTGATGATACTTGAAAGTGAAAGTGAAGTCGCTCAGTTGTGTCTGACTCTTTGCGACCCCATGGATGGTAGCCTACCAGGCTCCAGGGTCCATGGGATTTTCCAGGCAAGATTACTGCAGGTCAAGAAGAAACAGTTAGAACTGGACATGGAACAACAGATTTGTTCCAAATCAGGAAAGGAGTACATCAAGGCTGTATGTTGTCACCCTGCTTATTTAACTTATATGCAGAATACATCATGATAAATGCTGGGCTGGAAGAAGCACAAGCTGGAATCAAGATTGCCAGGAGAAATATCAATAACCTCAGATATGCAGATGACACCACCCTTATGGCAGAAAGTGAAGAGGAACTGAAAAGCCTCTTGATGAAAGTAAATGAGGAGAGTGAAAAAGTTGGCATAAAGCTCAACATGCAGAAAACGAAGATCATGGCATCTGGTCCCATTACTTCATGGGAAATAGATGGGGAAACAGTGGAAAGAGTGTCAGACTTTATTTTTTGGGCTCCAAAATCACTGCAGATGGTGACTGCAGCCATGAAATTAAAAGACACTTACTCCTTATAAGGAAAGTTATGACCAACCCAGATAGCATATTAAGGAGCAGAGACATTACTTTGCCAACAAAGGTCCATCTAGTCAAGGCTATGGTTTTTCCAGTGGTCATGTATGGATGCAAGAGTTGGACTGTGAAGAAAGCTGAGCGCCAAAGAATTGATGCTTTTGAACTGTGGTGTTGGAGAAGACTTTTGAGAGTCCCTTGGACTGCAAGGAGATCCAACCAGTCCATTCTGAAGGAGATCAGCCCTGGGATTTCTTTGGAAGGACTGATGCTAAAGCTGAAACTCCAGTACTTTGGCCACCTCATGCGAAGAGTTGACTCATTGGAAAAGACTCTGATGCTGGGAGGGATTGGGGGCAGGAGGAGAAGGGGACGACAGAGGATGAGATGGCTGGATGGCATCACTGACTCAATGGACGTGAGTTTGAGTGAACTCCGGGAGATGGTGATGGACAGGGAGGCCTGGCGTGCTGCAATTCATGGGGTTGCAAGTAGTCGGACATGATTGAGCGACTGAACTGAACTGAATAGGTGCCAGCAGGGGCACTAGTTCAAATCTGATTCAAATATTCTCACCTGTATTACAATGCTGCATTTTATTTTGTAGGAGGAGGTCTACAAGAGACTGTGGCTATCAGTTGATCTGAGAGCTGGATCTCTTCATCTTTGGATTCTTCCTTCTGCCCAACATTTCCACAGCTGGAGGTGTTTTAAGGAATCGCCTTGAGTCAGCAAGGTGTTGGTAAGGCCATCTAGACCAAATACTTGACTGAACCCAGTTCATGCCTCCATATAAAAGTTTAAAGTTATGCCTCCATATATACAATGTTGTCCAGGATCATATGGCAGGCAGGTGCAGAAGATCTACCTATCTTGCAGCTGCTGAGCACACACCTCCTATTAAGTTCAATTAGTTGCCAATAGTATTGTAGAAGTGTCGTTATTTTTGTTAAAATCCTAATTGTGCTATAAGCTAAATTTCTAGCTGTTTTTTGCCTGTGTTACCTCAAGGCAGCAAGTTTCTGGAGCCTAACTGTGGCTGCCCCCTGAAATGATTTCTCAAAGAGTGATCTGCAGAATATTTGGGTCCTCTGAGACACTTTCAAGAGGTTCATGGAGTTAAAATTATTCTCATAGTAATACTAAGATATTAATAACCTCTTTCTCTGAGTTGACATTTGCACTGATGGTAGAAAAGCTGTAGTAAGTAAAACTACTGGCTCTGGTAGGAATCAACATAGCGGTACTAGTGCTTAGTCCTATTTTTACTGCTATACACTCACAATTAAAAAAAAAAAAAACTGCCTTGACTTTAAAATGTCCTTGATGAAGCATTAAAAATACAATTTTGTTAAAACTCATCCCCTGAATCTACATGTAATATTCTGTGCTAAAAATAGAAAATGTACAGAAAGCAGGTCTTAAAAGTACCACACCACCATGTTTGTCCTGATAAAAATCACTTACACAGTTTTTGTAAATTATAAGCTGACTAGCTGCTTTATGCATGCAACATAATATTAGCAAAAAGAAAAAGAGATCAACAGACACACTGTGGTTATTCAGACAGAGTATTTGGTCGACGCTTTCTCTAAAGTGAATAACGATAGCCTGTCATTTCAAGGAAAATAACCAATAGTGTTTGATAAGAAATGCCTCAATCTTTGTGATACTTGTGTAACAGTATATCAATATTTTCAAAAAAACAAAGCATCAAGATCCAAAGCCATGCATCAATACCTGGCCTATTCTAAATATAAAATATAGCAGAATAGACTATGAAAATTTCATGGCTATGCTTTCACATTCCACATTGGAAAAAATCTTTAATAAGTTACCAGTTGTCATAACTTTAAACTCATTTTGCTGTGGAATAGAGGAAGATAAATAATTTTTATTTGTGATTAATAGTTTTTATTCATTTTAACAATAGATTGAATAATCAGATGGACTTGATGTGTAATTATTGTCCACATAACAGACTATAAATTATCATTTCTAAGGAAAAATTGATTATTTTGTGTAGATATTATACAATTATATTTCATTTATATCAATTAGACTCATTTATTTATCATAAGGTATATCCATTTATCTTGAAACCTGTAGAAAGAAGCATTGATCAAATATAGTGCCTATTATTGATTTATCCACATGTATTTTATCTTGAGAAGGCATCCAATTAGTACTCCTTACAACTGCTTTAATATTCATAAAGGATTTTGTGAAAGTTAAGTCATTCATTCACTTTCACATCTTCAAAATCAATGACTTTCAAGTATCAGTGAAATGTTTGTTAAGTGCAGACTTCCAGTACAAAGCAAATAGTTCTCTTTATGAGGATTCTTCCAAAGTTATTTTTAACTGTTTTTTTTTTTTTTTTAACAAAGAAAAGATGCAATCACAAGCAATTGAATTTGGTTTTAGCTTATTAGTTATTGGCTTTAGACACTTTCTCTAAAGTGTCTAGCTTATTAGGCATTCTTAGTTATAGAGTTGATCTCCTTATCTTTTTAAAGTTCACATTGCTAAAAATAGGGCTTTCCCAAAGTAAATATGTATAAAATTATGTCAAGCAGCATTATCCTCATTTCTAGAAGCACTAGATACTTCTGTCTATGTTGTACATTTCTGACATAACTTAAGTGGTTTTTCTTCTTTATTATATAGTTTTATTGTATTTTAATTTTACGTATTATATATAAACCCTCTCTCATATTAGAAATAATACAGAGGTGTGTGCAGTAAAGAGGGACATTTCCATTTACTCTGCACTTCAATTTCCTTTGAAATTAATAACTCCCATTATAAATATGTTCCACTCAAATTTTCTTCTAAAAATCATTGGTTGATCTTTAGGTATTAAGGTAAAGCTCAGGACTTCCCTGCTGGTTTGGAGACTAAGACTCCATGCTCTCAATGCAGGGGGGCCGGGTCCTACCCCTGATCAGGGAGCTAGACCCCACATGCCACAGCTGAAGATCCCGATGCTGCAATGAGGACTGCAGACCCCTTGTGCCATAACTAATATGTGGTGCAGCCAAACATAAAAATAAACATTTTTTAAAATATAAATAAAACTTCAGCATTTTTAGAATGTAATTAATATACATCTAGTTCAGAATATATATGAATGAAAATCTTGAATATATTAGAAATAAAATAGATTATAGACATGAATTTCCCCCATCTACTATTAAAAATGGTTAATAGTTCTGCTGGAGAAGGGATCAGCTATGCATACCAGTATTCTTGGACTTCCCTGTTGTCTCAACTGTTAAAGAATCCACCTGCAATACCAGAGACCTGGGTTCCATCCCTGGGTTGGGAAGATCCCTTGGAGAAGGGAAAGTCTACCCACTCAAGTATTCTGGCCTAGAGAATTCCATGGACTGTATAGTCCATGGGGTTAAATAGTTTAACATCCATTCTTCTGATCATTTTCTTATCAATAGTCTATTCTAAAAAATTAGCCAAGAAATATATGCATAATATCTTCCTTATGCCTGAAAACCAAGTACTTTTTGACAAGTAGAGTACTACATTTGTTCATGCATTTGCTCATGTAGTTGGAGGTTCCCCAGCCGCTCACACACCTATTGGTACTTTTTTATAGAAGCTAACTCATGAGTTTGTGGTGAATTCTTCTACCTTGAACCTATTATGTTTATATTTAATATTGATTTTCATTAATGTATGGACACATTATCTGATTTATTATGGGGTTTTTTTTTCTTAGTTCCACATTATGCTTTGGAGATATAACCATGTTGATATATCAACTTCATTTAACATTCCAAGTGCATGTATACTCTACTTTATTGACCAGTTCTACTGAAGAACATTTTGATTGTTACTCACTTTTGCTCTTTCAAACAATATATGATAAATATACTGCAAAGCCATGGTCCAAATGTTTCTCTTTATATTCCTAAATGCCAAGTTGCTGTATAATGAGGCACATTTTAAATAGAATTGCATATTGCTTTACTGACCCTAAATGAAATACATCATACTTTTTCCCTGAATATTATTTGGAGGAGAAAGTGCCTAATAACTTTTGGACATCTGCAGAAACATTTGATATTGCCAGATGTATTAAATCTGACAACAGATAAAGGGTGAATAAATATACATTGTTATTTAAATTTTCTTTTATCTGTTTTCTCAGTTTGCCATTTTTAATTTTAGGATTTCTTTATACAACTTGGATAAAAATCTTTTATCAGATATGCCTTTTAAAAGTAAATTCCGCAGTCATCACATTCTCTTGACATTGCCTTTTGCAGAACAGCAGTTTTTAGTTTTAATAAAGTGCAGTTTATCAATTTTTTCTCTCATGGGTCATGCCATTAGAGTTATAAGTAAAAGTTATCACCATATCTAAGGTCAGCTTGGTTTTCTCCTATTTTAGAAAGAACATATTTACTGTGAAGCCATCTGGACTTGGTACTTTTTGTTTTGGAAGATTATTAATTTCTTGCTTAATTTCTTAAATTGATATAGGCCTATTCATTTAGCTTAATTTTTCTTGTGTGAGTTTTGGCAACTGTTTCTTTCCAGGAATTGACCTGTTTTATCCAAGTTATTAAATCTGTGCATATACAGTTGTTCATAGTACTTTTTTATCCCTTTAATGTCCATGGGATACATAGTGATGCCCTTATCTCATACTTGATATTTGTTATTTGTATTGTTTGTTTTTCTTATTTAGCCTGAATAGAGGTTTATTGATATTATTAATCTTTTTGTACTTTGGCCACCTCACGCGAAGAGTTGACTCATTGGAAAAGACTCTGATGCTGGGAGGGATTGGAGGCAGGAGGAGAAGGGGACAACAGAGGATGAGATGGCTGGATGGCATCACTGACTTGATGGACGTGAGTCTCAGTGAACTCCAGGAGTTGGTGTTGGACAGGGAGGCCTGGCGTGCTGCGATTCATGGGGTCGCAAAGAGTCGGACATGACTGAGCGATTGATCTGATCTGATTGACCTGAATCTTTTCAAGGAAACAGCTTCTGGCTTTATTGATATTCTCTATTGATTGCCTATTTTCAATTTTATTTATTTCTGCTTTAGTTCTTATTCTTTTCTTCTGCATATTTTTTCATTTAACTTAATCTTGTTTTCCTAGTTTTGTAAGGTTAGAATTTGATTGTTGATTTCAGACCTATCTTTTTTCCTATTTGCTTTCAGTGTTACAATTCTTTCATTGCATCCCAAACATTTTTATGTGCTTTCATTTTTATTTAGTTCAAAATATTTCTAAATTTATCTTGAGATTTTTTTCTTTGACTCGTTATTTGAACTTATGTTGTTAATTTCCACATATTTTGGAATATTCAAGTTATCTTTCTGATATTGGTTTCTAGTTTAATTCCACTGTAAACTTAGAACAGACATTGTATGATCTCTATTCTTTTAAATTTGCTGAAAGAGTGTTTTTTAATAGCCCCTCATTCTTAAGTTTATGGATTGCTGAATGTTCCATTTGAGCTTAAGAAGATTATGTATTCTCCTGTTGTTGGATGAATTACTCTATAGGACGGTTTAATTGCTAAGTCATGTCCAATTCTTGTAATTCCATGGACTGTAGCTTGCCAGGCTCCTCTATCCATGAGATTTTCCAGGCAAGAATACTGGAGTGGGTTGCCATTTCCTCCTCCAGAAGTATTCTATGGATGCCAGTTATATCCAGTTGTTGGATGGTGTTGTTAAGTTCAACTTTGTTCTTTATCTCTCCTTTACTTTTAAAGGATAATTTTACAGGATACTTTTGTTTGTTTTCTTTTCTCTCAGCACTTTAAATATTTCACTTGTTTCCTCCTGATTGAAAAATTTCTGAGTAGAAGTCAGATGCAATCTTATCTTTATTCTAGATAAGTATTTTTTCTTTTCTTTCTTTTTTTTGGATTTTTTTTCTGGACCTTCAGTTTTCTGTAGTTTTCTGGTTTCTGTAGAAAGTGATATGCCACATGTAGCTTTTTAGCATTTATTCTGTTTAGTGTTCTTTTAACTTCCTAGACTTGCAGTTTGTTGTCTGACATCAGTTTGGGAGAACCTTATTCCTATATTTTAAATATTCCTTCTGTATTTTTTCCTTTTTCTTCTCCTTGTATTCCTATAATGTGCACATATTTTATAGTCGTTCCACAGGCTATCTGTTTTTATTATTATCCTTTGTTCACTTTTTTTTCAGTTCTGGAAGTTCCAATTGAGATATCTTTAAGCTCAGAGTTTCTTTCATTCACTGTGATCAGTCTACTAATAAGCACATTAAGGACATTCTCCAGTTTTATTATAGTGTTTCTTTAATATTTATTTTTGGGTCTGTTGTAGGATGTTCATCTCTTTGCTTACATTGTTATTTCTTATTGTATGCTGTTTATTGTTTACAGTTCTTAGCATATTAATAATAGTTGTCTTAAATTTCCACCCTCGTTTCAACATCTCTGTCATGTCTGGTTCAGATGTTTGCACTGTCTCTTCAAATTGTGGTTTTGGGACTCAGGTAAACTTTGCAACATTTTTCTTGAAAATTTAACACGATCTACCAAGTAAAAGGAAGTGTAATAGATCTTTAGTAATGTGGGAGTGAGGTATTGGGGGAAAAGAACTGTTCTATATTCCTATGATTAGGTTTTAGTCTTTTTAGTAAACCTGCCATGTCTGGACTGTGAACTTCACAGGTGTTACCCTATTTTTCCTCTTCTTTTAGGTAGGATATGATGATTAGAGAGAGCTGGAGTTGAATAGATCTCTTCTTCCAGGTGTATTAGGCTCTGATAAGACCCCCAAAGGCAAGACACTAGTTAACTAGCTCCTCCTGAGGACATCTCTTGCTAACAAGAATAGAGTGGAATGGTACATGTCAAAATGACTCCTCTCTATCCTCACCTTACCCAGGCAGAAAGGGATTTTTCTCAGATAACTTCCTGTGAGGACATGGTTGATCTCCTTGAGTTAAACATCACAAAATTGTGGGGGAAGATCTCCTGGAGAAGGAAATAGCAACCCACTGCAGTATTCTTGCCTGGAAAATCTCAAGGACAGAGGAGCCTGTCAGGCTCCAATCTATGGAGTCGCCAGGAGTCAGACACAATTTAGCAACTAAACCACCACCATCACCTCCCAGATTGGGTGTCTCTGGAGTATTTAACTCTCATATTTATCCATATTGAGCCTCCATAAATTTATTGATTACAGTTCAGATTTTCCTCTATCCTGGCACTTGTTCCTACAATGATTCCCAATGTTGAGTCTCTGATTCTGTAAATTTACTTCTTGTATTCAGGTCTACTTTTCAAACCTTGGGGCAGCAATTGTCCAAGTTTTTAATAAATCCTATAAAAGTTGTTTAACTTTTTCCTTGTTAGAATAGAGTGGCAACTTTTAAGATCCTTACCTGTGGAGCAGAAATACAAAATCATAGTTTCTTATGATTTAATTTTTTTAAAAGAATACAAAGAGGTAAAGACTAAATCTTATGAATGCTTCAGAAAATTCAGTTTTCAAAGTATAGAACTAAAATGTGTGAGATAGAAAATCGTAAATCTACACAAGACATGGTGGTCCTCACATTCTGGTGTTTATGGATTTTATTCCAAAGATAATATTGCATTGGACAGGTATATTGTTGTTGGTGTGGATATGTTACAAATTGTCCAGTACTAATGTATAATGAACTGTTCTTTACCAGATACACTGAGTGTTTACAATACTCAATTAATACATCTGGCTGACTTTAACTGCATCAGCTTTGCCACACCAGAGGTAGCATAACTTTCATGTGAGATAATTAGGTTTGTTCAATTTAAACAGACACATTAATGCAGCTCAGCAAGACTCAATTAAAACTGTTTTCAAAGCAAAATCACAACATGAAGCATTGTGGGTAATGTTATGCAAATTGTCATATTGGCAGAGAAACTGAGTAAGTTTTCTGCAGTGCCTATTGCCACAAAATGAATTTCTCCACTTGGAGTATTAAGGCAAAAATAGCAAAATTCCTGTGTTGTGATTTCTGTTTTTCGGTGCTTATCAAATTGATACAGCTGTCGGCCTTACCAAACTTCTTTTTTTTCACTTTAGTCTTATTTAAGTAATTTTTTAAAGTTTTAAAATTATAACCAGAATAGATATCATTTCACAATTTAAACATAATTTGTCTTCCATTAGAAACAAGCCACAATCAAAGATTCATCTTTATATTGCCTCCATTTCTTAATAAGGGTGCTTATCAAGTAAACAAGGCCAGACCACATATATAACCTTATTGAAATACTTATAATGACAATTCTCTGTAGGTGGCAGCTTGTATTTGTCTGTATACATGTGTTTATGTGTGACATAACTTGGTGTTTAAAGAAAATATTAATGCCCTTACTTGAGTTAAATATATGAATTTTACTGAAACTATTCCACCATATGCAACAACACTTGCAGCTAGAGTGTAATTTTGTATAGACTTAAAATTTTATATGACTATTCTAGTAGTAGAATAGATACTGATTTTGAATAGAATTTTTTGAAATCTTAATATATTAAAAATTAACTTTAAAATTTTTTCAGTGTGATGTGTGATTACAAAAATTTAATCCTCACTATGTATTATATACCCATATTCATATGTATAAACATATAAATGATTATACATATGTATGCAAACATTACTATATAAATATATATTAAATATGCAGATATGTATTATATAGTGTGTGTGTGTATGTGTGTATATATATATATATTTCCCCCTCCCCCACTGTGGGTGAATTTGCAAAATCTTTCCTGCCCTAAGCCCACTACATAGAATATCTCTCTTCAATTTTATTTTTTTTCTTTTTTTTTTTTTAATGGTCTCTTTTTCTTTTTTCATTTCATACATGATACTATACATGTTTCAATGCCATTCTCCCAAATCTCCTCACCCTCTCCCTCTCCCACAGAGTCCATAAGACTGATCTATACATCAGTGTCTCTTTTGCTGTCTCGTACACAGGGTTATTGTTACCATCTTTCTAAATTCCATATATATGCTTTAGTATACTGTATTGGTGTTTTTCTTTCTGGCTTACTTCACTCTGTATAATAGGCTCCACTTTCATCCACCTCATTAGAACTGATTCAAATGTATTCTTTTTAATGGCTGAGTAATACTCCATTGTGTATATGTACCACTGCTTTCTTATCCATTCATCTGCTGATGGACATCTAGGTTGCTTCCATGTCCTGGCTATTATAAACAGTGCTGTGATGAATAGTGGGGTACACGTGTCTCTTTCCCTTCTGGTTTCCTCAGTGTGTATGCCCAGCAGTGGGATTGCTGGATCATAAGGCAGTTCTATTTCCAGTTTTTTAAGGAATCTCCACACTGTTCTCCATAGTGGCTGTACTAGTTTGCATTCCCACCAACAGTGCAAGAGGGTTCCCTCTTCTCCACACCCTTTCCAGCATTTATTGCTTGTAGACTTTTGGATCGCAGCCATTCTGACTGGCGTGAAATGGTACCTCATAGTGGTTTTGATTTGCATTTCTCTGATAATGAGTGATGTTGAGCATCTTTTCATGTGTTTGTTAGCCATCTGTATGTCTTCTTTGGAGAAATGTCTATTTAGTTCTTTGGCCCATTTTTTGATTGGGTCATTTATTTTTCTGGAGTTGAGCTGTAGGAGTTGCTTGTATATTCTCGAGATTAGTTGTTTGTCAGTTGCTTCATTTGCTATTATCTTCTCCCATTCTGAAGGCTGTCTTTTCACCTTGCTAATAGTTTCCTTTGATGTGCAGAAGCTTTTAAGGTTAATTAGGCCCCATTTGTTTATTTTTGCTTTTATTTCCAATATTCTGGGAGGTGGGTCATAGAGGATCCTGCTGTGATGTATGTCAGATAGTGTTTTGCCTATGTTCTCCTCTAGGAGTTTTAGAGTTTCTGGTCCTATAGTTTCTGGTCTTACATTGAGATCTTTAATCCATTTTGAGTTTATTTTTGTGTATGGTGTTAGAAAGTGTTCTAGTTTCATTCTTTTACAAGTGGTTGACCAGAGTTCCCAGCACCACTTGTTAAAGAGATTGTCTTTAATCCATTGTATATTCTTGCCTCCTTTGTCAAAGATAAGCTGTCCATATGTGCGTGGATTTCTCTCTGGGCTTTCTATTTTGTTCCATTGATCTATATTTCTGTCTTTGTGCCAGTACCATACTGTCTTGATAACTGTGGCTTTGTAGTAGAGCCTGAAGTCAGGTAGGTTGATTCCTCCAGTTCCATACTTCTTTCTCAAGATCGCTTTGGCTATTCAAGGTTTTTTGTATTTCCAAACAAATTGTGAAATTATTTGTTCTAGCTCTGTGAAGAATGCTGTTGGTAGCTTGATAGGGATTGCATTGAATCTATAGATTGCTTTGGGTAGTATACTCATTTTCACTATATTGATTCTTCCAATCCATGAACATGGTATATTTCTCCATCTGTTAGTGTCCTCTTTGATTTCTTTCACCAGTGTTTAATAGTTTTCTATATATAGGTCTTTAGTTTCTTTAGGTAGGTACAGTCCTAAGTACTTTATTCTTTCCGTTGCAATGGTGAATGGAATTGTTTCCTTAATTTCTCTTTCTGTTTTCTCATTATTAGTGGATAGGAATGCAAGGGATTTCTGTGTGTTGATTTTATATCCTGCAACTTTACTATAGTCATTGACTAGTTCTAGTAATTTTCTGGTGGAATCTTTAGGGTTTTCTTTGTAGAGGATCATGTCATCTGCAAACAGTGAGAGCTTTACTTCTTCTTTTCCAATTTGGATTCCTTTTATTTCTTTTTCTGCTCTGATTGCTGTGGCCAAAACTTCCAAAACTATGTTGAATAGTAATGGTGAAAGTGGGCACCCTTGTCTTGTTCCTGACTTTAGAGGAAATGCTTTCAATTTTTCACCATTGAGGATAATGTTTGCTGTGCATTTGTCATATATAGCTTTTATTATGTTGAGGTATATTCCTTCTATTTCTACTTTCTGGAGAGTTTTGATCATAAATGGATGTTGAATTTTGTCAAAGGCTTTCTCTGCATCTATTGAGATAATCATATGGTTTTTATTTTTCAATTTGTTAATGTGGTGTATTACATTGATTGATTTGCAGATATTGAAGAATCCTTGCATCCCTGGGATAAAGCCCACTTGGTCATGGTGTATGATCTTTTTAATGTGTTGTTGGATTCTGATTGCTAGAAATTTGTTAAGGGTTTTTGCATCTATGTTCATCAGTGATATTGGCCTGTAGTTTTCTTTTTTTGTGGCATCTTTGTCAGGTTTTGGTATTAGGGTGATGGTGGCCTCATAGAATGAGTTTGGAAGTTTACCATCCTCTGCAATTTTCTGTAAGAGTTTGAGCAGGATAGGTGTTAGCGCTTCTCTAAATTTTTGGTAGAATTCAGCTGTGAAGCCGTCTGGACCTGGGCTTTTGTTTGCTGGAAGATTTTTGATTACAGTTTCAATTTCCGTGCGTGTGATGGGTCTGTTAAGATTTTCTATTTCTTCCTGATCGAGTTTTGGAAAGTTGTACTTTTCTAAGAATTTGTCCATTTCTTCCACATTGTCCATTTTATTGGCATATAATTGTTGATAGTACTTTCTTATGATCCTTTGTATTTCTGTGTTGTCTGTTGTGATCTCTCCATTTTCATTTCTAATTTTATTGATTTGATTTTTCTCCCTTTGCTTCTTGATGAGTCTGGCTAATGGTTTGTCAATTTTATTTATCCTTTCAAAGAACCAGCTTTTGGTTTTGTTGATTTTTGCTATGATCTCTTTTGTTTCTTTTGCATTTATTTCTGCTCTAAGTTTTAAGATTTCTTTCCTTCTACTAACCCTAGGGTTCTTCATTTCTTCCTTTTCTAGTTGCTTTAGATGTAGAGTTAGGTTATTTATTTGACTTTTTTCTTGTTTCTTGAGGTGTGCCTGTATTGCTATGAACTTTCCCCGTAGGACTGCTTTTACAGTGTCCCACAGGTTTTGGGTTGTTGTGTTTTCATTTTCATTCATTTCTATGCAAATTTTGATTTCTTTTTTGATTTCTTCTGTGATTTGTTGGTTATTCAGCAGCGTGTTGTTCAGCCTCCATACGTTGGAATTTTTAATAGTTTTCCTCTTGTAATTGAGATCTAATCTTACTGCATTGTGGTCAGAAAAGATGCTTGGAATGATTTCTACTTTTTTGAATTTATCAAGGCTAGCTTTATGGCCCAGGATGTGATCTATCCTGGAGAAGGTTCCATGTGCGCTTGAGAAGAAGGTGAAATTCATTGTTTTGGGATGAAATGTCCTATAGATATCAATTAGGTCTAACTGGTCTATTGTATCATTTAAAGTTTGTGTTTCCTTGTTAATGTTCTGTTTAGTTGATCTATCCATAGGTGTGAGTGGGGTATTAAAGTCTCCCACTATTATTGTGTTATTGTTAATTTCTCCTTTCATACTTGTTAGCATTTGTCTTATGTACTGCGGTGCTCCCGTGTTAGGTGCATATATATTTATAATTGTTATATCTTCTTCTTGGATTGATCCTTTGATCATTATGTAGTGACCATCTTTGTCTCTTTTCACAGTCCTTGTTTTAAAGTCTATTTTATCTGATATGAGTATTGCTACTCCTGCTTTCTTTTGGTCCCTATTCGCATGGAAAATCTTTTTCCAGCCCTTCACTTTCAGTCTGTATGTGTCCCCTGTTTTGAGATGGGTCTCTTGTAGACAACATATGCAGGGGTCTTGTTTTTGTATCCATTCAGCCAGTCTTTGTCTTTTGGTTGGGGGCATTCAACCCATTTACGTTTAAGGTAATTACTGATAAGTATGATCCCGTTGTCATTTACTTTATTGTTTTGGGTTCGAATTTATACACCGTTTTTGTGTTTCCTGTCTAGAGAATATCCTTTAGTATTTGTTGGAGAGCTGGTTTGGTGGTGCAGAATTCTCTCAGCTTCTGCTTGTCTGAAAAGCTTTGGATTTCTCCTTCATACTTGAATGAGATCCTTGCTGGGTACAATAATCTGGGCTGTAGGTTATTTTCTTTCATCATTTTAAGTATGTCTTGCCATTCTCTCCTGGCTTGAAGAGTTTCTATTGAAAGATCAGCTGTTATCCTTATGGGAATTCCCTTGTGTGTTATTTGTTGTTTTTCCCTTGCTGCTTTTAATATTTGTTCTTTGTGTTTGATCTTTGTTAATTTGATTAATATGTGTCTTGGGTTTTTTTGCCTTGGGTTTATCCTGTTTGGGACTCTCTGGGTTTCTTGGACTTGGGTGATTATTTCCTTCCCCATTTTAGGGAAGTTTTCAACTATTATCTCCTCAAGTATTTTCTCATGGTCTTTCTTTTTGTCTTCTTCTTCTGGGACCCCTATGATTCGAATGTTGTAGCGTTTAATATTGTCCTGGAGGTCTCTGAGATTGTCCTCATTTCTTCTAATTCGTTTTTCTTTTATCCTCTCTGATTCATTTATTTCTACCATTCTATCTTCTAATTCACTAATCTATCTTCTGCCTCTGTTATTCTACTATTTGTTGCCTCCAGAGTGTTTTTAATTTCACTTATTGCATTATTAATTATATATTGACTCTTTTTTATTTCTTCTAAGTCCTTGTTAAACCTTTCTTGCATCTTCTCA
This sequence comes from Bubalus bubalis, assembly GCF_019923935.1. NCBI lineage: Eukaryota > Metazoa > Chordata > Mammalia > Artiodactyla > Bovidae > Bubalus > Bubalus bubalis. Next base: position 116,616,493 of record NC_059160.1, on the reverse strand, counting down.
ATCCTTGCCTCCAGGCTATTTATCTGTGATTCCATTTTAATTTCAAGATTTTGGATCAATTTCACTATCATTATTCGGAATTCTTTATCAAGTAGATTCCCTATCTCTTACTCTTTTGTTTGGTTTGGTGGGCATTTATCCTGTTCCTTTATCTGCTGGCTATTCCTCTGTCTCTTCATCTTGTTTAAATTGCTGAGTTTGGGGTGTCCTTCCTGTATTCTGGCATTTTGTGGAGTTCTCTTTATTGTGGCATTTCCTCACTGTGTGTGGGTTTGTACAGGTGGCTTGTCATGGTTTCCTGGTTAGGGAAGCTTGTGTCGATGTTCTGGTGGATGGAGCTGTATTTCTTCTCTCTGGAGTGTAATGAAATGTCCAGTAATGAGTTGTGAGATGTCTATGGTTTTGGGGTGACTTTGGGCAGCCTGTATCTTGAAGCTCAGGGCTGTGTTCCTTTGTTGCTGGAGAGTTTGCTTGGTATGTCTTTCCCTGGAACTTGTTGGCCCTTGTGTGGTGCTTGGTTTCAGTGTCGGTATGGGGGCGTTTGATGAGCTCCTGTTAATTAATGTTCCTTGGAGTCAGGAGTTCCCTGGAGTCAGGGTTTGGACTTAAGCCTCCTACTTCCAGTTATCATTCTTATTTTTACAGTAGTTTCAAAACTTCTCCTTCTATACAGCACCATTGATAAAACATCTACGTTAAATATGAAAAGTTTCTCTACTGTGATGGTCACTCAGAGAGGTTCACAGTGTTACATGGAGAAGAGAAGAGGGAGGAGGGAGTTAGAGGTGACCCAAATGAGATGAGGTGGTATCAATAGTGGAGAGAGTGGGTTAGCCAGTAGTCACTTCCTTATGTGCACTCCACAACTGGACTGCTCAGAGATGTTCATGGAGTTATACAGAGAAGAGAAGAAGGAGGCAGGAGACAGAGGTGGCCAGAAGGATAAAAGGGGGAAATTCAAAGGAGGGAGACAGATCCAGCCAGTAATCAGTTCCCTAAGTGTTCTCCACCGTCTGGAACACACAGAAATTCACAGAGTTGGGTAGAGTAGAGAGGGGTTAGGGAGGAGATACAGGCGACCTGGTGGAGAAAACGGAGAGTCCAAAGGGAGAGAGAGCAGTCAAGCCAGTAATCTCGTTCCCTAGTGAAAAATGGGTCCTGAAGATTGGGTTCTTAAAGGTACAAAATTGGTAACAATTACCTAAAAGCAAAAATTAAAAATCTAGAGTAGAGTTTGGAATTTCAAAAATGCGATGTTAATGAAAAGAAGAAGGAAAAGAAAGAGAGAAAAAACGAACAAAGAAAAACTAACAAGGTCGTGAAAATTATAAAGAAACTACAGGTACAAAATTGATAACTAATACCAAAAAGCAAAAATTAAAAATCTAGAGTAGAGTTTGGAATTTCAAAAATACAATGTTAAAAAAAAGAAGAAGAAAAATAAAGAGAGAAAACAAACAAACCAACAAAAACAATGTCGCAAAAATTATAAAGAAAATACAGGTACAAAATTGATATCAAATACCAAAAAGCATAAATTAAAAATCTTGAGTAGAGTTTGGAATTGCAGATATACGATGTTATATAAAAGAAGAAGAGAAAGAAACAGAGGGGGAAAAAAGAAAAAAAAAAGTCACAGAAATTATTAAAAAAAACTATAGGTACACAATTGATAACATATACCAAAAGGCTAAAATTAAAAATCTAGAGTAGAGTTTGGAATTTCAAAAATACGATGTTAAAGAAAAGAAGAAGGAAAAGAAAGAGAGAAAAAATGAACAAAGAAAAACAAACAAGGTCGCGAAAATTATAAAGAAACTACAGGTACAAAATTGATAACTAATACCAAAAAGCAAAAATTAAAAATCTAGAGTAGAGTTTGGAATTTCAAAAATACAATGTTAAAAAAAAGAAGAAGAAAAATAAAGAGAGAAAACAAACAAACCAACAAAAACAATGTCGCAAAAATTATAAAGAAAATACAGGTACAAAATTGATATCAAATACCAAAAGCATAAATTAAAATCTTGAGTAGAGTTTGGAATTGCAGATATACGATGTTATATAAAAGAAGAAGAGAAAGAAACAGAGGGAAAAAAAAAGTCACAGAAATTATAAAAAAAACTATAGGTACAAAATTGATAACATATACCAAAAGGCTTAAATTAAAAATCTAGAGTTTGGAATTTCAAAAATACAATGTTAAAGAAAGGAAGAAAAAGAAAAAAAAAAACAAAGCACGGTCAAAAAATTATAAAATATATATATGAAGTTTGCTGAAGAAGAAAAAAAAAATAGGGTCTTTTTTTTTTTTTTGCAAAGTAATAGGTTATAAAAGTGAAAATTAAAGGACAATAGAGCACTTAAAATTTTTTTTAAAAAATTAAAAAAAAAAGAAGAAAGAAAGATTGATCGTAAAAATAGTAAAAATATATACAGGTCTTTCTCTGGTTTTGTTGTGAGTATTGTGGTTCAGTTCACTTTTGGCTAGTTCCTTGGTCCGACTTATATTTCTCAAGGTCTATAGGCCCCTTCCTATGTAGTCCTTAGTAACCACAGGGTTTTAATCTATGGCCTGTAGCTTCCAAGGCGTTTCCCTCTGTTATAGCTTCTTCTGTTTGCTGGTCTCTTCAGTGTCTGGTTCCCGCCCTGACACAAAGGGGACGGTTGAGGACACTATTTTTTTTTTTTTTTTTTTTAATTTAGGCTCACTTGTTCAGCCGTGCTGTGGGGAGGGAGGGAGGGATGCTGCAAACAGATAACACTGGCGTGCGCTCGCAGTGCCTCAGCCACACTGGGTCTGCCCCCGCTCACGGCGCGTGTAGCCTCCCTGCCCACACTGCTCGGGCTCTAGGTTGTTCCGCTGGGAACAATCAGAGGCCGGCCCTGGGCTGAGCTCCCAGGTCCAAGCCGCTCAGGTTCAGGCACTCGGGTAGTCCTCAGAGGCGCAGACTCGGTTGGGTCTGCATTTTGTGCTCTTCCCAGATCCGAGCAGCTCAGGTGATGAGGTGTTTGGTGAGCGCCAATGCTGCGACTTATCGCCTCCCCACCACTCGGATATCTGGGTGTAAAACCGGCGCACCTTCTCAGGTAGATGTTGACCGTCCAGACCCCCAAGAAGTTTTAGTTAGCAAAGAAGCCTGCTTACAGTTTTATAGATAATGTCTCTCTTGGGCTGCAATTGCCCCCTTCCGGCTCTGGCTGCCTGTCACCGGAGGGGGAAGGTCTGCAGCCGGCTATCTCTGTTCAGTCCTTTGTTCCGTATGCAGGCCTGGTGGTGTCTTAGGCTGGGGCTGGCTTTTCGCGTGGTAGATATCCCACAGTCTGGTTTGCTAGCCCAAATTATTTCGCTCAGATAGCACTCAGGACTTTCGGGCCCGATTCTTACTCTAAGGGACACAGCCCGCACCGCACTTCCCTGCCCAGCCCCCGCTTGCTAATGCCGTGTGCAGGCGTCTGCGCTGCTTCTCCACTGGGGGGTTACCGTAGGGCTCACAATCTGCGATTTTTAATTGTTTATTTATTTTTTTTTCTCCCTTTTATGTTGCCCTCTGTGCTTCCAAAGCTCGGCACAGATTCGGCAGTGAGAAGGTTTCCTGGTGTTTGGAAACTTCTCTCTTTTTAAGACTCCCTTCCTGGGGCAGAACTCCGTCCCTCCCTCTTTTGTCTCTTTTTTTGTCTTTTATATTTTTTCCTACCTCCTTTCGAAGAGTTGGGTTGCTTTTCTGGGTGCCTGATGTCCTCTGCTGGCATTCAGAAGTTGTTTTGTGGAATTTACTCGACGTTTAAATGCTCTTTTGATGAATTTGTGGGGGAGAAAGTGTTCTCCCCGTCCTACTCCTCCGCCATCTTGGCTCCTCCAAATCTCTCTTGAATTTTAATACTACAGAGGGTTTAGATGACATTTTGTATTGTTTTCTTCATTTTCAATTAGTCAAACATATAAAAAACTTTGTTTTTCTAAAGTCTATTATTGTTCATATTAAATAGTAGCACAGAAATTTAATATGTGTATGTTATAATGCTTATCTAACTTCTATCTTCTTGAATTATTAACTAACTTTTAAATTAGGCAACATCAGTGCATTGGACTGAACAACATATGACATTTTTAGGTCAAGTCAGAAGAAAAAATTATTAGAAATATATAGATGATCATAATATAAGAATGCCTGCAGTGGAAAAGTGAAAGAAAGTGTTGGTTTCTCAGTCGTGCCTGGCTCTTTGTCAACCCAAGGATTGTAGCCCACCAGGCTCCTCTGTCCATGGGATTTCCCAGGCAGGAACACATGAGTGAGTTGCCATGACCTTCTCCAGAGGATCTGCTGGACCCAGGAATCAAACCCTGGTCTCCTGCAGTGCAGGTGGGCTCTTTACTGTCTGAGCCACCAGGGAAGCTCTGTGGCTTACACTGGGGATATGGTAAATATACAGAGACCTGGTAAATAGTTCAATGCCTTTCTTTATGAGTTTAATTCTGTGTAGAGACTATGCAGCTTTTATATATGAAAAATCTTAAAAGAAAACAAAACTTTTAAAAATGGTTCCTAGAAATGTAATAGCATTTTGATATTTACATTAAATTAGGATACTGGATGAATTTGGATAATCTGTGTTTAAAGGAAATAAGTTTACAGAAGAAAAGATGGACATAATCTCATTTTTAATATTAAGGTCCAGAAATCGGACAGCACTGATTAATATTTTGAATATGTATAAAATAGCAAAATTGTTTTGCTGAAAGATAATTAGTGCAAAAAATAAGGGAAGATTTTATATGATAATATTTAATAGTGAATGTTGTTATTGTTCAGTTGCTAAGTTGTGTCTGACTCTTTGTGGCCCCTTGAACTGTAGCATGCCAGGCTCCTCTGTCTTCCATCTCCTGGAGTTTGCTCAAATTCATGTCCACTGAGTCAGTGATGCTATCTAATCATCTCATCTCTGCCACTACCTTCTTTTGCTTTCAGTCTTGCCCAGCATCAGGGTCTTTTTCAATGATTCTGCTGTTCACATCAGCTGGCCAAAGCACTGGAGCTTCAGTGCTTCCAATGAATATTCAGAATTGATTTCCTTTAGTATTGACTGGTTTGATCTCCTTGCAGCCCAAGGGATTCTCAAGAGTCTTCTCCAGCACCACAATTCTAAAGCATAAATTTTTCAGTGCTAATAACTGATAAAATAATTGATAAGAATAGAAAGATGGCTAAGGTTTCTGCATGTTGATGTACATGGAATTTGGAGGTTTTATTTTTTTTTATTTATTCTTTTTAATAAATACATTCTACACCAGTAAAATATGAGCTTTACTCTAGCAAAATGTGACAATTTTATTAGTTTGTAAAGAAAAAAAAATCATTAGACTCTTGTTTTGCTTTTTTATTGGCTTTATATATAAAACCAATAATGTATATAAAATTGAATTTAAATTAAATTATAAGCAACTTAATTTAAGCTTAAGAAGAAGGTTTTCTTGAGAAAGCCATATCCATGTTAGACTTAAAAACATATACCAAACATACTTATAAATTAAATATATATATTTATAATATATAAAAAATATATTTATATGTTATATATATATATATTGGTTATGGGCTTCCCTTGTGGCTCTAGTGGTAAAGAACCTGTCTTTCAGTGCAGGAAACATAAGAGACCTGGGTTTGATCCCTGGGTTAGGGAGATGCCCTGGAGGAGGGCATGGCAACCGACTCCAGCATTCTTGCCTAGAGAATCCCATGGACAGAGGCGCCTAGTGGGCTAGAGTTCACAGAGTCGCATAGAGTCAGACATGACAACCTACTTAGCATAGCGTTGCATAGCATGTTGACTAAACAAATATATCCCACCTTAGAATTTTAGGGGTACATAACATGTTTTCCCTTTTTGTTATACTTTTTTGAAGAAAAGAAATATTAATTAAAAATGAGTGAGAGAAATATATTTGTCTCCAAACTAGAGTAGAAAATAAGCATTTTCTAACAATTTGTTATAGGAAAATTCTCATTTAGTATTGTTAGACATAACAATCCTTAAAATGTTAATGACCAGTGCGTCTCCACTCAAATTGTTCACATCACACAAATAGGTACAAGCTAGTTGTTACATATATGTACATAATCATAAAAAATGCTTTCATCAGTTCTGAGTTACTACTACTCAAACAAATAGGTTAACACTGTATGTCTCTTACTATACTTAATTTGTACTGATTTAAAATTTGTTATGAGTGTTAAAGAAATTGATCCCAAGCTTTATATAATATAGGTACCCCAAAAGATTAATTTCAATAGAAAGATGTAGAATATAAACTTATGTTATTACAAAGCTTACAATTTGCACAAAATTGTTTTAATAAGATGGAAGTTGCAGTTTATTTTCTTCAATCTTAAGGAAAAATGTATCTAACTACCAAAGTTAGTCTTTTGCTATATATTAGAAAGACTTAGAAATCCTGAAAGATGATGCTGTGAAAGTGCTGCACTCAATATGCCAGCACATTTGGAAAACTCAGCAGTGGCCATAGGACTGGAAAAGGTCAGTTTTCATTTCAATCCCAAAGAAAGGCAATGCAAAAGAATGCTCAAACTACCGCACAATTGCACTCATCTCACACACTAGTAAAATAATGCTCAAAATTCTCCAAGCTAGGCTTCAGCAATATGTAAGCCATGAACTTCCAGATATTCAAGCTGGTTTTAGAAAAGGCAGAGGAACCAGAGATCAAATTGCCAACATCCACTGGATCATGGAAAAAGCAAGAGAGTTCCAGAAAAACATCTATTTCTGCTTTATTAACTATGCCAAAGCCTTTGACTGTGTGAATCATAATAAACTGTGGAAAATTCTGAAAGAGATGGGAACCCCAGACCATCTGATCTGCCTCTTGAGAAACCTATATGCAGGTCAGGAAGCAACAGTTTGAAGTAGACATGGAAAAACAGAATGGTTCCAAGTAGGAAAAGGAGTACGTCAAGGCTGTATATTGTCACCCTGCTTATTTAACTTATATGCAGAGTACATCATGAGAAACGCTGCACTGGAAGAAGCACAAACTGGAATCAAGTTTGCTGGGAGAAATGTCAATAACCTCAGATATGCAGATGACACCACCCTTATGGCAGAAAGTGAAGAGGAACTCAAAAGCCTCTTGATGAAAGTGAAAGAGGAGAGTGAAAAAGTTGGCTTAAAGCTCAACATTCAGAAAACGAAGATCATGGCATCTGGTCCCATCACTTCATGGGAAATAGATGGGGAAACAGTGGAAACAGTGTCAGACTTTATTTTGGGGGGCTCCAAAATTACTGTAGATGGTGACTACAGCCATGAAATTAAAAGACACTTACTCCTTGGAAGGAAAGTTATGACCAACCAAGATAGCATATTGAAAAGCAGAGACATAACTTTGCCAACAAAGG